>NC_138774.1:216641462-217191636 GCF_965119305.1 Pelophylax lessonae | reverse complement strand
ACAGATCGACCATGTCCTCTCCTTGCAACAGGAGCTCTACCAGCAGCACCACGACCCAGGCCACGGCCCTTATTTGACGGTCTCCTCATATTTCTGTAATTTAAGATCTTGCCCTAGAAAGGTTTTTATTGAATAGCGGAATAGAAAATATGATCCAAAAAAAGTGTATGTATATCACACGTACACAACCACACTAGGCCCCAATTACTATTGTTTGTACCCCTAAAAGGCTAGGAGTAGGGGGAGTATGGAACAGGCAGCACCCTCAAACCTTCAGAAGTATGAGATGAACCCCAACAACTTGGAAAGGTGGATCTCTCTCACACGTACCGACACAGACTATCCCGCAATTCAATTGATCCTCAAAGGTTTTTATTGAATAGCGGAATAGGAAATATGATCAAAAAAAGTGTATGTATCTCGCACGTACACAACCACACTAGGCCCCAATTACTATTGTTTGTACCCCTAAAAGGCTAGATGAGGAGTAGGGGGGGTATGGAACAGGCAGCACCCTCAAACCTTCAGAAGTATGAGATGAACCCCAACAACTTGGAAAGGTGGATCTCTCTCACACGTACCGACACAGACTATCCCGCAATTCAATTGATCCTCAAAGGTTTTTATTGAATAGCGGAATAGGAAATATGATCAAAAAAAGTGTATGTATCTCGCACGTACACAACCACACTAGGCCCCAATTACTATTGTTTGTACCCCTAAAAGGCTAGATGAGGAGTAGGGGGGGTATGGAACAGGCAGCACCCTCAAACCTTCAGAAGTATGAGATGAACCCCAACAACTTGGAAAGGTGGATCTCTCTCACACGTACCGACACAGACTATCCCGCAATTCAATTGATCCTCAAAGGTTTTTATTGAATAGCGGAATAGGAAATATGATCAAAAAAAGTGTATGTATCTCGCACGTACACAACCACACTAGGCCCCAATTACTATTGTTTGTACCCCTAAAAGGCTAGATGAGGAGTAGGGGGGGTATGGAACAGGCAGCACCCTCAAACCTTCAGAAGTATGAGATGAACCCCAACAACTTGGAAAGGTGGATCTCTCTCACACGTACCGACACAGACTATCCCGCAATTCAATTGATCCTCAAAGGTTTTTATTGAATAGCGGAATAGGAAATATGATCAAAAAAAGTGTATGTATCTCGCACGTACACAACCACACTAGGCCCCAATTACTATTGTTTGTACCCCTAAAAGGCTAGATGAGGAGTAGGGGGGGTATGGAACAGGCAGCACCCTCAAACCTTCAGAAGTATGAGATGAACCCCAACAACTTGGAAAGGTGGATCTCTCTCACACGTACCGACACAGACTATCCCGCAATTCAATTGATCCTCAAAGGTTTTTATTGAATAGCGGAATAGGAAATATGATCAAAAAAAGTGTATGTATCTCGCACGTACACAACCACACTAGGCCCCAATTACTATTGTTTGTACCCCTAAAAGGCTAGATGAGGAGTAGGGGGGGTATGGAACAGGCAGCACCCTCAAACCTTCAGAAGTATGAGATGAACCCCAACAACTTGGAAAGGTGGATCTCTCTCACACGTACCGACACAGACTATCCCGCAATTCAATTGATCCTCAAAGGTTTTTATTGAATAGCGGAATAGGAAATATGATCAAAAAAAGTGTATGTATCTCGCACGTACACAACCACACTAGGCCCCAATTACTATTGTTTGTACCCCTAAAAGGCTAGATGAGGAGTAGGGGGGGTATGGAACAGGCAGCACCCTCAAACCTTCAGAAGTATGAGATGAACCCCAACAACTTGGAAAGGTGGATCTCTCTCACACGTACCGACACAGACTATCCCGCAATTCAATTGATCCTCAAAGGTTTTTATTGAATAGCGGAATAGGAAATATGATCAAAAAAAGTGTATGTATCTCGCACGTACACAACCACACTAGGCCCCAATTACTATTGTTTGTACCCCTAAAAGGCTAGATGAGGAGTAGGGGGGGTATGGAACAGGCAGCACCCTCAAACCTTCAGAAGTATGAGATGAACCCCAACAACTTGGAAAGGTGGATCTCTCTCACACGTACCGACACAGACTATCCCGCAATTCAATTGATCCTCAAAGGTTTTTATCGAATAGCGGAATAGGAAATATGATCAAAAAAAGTGTATGTATCTCGCACGTACACAACCACACTAGGCCCCAATTACTATTGTTTGTACCCCTAAAAGGCTAGGAGTAGGGGGAGTATGGAACAGGCAGCACCCTCAAACCTTCAGAAGTATGAGATGAACCCCAACAACTTGGAAAGGTGGATCTCTCTCACACGTACCGACACAGACTATCCCGCAATTCAATTGATCCTCAAAGGTTTTTATTGAATAGCGGAATAGGAAATATGATCAAAAAAAGTGTATGTATCTCGCACGTACACAACCACACTAGGCCCCAATTACTATTGTTTGTACCCCTAAAAGGCTAGATGAGGAGTAGGGGGGGTATGGAACAGGCAGCACCCTCAAACCTTCAGAAGTATGAGATGAACCCCAACAACTTGGAAAGGTGGATCTCTCTCACACGTACCGACACAGACTATCCCGCAATTCAATTGATCCTCAAAGGTTTTTATTGAATAGCGGAATAGGAAATATGATCAAAAAAAGTGTATGTATCTCGCACGTACACAACCACACTAGGCCCCAATTACTATTGTTTGTACCCCTAAAAGGCTAGATGAGGAGTAGGGGGGGTATGGAACAGGCAGCACCCTCAAACCTTCAGAAGTATGAGATGAACCCCAACAACTTGGAAAGGTGGATCTCTCTCACACGTACCGACACAGACTATCCCGCAATTCAATTGATCCTCAAAGGTTTTTATTGAATAGCGGAATAGGAAATATGATCAAAAAAAGTGTATGTATCTCGCACGTACACAACCACACTAGGCCCCAATTACTATTGTTTGTACCCCTAAAAGGCTAGATGAGGAGTAGGGGGGGTATGGAACAGGCAGCACCCTCAAACCTTCAGAAGTATGAGATGAACCCCAACAACTTGGAAAGGTGGATCTCTCTCACACGTACCGACACAGACTATCCCGCAATTCAATTGATCCTCAAAGGTTTTTATTGAATAGCGGAATAGGAAATATGATCAAAAAAAGTGTATGTATCTCGCACGTACACAACCACACTAGGCCCCAATTACTATTGTTTGTACCCCTAAAAGGCTAGATGAGGAGTAGGGGGGGTATGGAACAGGCAGCACCCTCAAACCTTCAGAAGTATGAGATGAACCCCAACAACTTGGAAAGGTGGATCTCTCTCACACGTACCGACACAGACTATCCCGCAATTCAATTGATCCTCAAAGGTTTTTATTGAATAGCGGAATAGGAAATATGATCAAAAAAAGTGTATGTATCTCGCACGTACACAACCACACTAGGCCCCAATTACTATTGTTTGTACCCCTAAAAGGCTAGATGAGGAGTAGGGGGGGTATGGAACAGGCAGCACCCTCAAACCTTCAGAAGTATGAGATGAACCCCAACAACTTGGAAAGGTGGATCTCTCTCACACGTACCGACACAGACTATCCCGCAATTCAATTGATCCTCAAAGGTTTTTATTGAATAGCGGAATAGGAAATATGATCAAAAAAAGTGTATGTATCTCGCACGTACACAACCACACTAGGCCCCAATTACTATTGTTTGTACCCCTAAAAGGCTAGATGAGGAGTAGGGGGGGTATGGAACAGGCAGCACCCTCAAACCTTCAGAAGTATGAGATGAACCCCAACAACTTGGAAAGGTGGATCTCTCTCACACGTACCGACACAGACTATCCCCCAATTTAACTGATCCCCAAAGGTTTTTGATTAAATAGCGGAATAGAAAATATGATCCCAAAAAAGTGTATGTATATCACACGTACACAACCACACTAGGCCCCAATTACTATTGTTTGTACCCCTAAAAGGCTAGGAGTAGGGGGAGTATGGAACAGGCAGCACCCTCAAACCTTCAGAAGTATGAGATGAACCCCAACAACTTGGAAAGGTGGATCTCTCTCACACGTACCAACACAGACTATCCCCCAATTTAACTGATCCCCAAAGGTTTTTGATTAAATAGCGGAATAGAAAATATGATCCCAAAAAAGTGTATGTATATCACACGTACACAACCACACTAGGCCCCAATTACTATTGTTTGTACCCCTAAAAGGCTAGGAGTAGGGGGAGTATGGAACAGGCAGCACCCTCAAACCTTCAGAAGTATGAGATGAACCTCAACAACTTGGAAAGGTGGATCTCTCTCACACGTACCAACACAGACTATCCCCCAATTTAACTGATCCCCAAAGGTTTTTGATTAAATAGCGGAATAGAAAATATGATCCCAAAAAAGTGTATGTATATCACACGTACACAACCACACTAGGCCCCAATTACTATTGTTTGTACCCCTAAAAGGCTAGGAGTAGGGGGAGTATGGAACAGGCAGCACCCTCAAACCTTCAGAAGTATGAGATGAACCCCAACAACTTGGAAAGGTGGATCTCTCTCACACGTACCAACACAGACTATCCCCCAATTTAACTGATCCCCAAAGGTTTTTGATTAAATAGCGGAATAGAAAATATGATCCCAAAAAAGTGTATGTATATCACACGTACACAACCACACTAGGCCCCAATTACTATTGTTTGTACCCCTAAAAGGCTAGGAGTAGGGGGGGTATGGAACAGGCAGCACCCTCAAACCTTCAGAAGTATGAGATGAACCCCAACAACTTGGAAAGGTGGATCTCTCTCACACGTACCAACACAGACTATCCCCCAATTTAACTGATCCCCAAAGGTTTTTGATTAAATAGCGGAATAGAAAATATGATCCCAAAAAAGTGTATGTATATCACACGTACACAACCACACTAGGCCCCAATTACTATTGTTTGTACCCCTAAAAGGCTAGGAGTAGGGGGGGTATGGAACAGGCAGCACCCTCAAACCTTCAGAAGTATGAGATGAACCCCAACAACTTGGAAAGGTGGATCTCTCTCACACGTACCAACACAGACTATCCCCCAATTTAACTGATCCCCAAAGGTTTTTGATTAAATAGCGGAATAGAAAATATGATCCCAAAAAAGTGTATGTATATCACACGTACACAACCACACTAGGCCCCAATTACTATTGTTTGTACCCCTAAAAGGCTAGGAGTAGGGGGAGTATGGAACAGGCAGCACCCTCAAACCTTCAGAAGTATGAGATGAACCTCAACAACTTGGAAAGGTGGATCTCTCTCACACGTACCAACACAGACTATCCCCCAATTTAACTGATCCCCAAAGGTTTTTGATTAAATAGCGGAATAGAAAATATGATCCCAAAAAAGTGTATGTATATCACACGTACACAACCACACTAGGCCCCAATTACTATTGTTTGTACCCCTAAAAGGCTAGGAGTAGGGGGAGTATGGAACAGGCAGCACCCTCAAACCTTCAGAAGTATGAGATGAACCCCAACAACTTGGAAAGGTGGATCTCTCTCACACGTACCAACACAGACTATCCCCCAATTTAACTGATCCCCAAAGGTTTTTGATTAAATAGCGGAATAGAAAATATGATCCCAAAAAAGTGTATGTATATCACACGTACACAACCACACTAGGCCCCAATTACTATTGTTTGTACCCCTAAAAGGCTAGGAGTAGGGGGGGTATGGAACAGGCAGCACCCTCAAACCTTCAGAAGTATGAGATGAACCCCAACAACTTGGAAAGGTGGATCTCTCTCACACGTACCAACACAGACTATCCCCCAATTTAACTGATCCCCAAAGGTTTTTGATTAAATAGCGGAATAGAAAATATGATCCCAAAAAAGTGTATGTATATCACACGTACACAACCACACTAGGCCCCAATTACTATTGTTTGTACCCCTAAAAGGCTAGGAGTAGGGGGAGTATGGAACAGGCAGCACCCTCAAACCTTCAGAAGTATGAGATGAACCCCAACAACTTGGAAAGGTGGATCTCTCTCACACGTACCAACACAGACTATCCCCCAATTTAACTGATCCCCAAAGGTTTTTGATTAAATAGCGGAATAGAAAATATGATCCCAAAAAAGTGTATGTATATCACACGTACACAACCACACTAGGCCCCAATTACTATTGTTTGTACCCCTAAAAGGCTAGGAGTAGGGGGAGTATGGAACAGGCAGCACCCTCAAACCTTCAGAAGTATGAGATGAACCCCAACAACTTGGAAAGGTGGATCTCTCTCACACGTACCAACACAGACTATCCCCCAATTTAACTGATCCCCAAAGGTTTTTGATTAAATAGCGGAATAGAAAATATGATCCCAAAAAAGTGTATGTATATCACACGTACACAACCACACTAGGCCCCAATTACTATTGTTTGTACCCCTAAAAGGCTAGGAGTAGGGGGAGTATGGAACAGGCAGCACCCTCAAACCTTCAGAAGTATGAGATGAACCCCAACAACTTGGAAAGGTGGATCTCTCTCACACGTACCAACACAGACTATCCCCCAATTTAACTGATCCCCAAAGGTTTTTGATTAAATAGCGGAATAGAAAATATGATCCCAAAAAAGTGTATGTATATCACACGTACACAACCACACTAGGCCCCAATTACTATTGTTTGTACCCCTAAAAGGCTAGATGAGGAGTAGGGGGAGTATGGAACAGGCAGCACCCTCAAACCTTCAGTATGAGATTGTGTTCACTGTACCCCACAAAGATTGAGTTCACTGCACCCCACAATGATTGTGTTCACTGCACCCCACAAAGATTGTGTTCACTGCACCTCACAAAGATTGTGTTCACTGTACCCCCCAAAGATTGTGTTCACTGCACCCCACAAAGATTCTGTTCACTGTACCCCACAAAGATTGTGTTCACTGCACCCCAAAAAGATTGTGTTCACTGCACCCCAAAAAGGATGTTGTTCACTCCACCCCAAAAAGGATGTTGTTCACTCCACCCCAAAAAGATTGTGTTCACTGCACCCCACAAAGATTGTGTTCACTGCACCCCAAAAAGATTGTGTTCACTGCACCCCAAAAATGATTTTGTTCACTGCACCCCAAAAAGGATTTTGTTCACTGCACCCCAAAAAGGATGTTGTTCACTCCACCCCAAAAAGATTGTGTTCACTGCACCCCAAAAAGATTGTGTTCACTGCACCCCACAAAGGATTTTGTTCACTGCACCCCAAAAAGATTGTGTTCACTGCACCCCAAAAAGGATGTTGTTCACTGCACCCCAAAAAGGATTTTGTTCACTGCACCCCAAAAAGATTGTGTTCACTGCACCCCACAAAGGATTTTGTTCACTGCACCCCACAAAGATTGTGTTCACTGCACACCAAAAAGGATTGTGTTCACTGCACCCCAAAAAGATTTTGTTCACTGCACCCCAAAAAGATTGTGTTCACTGCAGCCCAAAAAGATTGTGTTCACTGCAGCCCAAAAAGATTGTGTTCACTGCAGCCCAAAAAGATTGTGTTCACTGCAGCCCAAAAAGATTGTGTTCACTGCAGCTCACACACAGAAAAATGGATGTGGATCACTGACACCTGCCTATCTCCAATCCCACACCACACAGCAATATCGATTGTAGTTTGTAGAACACAGTTTCCCTAAAATTCAGCAGACTCTGTCCCTAACAGGATTGAGAAGAGATCGTAGATCAGGATTGAGTGCAGACCCCACCCCCCACACAGCAATATCGATTGTAGTTTGTAGAAGACACTGACCCTATATAATTCAGCAGACTCTATCCCTAAAATGCCTACAACTCGCCCTGCCTAAACACTCCGACCTGTCCCTCAATTCTATCCGGACACAAATGGTTTTTTCCTGCCTATCTTTCCCTAATCAGCAGCCAGCACGTTGATGTGTGCTCTGTCCCTGAATCTAAGCAGCATAATGACGCCGCTGCGGCTGCCTCGAACTTATAAAGACTTGGTCACATGCTTCAGACGGCCAATCACAGCTACTGAGACATTTGCAGGCATGGCTGGGATGGCTTAAGGCACACCAGTTAAACGATTGTTGATTGGCTGTTGAAAGCCCGCCATGAAAAGAGCGCCAAAGCATGCAAAACCCGGAAATAAAACGACCGAACACGGATTTTTACCCGAACATACAGTAAAGTGTCCGTGTCCGTGTTCGGGTACAAAAAATCCAATTATTCGGTACGAACACGAATAATACAGTCCGTGTTCGCTCAACACTACACACTCCTTTATTTTCACCAAACAGCTCTATTCTGCACAATAGCTAAGTGCTTTGCAACTTCACTGCAGTTAACAACGTCATGGTTTCAAATCCCAACAATCACTACACTTGGGATCTCTTTTCACTCTCATTTATTTTAGAGATTTTTTAAACAATATCAAATTTTTTGGGGGGGGGGGGTGGAGGGGGGGGGTGTTCTACCCAAATTTCAAGCACATTAATGGAACCAACACAATTTTGATTTTATGAGTGTGGTCCTAGTTTTCTCGAGATGCAATTCTTTACATATTTACCATGGTTCTTACAATTTCTGGACAAATAAACATAGGTGTCTGATATTGGACTCTCTCCATATTTGAACAACACAGACCCTCATAGTCCAACACTACATTTGCCTCACACCTCAACACAACACTGTCACATCCCTACCCTACATTACAACCCCTCACATCACCAGTACAAGCAGCATGCAAAGTGCAAAGCTCCGGCCTTGGCAGCTTAATGGGCCATACACTAAGAATTTCTCAAGACTTTTTCCTGTAGACTTAACCAAACCATATAATATGAGGTCAAACCTCAACACTTTCAATTTGTATGCAATCAGGCAGGCCCTTGCACTACATAGAAAAGGTCAATCTGAAGGATAAAGTCTTCTCAAAATCTTAGAGTGTGTATGGCCCTTTTGTCTGTAGGCACCCACCCAAAACAAAAACACATGTTTCGTTCAAAAGTCTTTATTGTTTATGGAATGACAGCATAAGGAGGGATGCAGCAAGCTAATATTGACAGTCTCCAGTCCGTGTGCCTTTACAGCGCCAGCCCACGATCTTTGCTCCATGGCTACGGGATTCTGATCTCTTCACCAACTTCATGCAGAGTCCAGAATCAATTCTGCACCTCTACCAGCTCATAGGGGACAGGCATGGCCAGGTTGCTGTTCAGCTTCCAAGCCACTTTGGAAGTTCCAGGGTGTTCGTGTTGGTCATCAATGCCGGTTCTGGCCATGTGCCTCACCAAATATCCACTGACCACAAAAGAACACGAGTGGAGTCCATGAAGGTGGGTTTCTACCAGCTACAACTGCAAGCAGTACCACTCCTGGAAAAATAAAACAAAGGATAAGACATTTCATTATGAAAATCACATCTTAATGCCCGTTTGCTTCATTCTGAACTTCATTTATTTTCTACATCACAAGTGAAATAACACATTTTCTGACAACTTACACAAACCAGAAATCATTAATGCAAACATTTGAATACACACCTGTGACGCCAGACAGCCCATCACCACAGGCTTCTCATGGTACATGCCATGATTCCAAGGTGTCCAGATTCTGAAAAATTAGAACACCATAAGATACCAAGCAGCCGTTCATGTTATCAATAACTACACAGGTGGCATAAACACAACTAAACACCTGCCAGCTCTTCTCAGCCCTTTCCACTATTCACAATACCAACATGTTTATGGTTAGAGGTGCATGTTCTTGCTCAAGTAACACAAGTTTACTAATGTTGACTACACTTTATCTACAATGGCAAGTGTCATTGGCAGATGAGAATTACCCTCTGTCTCCCTGTGAGTGGCACCTCTGCTAACTAGCAAAGTAATACACATGCCCTATCTCGACCGGTTACAGTACTTACATGTAAAGTGGCTAGCAACCAGGGTATTCCGGGTGGCCATACCTGCAGCGGTGCTCAGCTGCCTGGGGGCCGCCGGCTGAAGGACCTCTGGCTCCCTCTCCTCCGTCAGCTCCCAAGATTCATCCCGGGCAACGCACATGTTGTGCAGCACGCCAGGATGATCTTGGAAGCCTTTGCAGGAGAGTACAGGAGTTCACCCCCAGGCCGGGCCAAGCAGAGAAACCGGGATTTGAGAAGACCTATGGTCAACTCAATGATACTCCGGCTTCTCCGCAAGGCCCTGTTGTAATTCATTTCTGCTCGGCCCTGGGGGTACCTGATTGGAGCCATCAGCCACATCAGCTGCGGGTAACCAGCATCCCCTGGAAAAAAAAAATATATATACATTAGTTCTTCATATCATGTGACTTTAGATGACTCCTCAAAATGGGAGACAATTATGCATTTTACTAAATAACCTGCTCGTCTGTTTGCAAAAACTCATATGAAACATCTCAACTCTGTCTAACTGCCTAAATCACTAATACAAATGGGAAAAAGGACACACAAAGTGGTGTGTTTGGCCCGTATTTTGTTCCTATTACATTAGCATAGGCATTACTTCTGGAATATATCTTAAACTAGAGTGAGGAAACCAATATTGACTCACTTATGCAAAGTACTTTTGGGATATGGCAATACCATTGGAATCACTTTTATGTTTTGCATGGGTGGCTATAGGACACCATTTACACATTGGTTAACCACCTTCATTTGACTCAAAGACAACTTTGGAAATCTTTCTGTTGTGAGCTGCTAGGCTGATGATCTGGTTGTGTGCAAACAGCCTGCCAACTCATAACACATACATTTTATGTAGGCTTTGCTTAAATCAGGGTGTACACCGATGTAGCTTATTCCTATGTCTATGTAATCTTACAGTTTATGTTGTTGTGACAAAATAATACTTTACTAATAAGCCACCCTTCGGGCATTTGGCCCCTTTCAAACTCTTGGTACAGAGTACTGTTTCGTAACATCCTGGAATCATGGCACGACCCTGGGTGACCAGTGTTGGCACTCATTATGCGTTGTTTGGCGTCACACACCAATTGGACGTTCAGGGAGTGGTACTGCTTGCGGTTCCAGTACTCCATTTCGTGGCTTCTTGGTGGCCTGATGGCTATG
This sequence comes from Pelophylax lessonae, assembly GCF_965119305.1. NCBI lineage: Eukaryota > Metazoa > Chordata > Amphibia > Anura > Ranidae > Pelophylax > Pelophylax lessonae. The sequence continues at coordinate 217,180,521 of NC_138774.1, read as the reverse complement.
TGGGTGCCATCTATTGCTCCTAGGATTTGTGGCATGTGTGCCCGCAGGTAGAAGCCCAACTTCACTTCATTCCACTCATTTTCATTCTGTGGCCAGTGGATAAAATCTGGCACTATATCCACTTTGGCATTAATGACCAACATGAACACCCTTGAAACTGTGGGCTGGCTAATGCCCATTATACTTCCAGAAGTGGCTTGGAAGCTGCCACGCCCTAAAATATACAAAGTGGCCAGCAATCTGGCCATGCCAGGCACCGCATGGCCGAGCTGTGTGTCCGCTTCAATTTTGTCTGCTATGAGCTGGTAGAGGTGTAGAATAGTTCCTCGCTCGAGCCGGAACTTCCTCCTGACATCAGAATCCCGCAGCTTGTCCAAATAGATCCTTGGAGCAAAAATGCGTGGCTGGCGAGGTAAGGGCACACGGACTGGAGGTGCTGCTGGAGGTGCTGCTGGAGCTGCTTCCCCAGCACCTGCTTCCCCACCTTCTGCTGCCTCCTGTGCTAGGGCCTCCTCAAACAGGGCACCGATAAATGCCAACATTGCACCATCTAAAGCGTCTGGGATTTCGTTCTCCATTTTGAACGCGCAAATTCGCGAATGCGCAGATATATATTGAAACGGCCGATAATTATCACACCTGTGAGCCAGCTATAAAATGAGCACATGGCCAATATGGCTGCTGGATGTTATAGATGGATGTTTGTTATGTGCTAGCAAGACCCTGTGACCCACAACGTACATTATCTTGAGGTAAGACAATTGTATCTCTCTCTCCCAAAAAAATCAATTAATTCTCTCTCTCTATATATATATATATATATATATATATATATATATATATATATATATATATATATAGTAAAGTTTGGGGGTTCTAGCTCCACCGGATTGAGTGCACAACCGTTTAAAACATAAACAAAAAGGCTTTATTTCAGCAAACTTAAACAGGCTTCCAGCAGTGCATAAATCAAACACAAAATAAAGTCCGCTTTTCTTCAGCACAAAGGAATAAAGCAAGAAAAAAGGCACATACGGTTTTGTGGATGGGTCTTCACCCCAAGGTTTGTAACAGTCCTTAATAGACCTCTCAGCAGCTTCCAGCAAACTTGCAGCTCCTTCAGACAGGTGCAACCACCAAACTACTCCTCCCCCACACTCACCTATTGCTGCTTCCTGTCTCTTAAGGACTGCTTCTCATGGGTCTTAACCCTGTGTGTGCTGGAATCCCTTATGGTCAGGGGTGGGGGCTCTTTCCCACCCGAATATCACTACAGAGCCCCCCAAATTCCGGGTCCCAAATATCTCTCTATTCAACCCAGAGAGAACTGCGATTCAGTCCTCCTGATTTTAGCTATTTCCAGGAATTTCTCACCCGTCTTGGGTGACCCCCTGAACATTTCCCAACTTCCCTTAAAGAGACCACAACCCAAACACAGGAGATATATAGCGACTGTCCAGGACCCAACCTTGGCGTCCTGTACATATCCCCCCCCTCTGCCTCAACGCGGAGGTGTTGGAGGCACCACTCGACAGCATACAGTGGACTCGGGAGAGGGCATCGGCATTCTGATGCTGTCTCCCGGGTCTGTGTTCTACCACAAAATTAAACTCCTGGAGAGAAAGGAACCACCTTGTCACCCTGGCATTGGTGTACTTGTTCTGTCTCATCCAGGTGAATGGGGCATGGTCTGACACCAGGCGAAACCTCCTACCTAGGAGAAAATACCGTAGGGAGTCCAAAGCCCACTTGATGGCAAGACACTCCCGCTCCACCACAGCGTAGTTTCTCTCTGCTGTCGTTAGCTTCCTACTCAGAAAAACCACGGGGTGTTCTTCCCCATTGACCACTTGAGAGAGGACCGCTCCTAATCCTTCACTTGAAGCATCTGTCTGCACTACAAAATCCTTGGAGAAATCGGGAGCTACGAGCACCGGATGTTGGCATAATGCCGCCTTAAGCTTCTGAAAAGCTTCTTCGGCATTCGCGCTCCACTTTATCATCACTGACTTTCTACCTTTGGTCAAGTCAGTCAATGGTGCAGCAATGGTGGCAAAGTTGGGGACAAACCTCCGGTAGTAGCCAACTATGCCCAAAAATGCTCTGACCTGCTTTTTGGTTAGGGGACGGGGCCAGCCCTGTATGGCTTCTACCTTATTCATTTGGGGTTTAACCAGCCCTCTACCCACAATGTACCCTAGGTACTTGGCTTCCTCCATCCCAATTGCACATTTCTCTGGATTGATGGTGAACCCTGCTCTTCTCAAGGAGTCTACGACTGCCTGAACCCGGGGAAGATGGGACTCCCAATCAGTGCTGAAGACGACTATGTCATCCAGGTAGACGGAAGCATATCTTTGATGTGGACGTAAAGTTTTATCCATGGCCCGTTGGAATGTGGCAGGGGCAGAGTGCAGACCAAATGGCATCCTTTTGTACTGGAAGTGGCCTTCCGGGGTGGAGAAGGCTGTTTTCTCCCTGGCCTCCTTGGTTAGGGGAATCTGCCAGTACCCTTTTGTGAGGTCAAGCGTGGTGATATACCTGGCTGGACCCAACCTCTCAATTAACTCGTCTATCCGGGGCATAGGATATGCATCGAACTTGGAGATTTCATTAAGCTTTCTGAAGTCATTGCAGAAGCGAAGAGTGCCGTTGGGTTTAGGCACCAACACAATTGGACTCGACCACTCGCTCTGCGACTCTTCAATGACATCAAGCTCAAGCATTCTTTTTACCTCCTCAGACACTGCCACCCTATGAGCTTCTGGGATACGATACGGCTTTAACCGGATTTTTTCATTGGGCTCGGTTACAATGTCATGCTCAATGACATTGGTGAGACCAGGTAACCCTGAAAACATGTCCCTATTTCTTTGCAGAAATTCTTTTGCCTGTTGGGTTTGGGGCCTAGACAGGGTAGCAGCAACCTGCACCAGGTCAATCCCTGCAGGGTCCCCTGACTGGACACCTATCACTGCAGACACCTGTTCTCTGTCTCTCCAGGGTTTCAACAAATTTATGTGGTAGATCTGGTATGGCTTTCTTCTCCCAGGCTGGTGTACCTTGTAGTTCACTTCCCCCATTTTTTCCACTATCTCAAACGGACCTTGCCACTTGGCCAAGAACTTGCTCTCCACCGTTGGTATTAGGACGGCCACCCGGTCTCCTATTTGAAATTGTCTGATTTTAGCCGACCGGTTGTACACCCTTCTTTGGGCATCTTGAGCCTTCTGCAGATGCTCCCTCACCAACGGCATTACCTTAGCCACTCTCTCTCGCATTTGGGAGATATGCTCTACCACAGTTTTGTGTGGGGAAGACTCACTTTCCCATGTCTCCTTTACTAGATCTAGCAACCCCCGGGGCCTTCGCCCATACACTAACTCAAACGGTGAGAAACCCGTTGATGCTTGTGGAACCTCCCGGATGGCAAACAACAGGGCAGGGAGTAACATATCCCAATCCTTTCCATCTTTCTGGACCACTCTTTTTAACATGCATTTTAAAGTTTTATTGAACCTCTCGACTAGGCCATCAGTCTGCGGGTGATAGACGGACGTCCGCAACTGCTTAATCTGGAACAGTTTGCACAAGTCCGCCATCACTTTGGACATAAAAGGGGTGCCCTGGTCCGTCAATATTTCTTTGGGGAACCCCGTTCGGGAAAACATTTGAAATAGTTCCCTGGCAATGGCCTTAGAGGAAGTTTTCCTTAAAGGGACTGCTTCTGGATATCTAGTGGCATAGTCTAGGATGACTAGTATATATTGGTACCCCCTTGCTGACTTCACCAGGGGTCCTACGAGATCCATTGCAATTCGTTCAAATGGTACCTCGATAATTGGCAAGGGTACCAGGGGGTTTCTGTAATGGGACACCGGAGCAGTTAACTGGCAAGTCGGACAGGACGCACAATACCTTTTAACCTCGGCCTTTACCCCTGGCCAGTAAAACCGGTCAGTTACCCTGGCCTCTGTTTTTTCTGCCCCCAGGTGTCCTCCCAGTGCATCATTGTGGGCTAGATCGAGAAGCATCCGCCTATAAGGCTGGGGAACCAGCAACTGCTCAACAGTTTCCCCTCGGCTTTCAGCCACTCGATAAACCAAGTTATCTTTCAATGCAAAATGAGGAAACCTCTGGTCTGCACCTGGTATTTGTGGGATCCCATCAATAACAGAAACCTGCTCTCTAGCATTGACCAAGGTAAGATCCTGCAATTGAGCGGTGCCAAACGCACCCCTGGATACGTCCAGGTCTGGATGCACTGGCCTTGAGGAGGTTTCCCCTTCACTCTCCTCAACCTGGGACTGTGGTGGGGAGAGTTCCTCATCATCCTCTCCCAGCATAACCTGTAACGGGGAGACTTCCCCCCCCTCAGAGGTCAGCTCGGTCTTGCGACCTGAAACAGAAACAATATCGTCCACTTTAACATTTTCTGCAATGTCATTGTTAGTGACAGGTACCTCCCCATCAGGGGGTTGTGTTGTGGGGATTTCAGGCCCGGACCCCTCAGACTCTGTTCCTTCGAGGCTGAGGGTCCCCAGTCCCCTTGGTTGTCCAGGCTGTTCACACTGTACCTGGTTCCATAGTTCAAAAAACAGTGGGCAGTCCCGCCCCACTATGACATCATGTATCAAATTTCTTACCACCCCGACTTCTTGTGTCACGGAGGTACCACCATAGGCAACAGTCACTGGCACCAGGGGGTACTCTCTGGTGTCCCCATGGATACATACTACCCGTAGAGTCTTACTTACTGGGCCGAGTCTTCCGATCACCCTGGTATGTACCAGCGTTACCATGCTACCAGAGTCCAGCAGAGCCTTGGCAGGAAGGTGGTTCACCCATAGTTCACATTCAAACTGTCCGGCCGCTATATCAAGATGGGTGGCACATGCTCTTTGCACATAAAAAGAGCTTCTCCGAACAGTCCCGCACTCCATAGGCTCCTCCTGAAGTGGGCATTGTGCCCGGGTATGCCCCCAGGACCGACATCGCCAGCACTGTATGTCTCCAATCCTTGGGACAGGAACCAACCTCCGTGGTTCTGCTGAAGAAGATACCGGTTTGTGGGTGACAACGTCTGGCGGAGCTTCTCTCCTAGGTGCTGTGGCTGGCCTGGTTGCCCTATGTGTGGGTTCCCGATGCTTGGCAGGCCCGAGCAGGTCTTCCACCACAGTGTATCTTTCGACCAACTCTACCAGCTGGTCAGCGGTTGCAGGGTCGCCATGGCTTACCCAGCGCTGTAGGTCATCTGGTAGGGACCGCAGGTACCAGTCCATCACTACCCGTTCCACCATTTGCGGGCCTGTCAGCTTCTCTGGTTGCAGCCATTTTTTCACCAGCTGTACCAGTTCGTGCATCTGGGACCTGGGTGGCCGATTAGGTTTGTACCTCCAGCGGTGCACCCTCTGAGCCCGGACAGCTGTGGTCACCCCCAGGCGGGCCAAGATCTCTGCCTTCAGACGCTCATAGTCGCTGATGTGCTCAGTTGGAAGGTCAAAGTAGGCTTTTTGCGGGTCACCAGTAAGGAAAGGGGAGATAATGCCAGCCCATTGGTCACGGGGCCACCCCTCTCTCTCCGCTATCCTCTCAAAAGTTGTGAGAAAAGCCTCCACATCATCACTGGGGGTCAGTTTTTGCAAGTAATGGCTGGCTCTCACAGATACTGGGTTGCCATCGGCAATGACTGCTTGCTCTCGTCCCTGAGCCAAACGCTGTACTGCCTCCTGCAAGGCAGCCACCTGTGCTTGAGTGGACTCCTGCTGGGCAGTAAACTGAGCAGCTAGCAACTGTGTGCTTTCCTGTTGTGCCTTTACAGCCTGTGCCAGGGCTTGCTGCTGCTGAGCCATTGCTTCCTCATGGCGACGGTTTGCCTCTACTGAGGCTTGCTGCTGGGTCACAGTGGCTTGCACCAGTGCTTTAATAACCTCCTCCATGCCTGCTGTTTGCAGTGTCTGAGCTGTTTTCACCCAAGACATGCCATAGGTATACTGTCTCTTTAAATGTCAGTTTTTGGTTTTAAACGGCTTTTGCGGCTGCAAAATGCACTCTGCCCGCATCCGAGACACCAGTTGTAAAGTTTGGGGGTTCTAGCTCCACCGGATTGAGTGCACAACCGTTTAAAACATAAACAAAAAGGCTTTATTTCAGCAAACTTAAACAGGCTTCCAGCAGTGCATAAATCAAACACAAAATAAAGTCCGCTTTTCTTCAGCACAAAGGAATAAAGCAAGAAAAAAGGCACATACGGTTTTGTGGATGGGTCTTCACCCCAAGGTTTGTAACAGTCCTTAATAGACCTCTCAGCAGCTTCCAGCAAACTTGCAGCTCCTTCAGACAGGTGCAACCACCAAACTACTCCTCCCCCACACTCACCTATTGCTGCTTCCTGTCTCTTAAGGACTGCTTCTCATGGGTCTTAACCCTGTGTGTGCTGGAATCCCTTATGGTCAGGGGTGGGGGCTCTTTCCCACCCGAATATCACTACAGAGCCCCCCAAATTCCGGGTTCCCAATATCTCTCTATTCAACCCAGAGAGAACTGCGATTCAGTCCTCCTGATTTTAGCTATTTCCAGGAATTTCTCACCCGTCTTGGGTGACCCCCTGAACATTTCCCAACTTCCCTTAAAGAGACCACAACCCAAACACAGGAGATATATAGCGACTGTCCAGGACCCAACCTTGGCGTCCTGTACAATATATATATATATATGTTTGTTTGTGTGTTCTTGCTCACCGTTATTGTTTACTGAAGGAGATAATTTGTACTTATCTTGGGTGTGCTTAAGTTGTCTATGGTGAATCCCCTCAAACCCACAATAGCTTGTGAACCCCTCAAGTGTCTTTTAATCATTGGCAGTTGGCTCCATGTGCATGTGGTTTTGACATGTGTTTTCTCATGTTTGGTAAAGGTGTGCAGTCTAGATTTGGCATCTAAACCTGCCCCCTTACCTTCCCAGCTTCCAAAGACACCATTTTTGCTTTCCTGATAACTGTAATTTATTATGTGCACGTATGTAGGTCATGCGATTTCTCATGTATGTTTAATGTTTGCAGCCTCCTTTTGCCTATAAAACACTACACCACCACCCCCACCAAGTCTGTTTGTGCCATTAGGTAAGTGTTTGGAGGGCCTCGTGTGATGTTTGACCATATGCGTTTTCTTATGTGTTTTTTTTTATTTCTTTGCAGCCTTTAGGGCTCTTGAATACCAACACCACCACCAGCCCCACCAAGTCTGTTTGTGCCATTAGGTAAGTGTTTGGAGGGCCTCGTGTGATGTTTGACCATATGCGTTTTCTTATGTGTTTTTTTTTTTTATTTCTTTGCAGCCTTTTGGGCTCTTGAATACCAACACCACCAACACCACCATCAGCCCCACCAAGTCTGTTTGTGCCATTAGGTAAGTGTTTGGAGGGCCTCGTGTGATGTTTGACCATATGCGTTTTCTTATGTGTTTTTTTTTATTTCTTTGCAGCCTTTTGGGCTCTTGAATACCAAAACCACCAACACCACCACCAGCCCCACCAAGTCTGTTTGTGCCATTAGGTAAGTGTTTGGAGGGCCTCGTGTGATGTTTGACCATATGCGTTTTCTTATGTGTTTTTTTTTTATTTCTTTGCAGCCTTTTGGGCTCTTGAATACCAACACCACCAACACCACCACCAGCCCCACCAAGTCTGTTTGTGCCATTAGGTAAGTGTTTGGAGGGCCTTGTGTGATGTTTGACCATATGCGTTTTCTTATGTGTTTTTTTTTATTTCTTTGCAGCCTCTTGGGCTCTTTGACCACAACCACCAACGCGTCTTTTTTACAACAAGCAGTGGCTAGCTTTGGTAAGTGTGATCTGTAAATGTTCACTAATTATACTGTATATGAAGAGCAATCTGCAAATCATGTTTTTTCTGTTTTATCTTTTGTCATTTCAGATTTAGGCGTTTGGGGCTATTTGCTGCTGCTGGACAGGCAGATTCTCTGCCCACCTCGTGCTCCCATGGCCCCACCCACTGGAAGGCTGAGAAGAAGGGGCAGGGGGGGCAGGGCGGCCAGGGGGGGCAGGGTGGGCAGATCGTCTGGCTCTGGTGTGAGGGAGGCTCCAGCTGTATCCAGGAGGGAGTCCACCGTCCCCAGCCCGGAGGAGGAAGCCGGGGGAGGTGTTAACACACCAAGTGGACAAGCTGGCTCTTCTGACAGTAGTCCTGGACAGGGTCCGTCCACCAGAGTCAGCTTGTCCACATTACCCCGGCTTCCCCGTTTCACCCACAATCAGTGCTGTGTCCTGGTCCAGGCCTATATGGCCAGATATGAGGAGATCCATGGGACCAGGGCCGCGGCTAGCTCTGTAACAGAGAAGCACAGATTGTGGGATGAAATCTGGGATGCTGTAAAATGCACTGGGTGAACCACCTCGCCACAGTGACAGTGTGCGGAAGAAGGTCACCGACATCTGTGCATCCGTTCGGAGGAAGCTAATTGCATGGGCTGCGGAGGGTCTTTATGACCGACAAGGTCAGCTGGACTTATCAATTACCTTTTTTTCAGATCAAAGGGCCCGATACCATCTTTTCCAGAGAGGACGTAGATTCGGATGCTTTGCGTCAAGGTAGGATATTATCTTGGATGTCAATTGTGTGAGTTGTTTTGAAAAGATGAACTACTATCCTATGTGTGACATGAATAGAATTTGATACTTGGCCTTCCAATTGTCCTTTTTTTGTTTTCCCCAACCTGCAATTTGTTCATCTGTAGCAGTCAGCCCCTCCACAGCCCATGCAGCTTGGCGACCCCGACGGACTCACGGGTGTTGACATCAGTGCTGACCCTCCTCCTGGTAGGTCCCATATCGTACTGTGCCAAACAATGTAGATGTATATTTTATTCTTTCCAAGATAGCTCATATTGCTATGTCCTCTTTACAGAAGATCCGCAGCAGGGAACACACCCAGTGCAGCAAGGCCTGGAGGAAGGTGTTGGTATGTATAGCAAATTTATCTTTTTTTACGAATCTTATTAACCCAGTTAACACACATGTTTTTTCTTTAGAAAGAGTGTTGCCTTTTAGATGTTTACCCTGCAAAACATTAATGGGTGCCGTCATTAGTATTCAGACCAAGCCTTCTTAACCTTTGGGAGGGTTTAACAAGTGTCCTATGAGCCCAGGAAAGCACTTTGGAATGTTTGGCCTCAATGCTTAATTCCTGAAGCTAGGAGGGAAATCTGGCCATAATCATTACTGCCTAAGGGTATGTACTAAACCTGTTTTGTACTTTTTATTTTTCTAAGAACATCAGGCCCCTCTTGACGTAGCAGCTGGAGTTGGATCAGGAGCTAGCGACGATTCTGCATCCAATGCTGTGGTATGTGATATAAGGGAACAAGGTGCACATGTAACATTTCAATGGTAGTAATGTTTTTGGGCTAGATGTGGCTTACATTGTGTGTGTTAAATTAGTGCTATGACATTCTGACGATGCACCAGCACAACAAGAGTTAGATCTTGAACATCAGGGAATTATGTTACAATTTGGGGTGCCACTAATGTGCCAAAAACATCCAGGACCTTTAAAGTCCGGCCAGTCTTTGATTTTCCAGGTCCAAAATCATGTGTATCGTTTTGTTGGGTTGTCCTGTTGCCGATTGATGGCGAGATTTTAGACAACATACGTAGATGTAGAAAGTCATTGGTGTAGTAACAGATTTACCAAAAGCAGAAACAACCTACCACACCAGGGTTAATTGGGAACAGCTTCATGTCGAAACTTTTTTGCCTTTGTCATATTAGTCCTACCAACATAATATGTACCCATTATCAGAAGTGTTGCTAGCTTGGATAATATTACAACGAACAAGTACTTATTAGAAGCACATCAAACTTTTCTACGTTCTGCTTGGGGTGTTAAGTTGTCAAACTAATCAGAACTATTTAGTCATGATGTTTTATAATGATTTGGTCTATTTCTTCTGATTTTAGGCAGCCTTGGATGCAGCGGGATTGTCACCTACCCCACCTCGTCCATCTCTGCTGGATGTGGCCGAGAGGCTGCTTGCCGAGTATCGGCTCCAAAATGAGTTAAGGAGGCCTACTCAGCAATCTAGTGAGGTAGTACGGCTGCTAGGGCTCATACAGGAATCTGTAGCAACGATGGTACGGGTTCAACAGGATATGCGTGACAGCTTGGTAAGTTTAGCAGACCAGCATCAACGGGATCGGCAAAGTGTTGACACTCAAGTGCTGGCCACACGCCAACGCCTGTTTGGAGCTGAAGAAGCTCCATTGGCAGAGCCCTCCCAAACATTTCAATCACCTGCCACTGCAGGTTGTGGTAGTGGGAGGGTAATGCCAGTGTTGGGCACTTGGCAGGCAGCTGGGGATGGGACAATTCCTCCTGTAGCCACTCCTAGCACTTCACACTCCGTTCGGACTCCCACACCCCTCAATGAGCAATCCTCCTGCACAACCTCATTGCGCACTGGTTCCACAATACCCCTTCCACATGACTATATTCCCTCCACACCTTTCTCACTTCACTCCTCCCCAGGCCGTCCCCCTTTATTGTCACCAACCCGACATGTCGTTAGCCTCCGCACCGTGGCCCACAACATCAAACAATCAAGCTCAACTCCCCACACATCTTCACAACCCTTTCACCACCAGCAGCATCAAATAGCATCGGGACAGCAGCCACAGCAGCAGCCACAGCCAGAGACGCAGCAGCTACCAAATCTTATGGTAATGGCACACTATCCCCAAATTCTGAGGCTGAGCCCAGAGCAGATTGGACTATTGATCCTACCAAAATGTGATGCGCCAGAAATATAATAAAAAAGTGATACTTTAAATACAATAAATCATATCCAGTTCATAAGGCACATAGCAATGTGTGTGCTTCCAATAAAGTGATATGAAGAGTGTCCCCGTATCCAATTGAAGAAAATCCAGTGATGAAAACAAGTTGTAAACACCAATTAGTGAATCCCTCCACCAGGTGAATTAGCCTCTCACCTTCCTAAAGGACCCAAACGGGCCAGCAATCGCATGTATCATGGATCAGACTTCCAGGAAAGAGCCACACTGTATTGCACCTCGAGGGATCCCGGGACATATAAAAAACAGATGAAGAAATCTAGTGCTCTCTGCTTACTAATAAGGGTGTGCTTTATTAGAGAAAGGCAGATCAACTCACATTTGTTGGGCACTCAGCCGTGCCTGCTGTATAAGCGATGTCAGCGATCTGTTACCAGAGAGAGACTCTGCGACGGCCACGCACGCTCCGTCCCCCTATACGCGTTACGTCGAGCGTAATGCTCCTTTGACTTCCTCGGTAGGGGTCGATTGGACTATTGGCCCAAGATTTGATGTCCGGAACATTTCCAGGGTTCACCACACTGCATCAGCAGCAGCCTGATGGAAAAAATCTTATCATAATGGCACACTATACCCAAACTCTAAGGCTGAGCCCAGAGCAGATTGGACTATTGGCCGAACATTTGATGTCCGGAACATTTCCAGTGTTCACCACACTGCATCAGTCACCACCACCTTAATTTGATCTTTGTTTTAGTAATTTGTGATATTTTTGTTACTGATTTGTTACTGATTGATACATTGGCCAATTTGTGGGGCCATTTTTTGGTTTAATTTGAGGGTGGCACGATATGATTTCTTATAGTGATTTTTTTGGTGATAAAATAAAATTTTCTGGAAAACGATTAGTTTGTGTTTGATCTTTGGTTTTTTGGGAGTGTTGGTGGCCAAGTAAGGGCCCTGGTTAATGTAGGCATTTCTACACACGTGCTTCTCTTTCTCCAAACATATGGTTTCATTTACATTTTGAAAACTCAATGTTCACATAATGACCCAAGAAAAGGTCTCCCTTCAAATGTAGCTTCAAAACAAGTCTCATGGATAACATAAACCAAAGCCAACATGCTAACAATTACAGACCACACCACTCGACTAAACAAATACAACACAAAAGACATTCGATGTGTACACCAAAAAAAATACTTTAGTAAGAAAAGATAAATTCTTTTTAATAACACATGTAGGTGTATAAGAAATTTTGCATTAAAAATATATTATTAAAATATATAATGTAAAAAAGTAACAAATTTAACATTTGTGTTGCAACGTGCAACATAACAAATAAAAAAACTTAAGATCTTTTCATTGGGGTGCAGTTACGCACAAATGGCTCTGAAGGGTCCGGATCCACCCCACACAGCTGCTCCAAGAAAACTATCCGCTCTCCACACCACCGTAAATAGTCCAGCATTACCTCGCTGGTGAGGTGGGTGTGCCCTGGGTAGAAAAAGACATGAAAATTAGTTTTATGCAAAATGATCCAAACAAGGATTGTAATTAATGTGCCTCAACAAATATGCTTAGGAGTCTATTGGTTGGCTTTTATCAACACTCTGAAGCAAATATGCTAAATTGCTGTTGTAAACCTTGAACTCAAACTTTCACAGCAAATTGTTCAAAAGGTTACATAAGATGGCTTGGAATGTTAGTAGCAGTTCCACCAAAGCTAAGTAAAAGGCTTTTCTTCATGTCAACACAACCAATCATTTTGAAGAATGTAAGGTGTTGTGTTCAATTGGTCAACACGATACATGTGCACACATTTATCTCTATCACCATTGGAATTTGTGTAGCGTTCTCTCTCCCTCTTACTGTCTATAGATTGAACCTGACACATAGTAGAGACACATCCTTTGGAATTTTGAGGGACATTTCTGGCCGGAGTAGATGCGTCTCCTCCCCAGATCTCCTTCGCTCCATCACAGCTGTGTTAAGAGAGAATAAAAAGTTTCTCAACAAATGGATTCACGCTAACTGTAGGTTACGCAGTCATGAAAATGCTCTAACACCCACTCCTTCCCCCTCCACACTTCCCTGAAAGTTTTATTTAGACATTGATACGGTGGTGATGCAGATTTGTACAGTGCAAGCTTCATTCTTCTGGATGAAGCTTGTAGCGTTAAGGATACGTACTCCCTGCTTTTGTGCTGATTGTGTTTCTCTGATGTTTTTTGTGCCTCAGCCCTGCCTGTTCTAAGTGTTGAACATATCATTTTTGGATGGCTGCGGAAAACTAATCAGGTTAGACTTACCCTCTCTAGCTTTTTGGGGACGAGAGAAATCACGATCCTCCTCTTTACATGGCCCCTGTACACCCCTCTAGGCACCTCCCTCCTGTTGGTTGACCCCACAGCAGGCAGCTTGCTATGGAGGCACATGAGATGAAGCCAAGCACCCTGTGCCTGTTCAGGCACTAGGCTGTGAGCCAGCCTTGCCCCCTCCCTTCCGATGGTCTCAATGATTAGGAGTGACAGCATCAGGAGGCAATATTGGCATGCTGTCACCTCAGCTAAGGAGGAGGGGGAGTCTGTTCCAGACAAGTATTTGTGCAAAATTTTGGACAGTAATAAAATGGTCCCGGTAAGTCTTAGGGGGAATATGCACACCTATCACTTGGGATACTAATGCATAGAATGCATTCACATAAAGAACCTGCTGCCTTTAGAACAACTTGAAGCCTGATCGGGGACATACACAGGTAGCATTTCTCCACTTACTAAGTAGACACATTACTGCAAAAGCACACAACTTACCATCAACAATGTTTTCTGGGCCCCCAGAACCCAATGGTATTGGCTCAGGAGAAGCTGCACAAAAATAACACAAATTGTGAACTGGAATGTGGTACATTACCGGGGAAGAGTATTTCTGAAAGGTTGAGAAACACGCATTTTCAGTGTTGACTAAATCAGGACATGAGTAAATTAACATGGCCCCAAATAATTTAGAAGTACAAAGCACACCATTTCCAATGTAGAGAAACTAACACCAATTTAGAAGAGGGTGGCTTGAGAAAGCTTAAAAATAATAACATGTCCTGTAATGCTCCCCAATACCACCTTCCAAACATGAAGGTTAAGCAAGAGTGTTTCATGACCAACCTTCCTGTCACATATAGAAAAACTGCACTTGCTTTGACTCCAACTTAGATTATCCTAGATACACATCATCCTAGCACACACAATACATGTGATAATCTAATTTTATGTACTTACAGAATAGTTCAGGGGAGCCAAAAACATTGGGGGAGTCATCCGCCTCCACCCCTGGAGTGGGGGAGGATGGGGGAGACCCTGCATTGGGGGATGGTGTCGTATCTCCTAGAAACACAAAGACACGAATACAATCCTTGAACAAAAGCTATTTGATAAAGGCACACAGAAAGTAGTCCAGAAACATTAAAGGTAGTAGTTACAGTGGACTGGGTAAGCAGCGGCCCCTCTTCCCCAGTCCTCCACAACAAACATCCTCAATGTCAGCTGCTACATAACCCCAATGGCAAAATATATATATTACAGCCCTTATATTTCCCAGGACACACACAAACACATGTATAATACTTACTTCCCATTTGAGGAGAGCCCAGGTCCTCCTCATTACTTGAAAAATCGGCCTCTTCTTGGGCACCTTCGTCCTCCTGCCCCGGAACCAGGTGACTTGGCCCTGCCTGAGGCTCCTCTCTTGCTGAAGCGACATCAACCACAAACGAAAACAAAACAAACAATCATTCCTCCAAGTTAGACCTAATACACAACACACCAGCACATCCACATTACTTACAGTGGGCCTGAGAAGGCTGAGCCTCCAGATCCTCATCACTGGTTTCTAACAAAAAAGAAAAACATTATATATTATTTATGAACACAAACAGGCAGTAACCTCTCATCATGCTAGCACCATACTCAATGCCCCTACAATTCAGAACATATAAGTGCACTTACACCAATGAGATGCATTGACCATGTTTTAAAACAGGAGGGCACCATGCAAATTAGGCGGTCGCCTAAGGCCTCGCACCTACAGGGGCCTTGCGGCCAGTGGCGGAGCAACAACATTTAGAAGGGCGCAGTCAGGTAAAGATTGCTTTCAATCCTCGGATCTAAAAGTTGCAGCAGTGTGCTGCAGTCCCTTCACTGCGTCTGCCAGGTGTCTGTTGTCCGCTGACACTTACCCCTCCTTCTCTGACTGGGGATTGGCCGTCTGATCATGTTATCCTAAGATGTTGAGGAATCGGTAGGTGTGTACCTGCACCAGTAGGAAGTGACTGCCCGATCAACTCACTCTGCTATCATCGGTTGTTGCTCTGGGAGGAGAGCTCTGCCCTGGACCTGGAACATACAGGTAACCAGGCCCAGACTTGATATTTAGCAGGCTGGTCATAGATTTGTGGTGTCTACTATTCAAAGGGGGTGAGTAGCCCCAGGGAAGTTGGAAGAGTCCGAAAATGGTTGGTGGAGGAGGAGGAGAAGAAGGCCCTGGGTGTCTGGGGGACAAGGAGAGGGCCCCTGGGTGTTTTCTAGAGGAGAAAAGACCCCCAATGACGCCAGAGTCAGTTGCCAGGGAAGAGAGTGGAGCTGAGCAAGTCCTGCATATCTGACAAGAAAGCCAAACATGGTGGAGATGGAGCCCTTTGCCCTACACAATGACAGCACCCACGGTGGAAGGTGAGGGGTAGCGGGTCTTTGACATTATATAGCATATGGACTCTGTCCATTATTGGTAGTTTTGTTTGGAGTTGTCCTTTAGATGTTTAACTCTGTTGTTTTTGCCCCGAGCTGTGAGGGACTGAGGTATGACAGCCCACTATACTGGGACTTATAGTGCCCTAGAATGTGGAGGACTGAGGAATCCTTAGTCCCTAACAGAGGGCACTACAAGTCTTAGCATAGCAGGCAGTAGTTCCTCAGTCCCCTACAGAGAGCAGTACAAGTCCAAGCAGGTAGCCTTCTGCAGTGGGACTTGTTGTGCCCTTGACTGTGGTGAACTGAGGAAGGGAAGTGTAAGGGGGTCTCTGTAAGCTCAGATGTATGGGGGAGCTTTGGTGACCACAGAGTTCCCTTTTACACCAGAGTCCCCAGCTTCCCCCCTCAAATAATGGTTCCCAGAACTCTCCTTACATCAGAGTCTTCAGACTTCCCTCTTACAGTGTAGTAAGTCTGGAGACTCCGATGTAAAGGGGGCTCTGTGAAATGTGATTAGAGATTTGACATTTCTACATTTAAAATTTTTCTACTTACGATCCACAATTTGTAGCTGCTGGAATGGCTCGCTGTCTCTGAACGCATAGTTCAGTGTGGCCGTCCTCCTCCTCCCCTTCTTCACCAAAACCACAAGAGGGTGTCGCCCGTCCGCTTTGGCTAGAAGCAGAAGAGAAAAAAGAAACATAAAAAATACTAATGTACATAGTAGTATTAAAGGTTGTGAAGAGACACTTGATGGAGGTAGGAAAGGTAGGAGCGAGAGGGAGGGGAGGGGGGGGGGTGTTGGTATTTGTGTTGTTGCATACCTAAACACATGTCCACCTACCCAAAAAATTGTAACCTATCTGGTCACATGTAATGTATATTTTTACTTACCGGAGATTTGCTCCACAGCCTTTTGCAGGAGCCTGGGTGAGCGCCTTTTGGCATCACTCCAGGCCCACTGGAGATCCACCACACGAGGCCGGAACTGGAATCTCCGCCGCAGCCTCATCCGGAGATGACACATCATCTTGTGCATTTGGTGAAGATGCATGTTCACCTTATCATACCCCCAGAGGAGGAGGAGCTGTGGAAAGAGCAATGTATGTTTGAGTCCAAGTATGTCCAAAATAGTACAGTCTTCCAAAAACATGCTAGGTCGTCTTTGAGATATTGTAGAACAAAGAATCCCATTTCTGGTGATACATATACATCGATGTCCAAATCTACCTCCATGACATAGGTTGCCCCACACTGGTGATTTCCTCTACATGATATTGCCATTTTGTCAATTGGCCTTTCATTACACACCCAGGGCTGCCATCAGGGGGGGACAGCCAATACACATGTAGGGGGCCCGAGTGCCTGTAGGGGCCCCGGACCCGCCATCCATGAAGTGTGCAGGAGACAGTAGCCAGGTGACACATAAGGCAGGAGAAGCGCCGAAGGATAAATGCATATAGTAAGCGCAGTAAACTAGCTTGCAGGGCTCGGACTCAGGAGATGTTATGAGGGAGGGACTTAAGAGCCTTTCAGCTACTCATTGGCTGAGGAGGTAACAGGAGGCAGGCTGATCCGCTTCCTGCTGCCTCCTTAGCCAATGGGTACACAGGGTGCACTGTCCATCACTGCACAGCCTTGTGCTTCCTCTGCTGATGGGATAGAATTCCTCTGCAAAAAAAACCTGCTGCAGAGATGGAGATAAGAGAGATGAAAAATAAAAGTTTCCTACTGAAGCTGCTAGATTTAGCTAGAATACATGTACAGTTCATAGCCCTTGGCATGTTAATTACAGTCACTGTATTTACAACCTTATTGCTGTCCATTTAGCAGGGTGAAAGTAACTTTACACACATGTAGCATAGGTATCAACTTTTGTCACCATGTTAAAAGGACAGCAGTATGGGTAGCATTAAAGTGACTGTTATTAGTCCAGGCTCACTAAACTAGCCAATGCTTGGAAAAGCAAGCCATGCAGATTGCTTTTCAGGTCCCTTTTAAAATGAGCTGTCTGATTGGGTGTGTCTGTTCATTATGCTGTGCTGAATTATCCTGGATTCGCAAATTCCTGCAAGAGGAGCACATGGGATGTGGGAGATGAGAATTTAATGTGGCAGAATTATCCACACAATCACACATAATCCTTTTTAAAGGTCCCCAGCAGAATTTGATGGCATAGTGGTTCACAGCAGTGCCATCAGATTCCAGTTATATCTGTAAATTAACAAAGCAATGGGATCTGGGGGTGTATTTAACTTGCAATGGACACCCCCATTGATTCACATATGGCAGTGTGAGATGCGTGTGTTGGGATCCATTAAGACAAGTGATTATACACTCATGTGTTTCGTTTAGAGGTGATTTGTCCAATGCAATCCTTTGAAGACATGACCAGTCCATATTTTTGTGATCACTCATTCCATCTCAGGTGAACAAATTAGCTTCTGTGTGCAGATCCAGCTTATGATGGTGAGTCTCAGACAAGACAAACGGTGCAGAGCTTGCAGTGTGTATGTATGTATTTAAGGCAATAATTTTTGGCATAATGTATTTAGGGAATATAATGTTTCTAATCTTGCATATATGAAAAGGGGCAATACATTTGTCTTTATCTAGACAGATTCCAAAGCGTCATGGCAATCTGTCACAGATAATTGTGTTTCATTTTGTGTAAAAGTAGAAACTAATCAAATCTATCTATATACAGGCATACCCCACTTTAAGTACACAATGGGACCAGGGCATGTATGTAAACCGAAAATGTACTTAAAGTGAAGCAATCCCTTTTTTCTTTTCTCAATGCATGTAAATACACCAGCTCCATAGGAAATTTTGGCCACCTTGACATGGCCTTGCTCCCAAACCATGTGATAAGGACACCAAGCTTGGGGAGCATGTTAAGGGGATCCAGGACTATGACATGATAGATAACCTAGGCAAGCTGGCCAGCCACAAAAAGGATATGTTGTAGTCCTGGGTACCCTCTCTGTGCTCCCTAAGTTTGTTATCCCTGTCACTTATGGTTTGGGAGCAGTGTCATGCCAAGCTGAACAAGCTGTGTCCTTACTCGCGAGTGTATGTAAAGTGAGTGTACTCAAAGCGGGGTATGCCTATCTATATCTATATAGAAAGTTCCTAGATGTGAACCTGTTCCCTACTAATTATTATATACAATATATATATATATATATATATATATATATATATATATATATATATATTATACACTATATATATATATATATATATATATATATATATATATATATATATATATACACAATATATTACTGTATATACAATATATATATATATATAATATATATATACAATATATATATATATATATATATATATATATATATATATATATATATATATATATATATATATATATATGCAATATAGCCAAAAAGTTAGAGGGGCTTTTAAACTAGGGAATGGGGGGGGGGGTACAGATGTAGAATTAGCCAGTGGAAAGCAAGTTTCAGAGGGCAGAAATGGGGGCATTAGCGGTAGGGTGTTCGGAGCTCCTATACCCTGGGTGGGTACGGGGAAAAATCAAGAGAGCAGCCTAAAAACATCAAAATTACGAGGCTTGTATACCAATGCCAGAAGCCTGGCCAACAAGATGGGAGAGCTGGAGCTGCTGATGTTTGAGGAGGACTTAGATTTTGTGGGGATAACTGAGACTTGGTTTGACAGCTCTCATGACTGGATGGCGACCATTCAGGGGTATTCCCTTTATCGCAGAGATAGAGAGGGTAAAAAAGGGGGAGGGGTATGTTTGTATATTAAGAACAGTATACAGGTAAATATGAGGGATGATATTAATAATGGAGCTATGGACGAGGCAGAATCCCTATGGGTAGAGCTTCAAAGGAAAGGCACGGTGGGGAAGGTAATATTGGGCGTATGCTATAGGCCTCCCAACCAGAGGGAGGAGGGTGAGGCGGACCTCATGTTACAGATAGGATTGGCAGCAAGGATGGGAAATGTCATTATAATGGGGGACTTTAATTATCCTGATATAGACTGGGTAGAAGGAACCGCGCATTCAGCCAAGGCTCGGCAGTTCCTAAATGTTTTGCAGGACAATTTCATGGGTCAGATGGTGAATGCACCGACAAGAAACAATGCGGTACTTGACCTACTGATTACCAACAGTACAGACCTGCTCACGGATATAGAAATACGGGACAACTTAGGGAACAGTGACCATAGGTCAATTGGATTCAGTATTAATTACAGTAATAGGAAACACAAGGGTAATATAAGGACACTGAATTTCAAAAGAGCCAATTTCCCTAAACTGCGCTCGTTGCTAGAAAATATCAAATGGGATAGAACCCTGGGAACAAAGAACACGGAGGAAAAATGGGAGTGCTTCAAGAGCATACTTAACAAGGGGGTGGGCCAGTGCATTCCACAGGGAAATAAATTTAAAAGAGCAAAACTAAACCCTGGGTGGCTAAACTCCAACATAAAAATGTATATTAGAGCTAAAGAAAAGGCCTTCAAAAAATACAAGACTGAGGGGTCATTGGCAGCATTTAAGCACTACAAAGAGTGTAATAAGAAATGTAAAGACGAAATCAGGGCGGCTAAAATAGAACACGAGAGACATATAGTGGAGGAGAGTAAAAAGAACCCCAAGAAGTTCTTTAAGTAAATAAACAGTAGGAAAGCGAGGCCAGAGCACATTGGCCCCATAAAAGATGATAAAGGAAAAATGGCCACAGAGGACAGAGAAAAGGCGGAAGTGTTAAATAATTTCTTTTCTTCAGTCTTCACAAAGGAATCGGGGGGCTACACGAACCCCGCTTGTAAGGCCGAACTAAATAATACACCTCAGGAAGTGCCGCCATGGCTAACAGAGGATAGACTTAGAGCTAAACTAGAGAAACTTAACATAAATAAATCCCCGGGACCGGATGGCTTGCACCCGAGGGTTCTTAATGAGCTCAGCCAGGTGATTGCCAGACCATTATTCTTGATCTTTAAGGATAGTTTACAGACGGGTATGGTGCCAGCTGATTGGAAAAAAGCCAACGTGGTACCAATATTTAAAAAGGGGCAGAGATATATCCCGGGTAACTATAGGCCTGTCAGCCTAACATCAGTAGTCTGCAAAATTTTAGAGGGGATAATAAGGGACCACATACAAGACTTTAGTAATGAAAACGGTATTATAAGTAGTAATCAGCATGGATTCATGAAAAATCGTTAGTGCCAAACCAATCTATTAACCTTCTACGATGAAGTGAGCTGCCACTTAGATAAAGGTAAGCCTGTGGATGTGGTGTATCTGGACTTTGCAAAGGCCTTTGACACCGTTCCCCACAAACGCTTACTGTACAAACTAAGGAAGGTAGGTATGGACCATAAGGTGAGTACCTGGATAGAGAACTGGCTCCAGGGGAGGGTACAGAGGGTGGTGATTAATGGGGAGTACTCGGATTGGGCGGGTGTGGAAAGTGGGGTCCCCCAGGGTTCTGTCCTGGGACCAATCCTGTTTAATTTATTCATAAATGATCTAGAGGAGGGGATATCGAGTACAATCTCAGTATTTGCAGATGATACTAAACTAGGCATGCCAATATCTTCTATGCAGGATGTGGAAATCTTGCAAGCAGACCTGAACAAAATAACGGGGTGGGCAACTACATGGCAGATGAGATTTAATGTAGAAAAATGTAAAGTAATGCACTTGGGGGCCAGAAACCAGAAAGCAAGCTACTCACTAGGGGGGAACCTCTGGGTGAGTCTAGGATGGAAAGGGACCTGGGGGTACTGGTAGACAACAGGCTTGGCAGTGGCATGCAATGCCAAGCCGCCGCAAGCAAAGCCAACAGAATACTGGGATGTATAAAAAAGGGGATTCACTCCAGAAATAAAGAGATTATTCTCCCTCTCTACAAGACTCTGGTCCGGCCACATCTGGAGTATGCTGTCCAGTTCTGGGCACCGGTCCTCAGGAAGGATGTGCTGGAACTGGAGAAAGTCCAGAGAAGGGCAACAAAAATAATTAGGGGAATGGAGGACATCAGCTATGAGGAAAGACTACAAGCACTGAACCTATTCTCTCTGGAGAAGAGACGATTGAGGGGGGATATGATATCAATGTACAAATACTGTACTGGCGACCCTAGCATAAGGAACAAACTATTCAGAGAAAGGAGATACAATAAGACACGTGGCCACTCACTAAAACTTGAGGAAAGGCGGTTTAACCTTAAAGTGCATAAGGGGTTCTTCACTGTAAGAGCGGTAAGGATGTGGAATTCTCTTCCACAAGCAGTCGTATCAGCGGGGAGCATTGATAGTTTCAAAAAACTATTGGATGGACACCTTAAAGACCACAACATACAGGGGTATACAATGTACGGTTAAAAGCAAACACACACATCATAGGTTGAACTGGATGGACTTGTGTCTTTTTTCAACCTCACTAACTATGTAACTATGTAATATATATATATATATATATATATATACAAATTGGGAAAACATGGAAATACAGTCAGTCATAGACCTCTATACTATGCCCACATCCTGTAGTAAAATGTATCAAAAATTGGGGGAAAGGGAGATGGGGCTACCATATAATCACCGGGTTGTGGGAACAAATACCCGTGTGATACTCCCAGAAACAGAGGGGGAATATGGACTTTGCAGGGCTAGTATGTTGTGGTAAGCAACAACGAGATATAAAATCTGTAATATTTTATTGAAAAAAGAAAAAGTGCATATTTAAAAACATGTACAAAAATGCATAAACATATTGTATAGACATATCGAAAATAGACAACAACTCATCCATGTAGCAATATATAAGGATGTAGAGGTTATTGGTTCGACGCGTTTCGCCTGATTGATACAGTCAGCTTCATCAGGAACCAAAGGATACTAGGCAACAAAAGGCCTCTAATGTGAGCATTACCAAAAAGAGAGAGAACAAAAATTATAAACAGATATATCATATATGGTACATTCTGTTAAAAGAGCTATGCCTTTGAAGTTATTATCAAGGCAAGTATCAGGGAATTTATCAGTATGGTAACTTGCTTACCTAGATCATGTTGTGAGTAGATTTAAAAAGGGTTCAGGATGCCAGAGTCGCCCATCGTGAGCCAGGACGGATCGAGCTCCCCTCCAACAGATCCTACAAGAGGATCACAAAATCTCCGGCGAGATAGGGTGGACCGGACCTTCTCCAATTTGTACCCCAATGACTGGTTATGTCATTATTCAGTGCAGGTAGATGTCCCCTATATACTAGTATGGGGGTACTGGCAAAATTGGCACGAGGGTTGAGGGTGGGGTCAAGGTGCATCAGCCCAGATGGCTCTACAATATTGGCATGGAAACAAAGAAATGGAAAAGAAACAAGAAGCGTATATTTTAGCTTAATAGCCAGCAGATATAATGCAGACCAAGTCTAAAAAAGAGACTAATTTCCTCTGTGTTTGGTGCTTACCTATGTTGGGGGTGTTTCTGGCATAGAGGTCCAAACGCCGATGCTTGCGGCATGAACTGCCGCTGCTATCGGCGTCCTTGCCTCGTGGGCTTCTAAATAGGGGAGAGGTCCCACCTGAAGTGCGACGCTGAAGCAGCGTCATGACGTCACTTCCGGCGCGGGCGCAGTGCATACGCGTCACTGCCGGAGTGGCGGGAGTTGGTACTACAGCCAGTAAGGCAGCGCGCATTAATCCCATTGCTGGGAGAGGAGTGAACGCCTAGATGGGCGTGTCTCCTCTGCTTTGCGCCCGAATCCACCCTGGTGTGGGGAGAGCTCATACTTACCCGGACTCATAACAGAGCGACCCGACATCTACAGGACCCTGAAGCACAAAAAGCGGCAAAACATGTAAACAAATAACAAATTTGAATCCCACAATAATTAACAACAGGCAATTAATTTAAAGGGAGAAGAACAATTCAAAATACATATTTTTCTCAAAGTCGTCTTCCAGGACAGCCCATGAGACCTTAGGCTCCTCCCCCAGGGACAGGAAACACATTCCAAAATTCAAATAAAAGGCGGTGCCTTAGTCCTCACCTTCAGTATTTAGTGTTTCCTCCGGACAGGGGGTAACATGTTCCTGGAACTGAAGCTCCCGGTCTCCTGGACTGTCCTTGGAAAGACTTGGAAAGATGCATCTCCTCAGCCCATAGCGGTACCCCCTTAGTGCCGCAATAGGGGCTGACCGCTGTCTCCTGTTCTTCTAGCCTCTCGGCAGGACTACGGATGCTGTCTGGTGGAACGTTGGGGAGTCCACTCCGTTGGTCGGCCGGTTCCTTGGAGCAGAGTCCTGTGTACCCGGAACCGCTAACTTCGGAAGAAATTTTGAAGTTGGCGCCAAAAACGGAGGGGGCGGAACTCAGCGTATCCACTCTGGCCTCACGGGAAGCGACAGTGTCACTTCCGGCGCAGTGACGGCATCCGCGGGCGCCGGAAACCCTCGTTCCAGTTTCCGAAGGCGCGAACAGTGAGTACATATGGGCGACCGATGTTAGGTGGAAACAGCAGTGCTGGGACCACCATACAGAGCGATGGACACGACAGTAACCGCACAGGCGGTGGAAGTCGGCTCTGGCATCGGCACCTCTCAGGTAAGCAAGGGGAAATGTACACCCTATTTGCAGATACCTGTTAGGAACTCCGTTCCCCTTCCCCCCTCTCTTTTCTATCGTTAGGGGCAGGGGTTAAGCAGCACCGCTCCCTCTTTTCTAAATCACAAATGGGGGATAAGCGGGAGGTGGGAGGAGGACAAGTTTCCCTGATTATAATTCTCTTGTCTTTTATCTTCCAGGCCAAGGCTCAGGACAATAACCCACCTCAGCCCCCCAAAAAGAAGTGTGCTGTATGCGGAGAGAAATTGAGTTCCTCTTGGAACAAAGCAGTGTGCCGGGCATGTATAGCTAAACTGGTCAGAGACGACCCTGCAGTCTCTACCCAGAAAATGCTGACCTCAGTGAGAGATGAACTAAAAAGTACCATTAGTTCATTCAAAACTCTCGTTGAAAAGATGCAGGCACCAGTCCAGCCTTCCACCCCAGCTCAGGCTCCATTGGCCCAGGCCCCATCTTTGAATGTCCCAGTGGGTTTGGAGGAAGTTTCTTCTTCCCACTCCTCCGGTGGGGAGCAAGAAGGATCAGGATCAGGGGAGGAACCCATAGACAAGGATTCCCATAATAGCTCCAACTTTAAATTGAGCTTGGAGGATGTAGATAACCTACTAAAAGCAGTTTATACAACTCTAGAAATTGAGGAGGAAGAAGTGCATCTCTCTAAGCATGACTTGATGTACGCTTGTCATAAAAAGCATGCTAGAGTGTTCCCTGTGCATAGCTCCCTATTGGATATGATTAAACAGGAGTGGAATTCTCCTGATAAAAAGCCTTTTTTTCCAAAGACTTTGAAAAGAAGGTATCCATTTGACAACAGTGGGGATCAGCCTTGGAACAAAATCCCTAAGCTGGATGCCTCCCTTTCCAGAATCTCCAAAGGCACTGACTTGGCATTTGAGGATTCAGGAGCTCTAAAAGACCCTATGGATAAGAGAACTGATATCTCTTTGCGTAGGGTCTGGGAAGCCTCCATTATGAGCTTAAAGCCAGCCCTGGCATCCACCTGCATAGCCAGACACCTGGAGCTCTGGCTATCTCAAATCCAAACACACTTGTCTGCTGGAACATCGAGGGAACAGATTAATAAATCATTTCCGCTCTTGTTTCAGGGAATTGGATTCCTGGCGGATTCTTCAGCTGAAGCTGTAAGAATGGAGCTCAGCTTTGGCTAATACGGCCAGAAGAAGCCTATGGCTCAAGACATGGTCAGGTGATGTTACTTCTAAATCTCGCCTTTGTGGTCTTCCCTTCACAGGAGACCACCTTTTTGGCCCAGGCCTAACAGAAGCCCTGGAGCGTACAGCGGATAAAAAGAAGGGATTCCCAGAAAAGAAGAAATTCCCCTATGCTCAGAGGAATGCTCGTGGCAGGGGTAAACAGCAGAAGTCTTTTGAAACCCAGCAAAATTTCAAAAAACATTGGACCGGGCATAAAGGAAAAGGGAAGGGCAACATTCTGTTTAACCCTCCTCAACGCCCCGACAAGCCCCAATGACTCCCTTCCCAGGGTGGGAGGAAGTTTAGGGGCCTTCCTCCCACTATGGAAAAGGATTTCTTCCAGCCCTTTTATTCTAGACCTAGTAGGCCAAGGACACAGGCTGGAGTTCTGTCTTCTACATCCAGAAAGAATCTGGGTCTCTCTGAGGGACGTCACAAGAAGGATGTGCTTGATGACCTCCTGTTTCCCAGCGGTCCCCTGGGCAGGGTTCCAACTACGTCCACTCCAAATGTTCTTCCTACAGAATTGGGATGGATAGTCAAGTTCCTTAGAACAGAAAGTAAAGGTTCCCACCAAGTTGAAAAGGACCCTTTGGGGGTGGAAATCCTCTCTTCACCTATCAATAAGGCGAAGCTGGACCATCCAGGTATCACAGACATATCTGCACCACCACCAGATGAACCAGGACAATTGGTTCCTCAACCAAGAGGTGTTTTTCAAAGTCACAACCCCTTGGGGCCTACCGGTAGTGGATCTGTTTGCCTCCTAGGCAAACAGGAAAATAGAAAAATTATTTTCCATAATCCTAGTAGATATAGAGATGATCCTGATAACCCCATACTGGCCCAAGAGGCCATGGTTGGCACGCCTTCAGGCATTGGCTGCACTACCTCCAATGACCTTCCCTTGGAGACTAGATCTCTTAACTCAAGGTCCGGTGGTCCATCCATTTCTCAGGACCCTAAACCTGTCGGCCTGGTATCTGAGGAACAAATTCTAGGTTCTCAGGGGTTCTCAGACAGAGTCATCCAAACATTGACCAGCTGTCGTAAGCCGGTCACTAGGAAAATATATGCAAAAAGTTGGAAGAAATTTCATTTTTGCATGGTGGAGAATCAGAGATTTTCCCCAGATATTCCAACTATCTTAGATTTTTTTCAAGAAGGCATAGACAAAGGTCTCTCCCTAGGGACCTTAAAGGTACAGGCTGCCGCCCTTAGTGTCTTCCTTCGGTTCTCCCTTAGAGAAGACCCTAATGTGAATGCCTTTTTCAGAGCAATTGCCAGGACAAAGCCAACCAGGATTAAAACGTGTCCAGCTTGGGATCTATCCCTGGTACTCCAGGCTTTGGTTACCAGTCCGTTTGAACCCTTGGTAGACCTGTCAGTAAAAATGCTCACCCTAAAAACTTTATTTTTAGTAGCTATTACTTCGGCTAGAAGAGTTAGCGAATTACAGGCTCTCTCAATCAGAGAACCTTTTCTTATGATTTTTGACGACAGGATTGTGCTAAAAACAGATCCAGGATTTTTGCCCAAGAGGGTCTCTTCTTTTCATAGGACTCAGGACATAGTCCTTCCTTCCTTTTGCAATTTCCCAAACAACAATAAAGAAAGAGAATTTAGTTGTTTGGATGTCAGAAGAGCCCTTCTGAGATACCTGGAGGTGACTAAAACCTTCAGGAAGAATGATACTTTGTTTTTACAATTTTCCGGCCCCCATAAAGGGGAAAAAGCTTCTAAGGCAACCTTAGCCAGATGGATCAAACAGGCTATCACAGAAGCCTATATGGTGAAAAAGGTGACTCCACCTTTCATTACTGCACACCCTACTAGAGCACTGTCCACGTCTTGGGCTGAAAGGGCCGGTGCCTCTCCAGAACAAATCTGTAAGGCAGCTACCTGGTCTAACTTTTCGACCTTTGTTAGACATTATCGCCTGGACCTCCTATCTTCTCAGGAACAGGCGTTCGGTCGAAAGGTGCTCCAGGCAGTGGTCCCTCCCTAGACTGGTAAGTTTCTTGCTTATCGTCTCATGGGCTGTCCTGGAAGACGACTTTGAGAAAAGATGGGTTATACTTACTGATAACTCCTTTTCTAATAGTCTTCCAGGACAGCCGGATTCCCACCCGATTTATCTGGTATTATGTATAAATGATATGTGTATATATATATCTATGTATATGTTTTACAGGGTGTCCTACGGTTCTCATGAAATACTGAAGGTGAGGACTAAGGCACCGCCTTTTATTTGAATTTTGGAATGTGTTTCCTGTCCCTGGGGGAGGAGCCTAAGGTCTCATGGGCTGTCCTGGAAGACTATTAGAAAAGGAGTTATCAGTAAGTATAACCCATCTTTTCTGGCTCCCTAGTATGTTGAATTGGCAAGAAAAACATTTCTCATTTGTGGTTTACCACCACTCATAGACCAAAATTGTGTAAATGAGTGGCAAAGAATCTCATAATGAATATAGATAATACTAAAGATTAAAAATTAAAAATATATATAATAAGGAGACATGTGGGTTAGAATCACTTCATGCATTTGGCAGACTTGTGGTTGGGGTAGGGGACAGATAAAAAATAGGGGAAGGACTGATGAGAAAAAGAAGGGGGGGAGATAAAAAAAATAATTTAGGGGGGGGGACAAAGTAAATTGAAAAAATTGTTCCTCAAAAAACATTGAGAGGTGGGTAAACTAGGCATATGGAGGGTGTTGGCATATATGGCTAGTGTACAGATATATGTTCAAAGAAAAGGTTTGTATGACACTGCTGTGTTCAAACCTGGCCACTTTGTGGCTTGCTGGTTAAAAATCCATTTTGCCTCCCTCTGAAGGATGATCTTGTCAGTATTACCACCTCGTGGGTTACTGTTTACCACTTCTAGGACCGAGAAGGAGACCATATGGGGATCGAAACTGTGGTTGAGGCCGACATGTTTGCATATTGGGGTAAATATAAGTCCTACTTCTAAATAGTAAAGATGGTCATTTATCCTTTGCCAAAATTTTCTCTTTGTCTTACCTATGTAAAACGCTCCACATTTACATGTGGCTAGGTAGACAACCCCCTCGGTCTGACATGTGTCTGAGAATTTAGGTCGTAAACTCCCTCCTCGTGGCAGGGGAAGGGTGCTCCCCTCCCTTACCCATGGGCATTGGTCACAGGATCCACACCTGTGTGTCCCTAGTGTACTTTCCGGACCTATGGGAGCGGGAGGCCGATAGTGGCTGTGAACTAGTGAATCACCCAGTGATCTGGCCTTTCTAAAGACCAGTTCTGGTCTGGGTTTGACATATTTAGATATTGTTGAATCTTCAGTCAGAAAATGCCAATTTTTGGCCAAGATGGAGCGGATTTCTTGGTGGTGAACATTAAAGGTGGTTATCATTTTAGTAGTTGGGGAAGGTTCCTGTCTTTTAGGGGTATAAATAAGATCCTCTCTATTCTGTGATTTAGCCTTGTGATAGGCAGTTTTAAGAACCCTGTTGCTATAGCCCCTTAGTTTCAATCGTTGTTTTAGGGCCAATGCCTCCCTCTCGAAAAAAAGCAATCCTTATATATTGCTACATGGATGAGTTGTTGTCTATTTTCGATATGTCTATACAATATGTTTATGCATTTTTGTACATGTTTTTAAATATGCACTTTTTCTTTTTTCAATAAAATATTACAGATTTTATATCTCGTTGTTGCTTACCACAACATACTAGCCCTGCAAAGTCCATATTCCCCCTCTGTTTCTGGGAGTATCACACGGGTATTTGTTCCCACAACCCGGTGATTATATGGTAGCCCCATCTCCCTTTCCCCCAATTTTTGATACATTTTACTACAGGATGTGGGCATAGTATAGAGGTCTATGACTGACTGTATTTCCGTGTTTTCCCAATTTGATATTTCCCCAGGGTGAAGAACCCATTACCTATACAGTCTGGTCTCAAACTAGTTTATCACCGGAAATTTTCTTTCCATTCTCTTTTCGTGTTTTCTTAAAGCGGAGTTCCGGGCACAGAAATGATTTTTTGCTGAACATACCCCCGGGACAGTCAGGCTAGCACATTCCACAATGGCTAGCCTCTGATCTGTCCCGGTTCGCACTTACCTTTTAGAAGAAATACTTACTTAGAAAATTTCTTCTACAGCGTTTCCATCTCTGTTGTGGGCAGCTGAAGCCGGCGCGGTCCTCTTCTCTGTCTTCTTCCGCGTCTTTGTGTCCCAGAATGCACTGCACCGGCCCCTCTCGTCACTTCCGGTGCGGCGCCGCATTCCTAAACAGCTTCTGGGCATCAGGGGAATGCGGCGTCGCCGGAAATGACGAGCGGGGCCGGTGCCGTCGCATTGATTCCTGGGAGCTATGACGTTTAGCTCCCAGGAATCATCGCGAGGCAGGAAGTGACAGGGTGAGCCGTGGCTCCGAGGGAGGAAGCAGTCAATTTCCCCCCCCTTCTTTTTCTCATCAGTCCTTCCCCTATTTATTATCTGTCCCCTACCCCAACCACAAGTCTGCCAAATGCATGAAGTGATTCTAACCCACATGTCTCCTTATTATATATATCTTTAATTTTTAATCTTTAGTATTATCTATATTCATTATGAGATTCTTTGCCACTCATTTACACAATTTTGGTCTATGAGTGGTGGTAAACCACAAATGAGAATTTTTTTTCTTGCCAATTCAACATACTAGGGAGCCAGAAAAATATGTATTTTGAAATGTTCTTCTCCCTTTAAATTAATTGCCTGTTGTTAATTATTGTGGGATTCAAATTTGTTATTTGTTTGTACAAACAAATGTACAATATATATATATATATTATTATATACAATATATATATATATATATATATTATATACTATATATATATATATTATGTACAATATATATATATATATATATATATATATATATATATATATATATATATATATATATTATATACAATATATATATATATATATATATATATATATACACAATATATATATTGTACAGGACGCCAAGGTTGGGTCCTGGACAGTCGCTATATATCTCCTATATTTGGGTTCTGGTCCCTTTAAGGGAAGTTTAATGTTCAAGGGGTCACCCAGGACGGGTGAAAAATTCCTGGGAATAGTAAAAATCAGGAGGACTGACTCGCAGTTCTCTTTGTATAGTAAAGAGAGATATTTGGGACCCGGGATTTTGGGGGGCTCTGTAGTGATATTCGGGTGGGAAAGAGCCCCCACCCCTGACCAAAAGGGATTCCAGTGCACACAGGGTTAAGACCCAGGAGGAGCAGACCTTAAGAGACAGGAAGCAGCAATAGGTGAGTGTGGGGGAGGAGTAGTTTGGTGTTTGCACCTGTCTGAAGGAGCTGCAAGTTTGCTGGAAGCTGCTGCGAGGTCTATTAAGGACTGTTACAAACCTTGGGGTGAAGACCCATCCACAAAACCGTATGTGCCTTTTTTCTTGCTTTATTCCTTTGTGCTGAAGAAAAGCGGACTTTATTTTGTGTTTGATTTATGCACTGCTGGAAGCCTGTTTAAGTTTGCTGAAATAAAGCCTTTTTGTTTATGTTTTAAACGGTTGTGCACTCAATCCGGTGGAGCTAGAACCCCCAAACTTTACAACTGGTGTCTCGGATGCGGGCAGAGTGCATTTTGCAGCCGCAAAAGCCGTTTAAAACCAAAAACTGACATTTAAAGAGACAGTATACCTATGGCATGTCTTGGGTGAAAACAGCTCAGACACTGCAAACAGCAGGCATGGAGGAGGTTATTAAAGCACTGGTGCAAGCCACTGTGACCCAGCAGCAAGCCTCAGTAGAGGCAAACCGTCGCCATGAGGAAGCAATGGCTCAGCAGCAGCAAGCCCTGGCACAGGCTGTAAAGGCACAACAGGAAAGCACACGGTTGCTAGCTGCTCAGTTTACTGCCCAGCAGGAGTCCACTCAAGCACAGGTGGCTGCCTTGCAGGAGGCAGTACAGCGTTTGGCTCAGGGACGAGAGCAAGCAGTCATTGCCGATGGCAACCCAGTATCTGTGAGAGCCAGCCATTACTTGCAAAAACTGACCCCCAGTGATGATGTGGAGGCTTTTCTCACAACTTTTGAGAGGATAGCGGAGAGAGAGGGGTGGCCCCGTGACCAATGGGCTGGCATTATCTCCCCTTTCCTTACTGGTGACCCGCAAAAAGCCTACTTTGACCTTCCAACTGAGCACATCAGCGACTATGAGCATCTGAAGGCAGAGATCTTGGCCCGCCTGGGGGTGACCACAGCTGTCCGGGCTCAGAGGGTGCACCGCTGGAGGTACAAACCTAATCGGCCACCCAGGTCCCAGATGCACGAACTGGTACAGCTGGTGAAAAAATGGCTGCAACCAGAGAAGCTGACAGGCCCGCAAATGGTGGAACGGGTAGTGATGGACTGGTACCTGCGGTCCCTACCAGATGACCTACAGCGCTGGGTAAGCCATGGCGACCCTGCAACCGCTGACCAGCTGGTAGAGTTGGTCGAAAGATACACTGTGGTGGAAGACCTGCTCGGGCCTGCCAAGCATCGGGAACCCACACATAGGGCAACCAGGCCAGCCACAGCACCTAGGAGAGAAGCTCCGCCAGACGTTGTCACCCACAAACCGGTATCTTCTTCAGCAGAACCACGGAGGTTGGTTCCTGTCCCAAGGATGGGAGACATACAGTGCTGGCGATGTCGGTCCTGGGGGCATACCCGGGCACAATGCCCACTTCAGGAGGAGCCTATGGAGTGCGGGACTGTTCGGAGAAGCTCTTTTTATGTGCAAAGAGCATGTGCCACCCATCTTGATATAGCGGCCAGACAGTTTGAATGTGAACTATGGGTGAACCACCTTCCTGCCAAGGCTCTGCTGGACTCTGGTAGCATGGTAACGCTGGTACATACCAGGGTGATCGGAAGACTCGGCCCAGTAAGTAAGACTCTACGGGTAGTATGTATCCATGGGGACACCAGAGAGTACCCCCTGGTGCCAGTGACTGTTGCCTATGGTGGTACCTCCGTGACACAAGAAGTCGGGGTGGTACGAAATTTGATACATGATGTCATAGTGGGGCGGGACTGCCCACTGTTTTTTGAACTATGGAACCAGGTACAGTGTGAACAGCCTGGACAACCAAGGGGACTGGGGACCCTCGGCCTCGAAGGAACAGAGTCTGAGGGGTCCGGGCCTGAAATCCCCACAACACAACCCCCTGATGGGGAGGTACCTGTCACTAACAATGACATTGCAGAAAATGTTAAAGTGGACGATATTGTTTCTGTTTCAGGTCGCAAGACCGAGCTGACCTCTGAGGGGGGGGGGAAGTCTCCCCGTTACAGGTTATGCTGGGAGAGGATGATGAGGAACTCTCCCCACCACAGTTCCAGGTTGAGGAGAGTGAAGGGGAAACCTCCTCAAGGCCAGTGCATCCAGACCTGGACGTATCCAGGGGTGCGTTTGGCACCGCTCAATTGCAGGATCTTACCTTGGTCAATGCTAGAGAGCAGGTTTCTGTTATTGATGGGATCCCACAAATACCAGGTGCAGACCAGAGGTTTCCTCATTTTGCATTGAAAGATAACTTGGTTTATCGAGTGGCTGAAAGCCAAGGGGAAACTGTTGAGCAGTTGCTGGTTCCCCAGCCTTATAGGCGGATGCTTCTCGATCTAGCCCACAATGATGCACTGGGAGGACACCTGGGGGCAGAAAAAACAGAGGCCAGGGTAACTGACCGGTTTTACTGGCCAGGGGTAAAGGCCGAGGTTAAAAGGTATTGTGCGTCCTGTCCGACTTGCCAGTTAACTGCCCCGGTGTCCCATTACAGAAACCCCCTGGTACCCTTGCCAATTATCGAGGTACCATTTGAACGAATTGCAATGGATCTCGGAGGACCCCTGGTGAAGTCAGCAAGGGGGTACCAATATATACTAGTCATCCTAGACTATGCCACTAGATATCCAGAAGCAGTCCCTTTAAGGAAAACTTCCTCTAAGGCCATTGCCAGGGAACTATTTCAAATGTTTTCCCGAACGGGGTTCCCCAAAGAAATATTGACGGACCAGGGCACCCCTTTTATGTCCAAAGTGATGGCGGACTTGTGCAAACTGTTCCAGATTAAGCAGTTGCGGACGTCCGTCTATCACCCGCAGACTGATGGCCTAGTCGAGAGGTTCAATAAAACTTTAAAATGCATGTTAAAAAGAGTGGTCCAGAAAGATGGGAAGGATTGGGATATAATCAAAAAAACATGTGTTAATTCTCTTAGAAGTCAGTGAATAAGAAAGGTTCAACACATAAGCAGCGCTAAAGACCCTGTTTAAAAGTCCACATATGTGAATGAGTCAAAAAAGTCCTCAGGAGAGTGAATCCACGGATGAAGATCAAAGGATAACTTCCACCACACCACGTGACCCCCCTAGGTATTGCTCACTCACCAGAAATCATTGTAATAGAGCCTTTGAATATCCACCGATCACACCAAATGCAGACCACTCCACGATCGTTTAGGCACAGAATCTCCCCAATCTGAACACCTTATACCAAGAGATCCACATACTCCAGTGCACCGGCAGTAAATGTAAGCAAGAAAGAGGCTCATAGGGCAGTATATCAACACAGTTTTATTAAAACACCCGCCCCATCCCTCAATCAATGCACTCACAGCAAACAATATATTAAAAGGCTTTCAATATGCTAGAACCATATGCTGATCGAGACCTCACCGCTCCGCTCCCGCTCCTCTGTTATGCTGGATCAGTCACAGATGTCAGCTCACAACGGGCAAGGATATGGGGATGCGGCTCTTACAGCTCTGAATGATGTTGTCGGGGTGTCCGCGTGCTCACGCCCTGACATGTTTCGCCATAACACTGGCTTCTACGGAGGGCGCGAGCACGCTGCAACCCCGCCTCCCTTTATCTCTCTCCTCTCCGAGATGTTAACCCTTTCCGCCGGCATGCTATCATCGCTGACAGTCTGCCTG
Organism: Pelophylax lessonae; assembly: GCF_965119305.1. NCBI lineage: Eukaryota > Metazoa > Chordata > Amphibia > Anura > Ranidae > Pelophylax > Pelophylax lessonae. The sequence continues at coordinate 217,146,135 of NC_138774.1, read as the reverse complement.
AAGGGAAGATCAATCTCGGATCATAGGAGTGATGACTGCACAGTACAAAAAGACTCCAATATTGCCGATGTACATATGTGGCTGATGTTTGGCAGCACAATTGCAACAAAAGCGATGTGTTTATAAATTAAATGGGGAGATAACTTATTTAAACAAACTTCGCTGATGTGCTTTACTAAGCCCACCTAGTGGACAACTGTACAGCTCAGAGTAGTCACAAAATCTGTAATATATCAGGGAGATCCCTCCAAATGTGTAAATAATAATATCTACAAATTACTGCCACATATTAAATCGACATGGAGTGGTACAATACCGATGTTACATCAATTGTTTAAACAAAAAACTGGCAACTATAGCATATGATACATAATGTCCATATATATGTTAAAATAAACATAGGATGTCAGTGTTGAATAAACAGCCCACATAAAATGTAGACCGAATATAAAACAAAATACTACACATCCATAATAAAATGTTGCAATAAATAACAACTAAAACCTGTTAAAATTCAACTGATGTAATTACACATCCAGAATTACAAATAAAAAGTATCAAACTGCTGAAAGGTTGCTAAAAGATTAGACGCACAAGGATAAAATAAACTTATATAAACCTCAGTATAAAATCCGAGACACAATCTTGGCATCAATACAGGCTTGACGTCAAAAATCGCTAATAAAACAATTAACATCTAATTCGACGTTCAAGCCATTTGGTGTTAAAGAATTTGTCAAATAAATCCAGTGGGTCTCACGCTGGGAAAGAACCCTAACCAAATTTGCTCCTCTCCACACTGGATCTATTTTATCTATACCCCAGAATTTAAGTCCTGAGGGGTCTCTGTTATGTTTCAATCTAAAATGCAAAGAAACATTGTGGTATTTAAAACCTTTCACTATATTTGCAAGATGTTCAGAGACCCTTTTGGACAGTGTCCGTTTGGTGCGGCCTATATAAATCAGCCCACACGGGCACTCCAGACAATAAACTACATGTGTAGATTGGCATGAGATAAACTTCTTTATCTCAAATGTCCTACCATTCCCACTCGAGACAAAAGAAGTTTTGGCTCTTTGTATTTCTTTTACCTGCCTACAACATGTACATCTGCGGCATGAATAAAAACCAACTTTGTCCCAAAATAATTTCGGTCTGATCGGGGGATCTAAGACTTTTTTAATCACCTGATCTCCGAATGAAGGACATTTTCTGTATATAAATAATGGTTCAGGTGGGAGTACTGGACCTAAAATTTTGTCCATACGGAGCAACCCCCAATGTTTATGGAAAATATCCTCCACTTCCTTATACTGCTCATTAAATTGTGTAATGAAGCCCCATTCATGTTTGGTGTCCACAGGAGCATTCCTATCACGTAAACATATCTCTTGGGACATAAGACCCACCTCATGAATAGTTTCATCTAATTTGGAACCATCATAGCCTTTCTCCTTGAACCTATTCCTAATAATCTGAGCCTGCATGAAGTAATCAGAGTCCTTGGTACAGTTCCTCCTGATTCGGAGGAACTGACCCCTAGGGATATTTCGTAGCCACCGTGGATGATGTCCACTGAATATTGGCAAATAGCCATTCCGATCAGTGGGCTTGAAATACGCCCTAGTGAACAAATGGCCGTCTTGGATCGTTACTTCAACATCCAAATAATGCACTCTTTCTTTACTCCAAGAGCATTCAAGCTTGATGTTATTAGCATTCTGATTTAGATGTTCTGTAAAAGCTATCAAAGATGGTTCCGACCCGCTCCAGATAAAGAACAGGTCATCTATGTAGCGCCGATAGACGACCAGCTCTTTTCTCTGTGTGGAATAGATATACCTGTCCTCCCACTCACTCATAAAGAGGTTCGCTAGGCTCGGGGCGAACTTGGCGCCCATAGCAACACCCTTTTTCTGAATATAGAATTGACTTCTGTACCAGAAATAATTATGGGACAAACAATAGTCCAGCACCCGGCCTAGAAACCTCTTTTGGGAGTCAGGTATATCGTCCCTTTGAGACATGGCCCAATTTAGGGCCAATAATGCGTCGTCATGTTGAATTATCGTATAGAGTGACGCCACGTCTGCTGTAACCAGATATACCTCTTCGGATTCAGACAATGTCACATTATTCAGAGCCTGCAGGAAATCTTTGGTATCCCTCAAGTAAGAGCGAGTGTGAATTACACTGTCCTGCAAGAAAGTATCCAAGTATTCCCCCACTCTGGATGTGACAGAGTTGATACTATTGACAATTGGCCTAGCGGGAGGAGCATTAACATCCTTATGAATTTTAGGAAGTGTATAAATGGTCGGTATGCGGCTATAGCTAGGCATTAAATACCTTTTCTCCTTCTTGGTTAGGATTCTTCTATAGAAGCCATACTCTACAAGTTCATCCAATTCTTTCCTAAACTTTTTAGTTGGATTTCCATCTAATAAACAGTAAGTTGATGTGTCTGCTAACATTGATGACAACTGGTCATCATAATAGACTTTATCCATAATCACTACGCCTCCGCCTTTATCGGCGGGGCGTATGACCACATTCTTTCTTTTCTCCAGAGCTTCTAAACCCTCTTGAACATGTTTAGGACAAACAATAGTCCAGCACCCGGCCTAGAAACCTCTTTTGGGAGTCAGGTATATCGTCCCTTTGAGACATGGCCCAATTTAGGGCCAATAATGCGTCGTCATGTTGAATTATCGTATAGAGTGACGCCACGTCTGCTGTAACCAGATATACCTCTTCGGATTCAGACAATGTCACATTATTCAGAGCCTGCAGGAAATCTTTGGTATCCCTCAAGTAAGAGCGAGTGTGAATTACACTGTCCTGCAAGAAAGTATCCAAGTATTCCCCCACTCTGGATGTGACAGAGTTGATACTATTGACAATTGGCCTAGCGGGAGGAGCATTAACATCCTTATGAATTTTAGGAAGTGTATAAATGGTCGGTATGCGGCTATAGCTAGGCATTAAATACCTTTTCTCCTTCTTGGTTAGGATTCTTCTATAGAAGCCATACTCTACAAGTTCATCCAATTCTTTCCTAAACTTTTTAGTTGGATTTCCATCTAATAAACAGTAAGTTGATGTGTCTGCTAACATTGATGACAACTGGTCATCATAATAGACTTTATCCATAATCACTACGCCTCCGCCTTTATCGGCGGGGCGTATGACCACATTCTTTCTTTTCTCCAGAGCTTCTAAACCCTCTTGAACATGTTTAGGATTAACGTCCCTTTTAGGTTTGATAGACTCGAGATCTTTGATGACCAATTGTTTGAACATTTCTACACATTGATTTGATGGTTGAGGGGGATTGAACAATGACTTCTTCCTCAATCCGCTCTCAACACCTACGGTGTCTTTACTGCTCCTCTGTGGATGGCGATTTCTCACATTACTTGGGTTTAGAAAGTGGCGTTTCATATTAATCTTACGTATATATTTATGTATATCCATATATACGTCGAACTTGCTCACCGGTTTCTTTGCAGCGCATTTAAGGCCCGCATTAAGAATATTAATTTCTTTGTTGGTCAAAGAAATGCCGGCCAAATTATATATGCCATCTAATCGTCCTCCCTCCTTCTTTTTTTGGAGTCGCCTCCCTGCTCTACACCCTCTGAATAAGGGTCTACCTGTGGCCTTTGCCACTGTGGAGGTCGAGGCCACTGCTGGTCCTGATTCCACGAGTTCATATAAGCGGGAGGTTGGTTCGGTGGACGCCCCCTCCAGGGCCTCCCCCCTCTCCTTCCTCCCCGGCCTCTGTTGCCCCTCCATAAAAAAGGGCGCTCTGGGACTTGATTCCAGTTTTCAGCCTGTGGAGTAAGAGGTTCAAACCTATTGCTAGTCGGCACAGCATACGAGTCATTGGGACCATGTCATCAAAGATCTCGAGTCTATCAAACCTAAAAGGGACGTTAATCCTAAACATGTTCAAGAGGGTTTAGAAGCTCTGGAGAAAAGAAAGAATGTGGTCATACGCCCCGCCGATAAAGGCGGAGGCGTAGTGATTATGGATAAAGTCTATTATGATGACCAGTTGTCATCAATGTTAGCAGACACATCAACTTACTGTTTATTAGATGGAAATCCAACTAAAAAGTTTAGGAAAGAATTGGATGAACTTGTAGAGTATGGCTTCTATAGAAGAATCCTAACCAAGAAGGAGAAAAGGTATTTAATGCCTAGCTATAGCCGCATACCGACCATTTATACACTTCCTAAAATTCATAAGGATGTTAATGCTCCTCCCGCTAGGCCAATTGTCAATAGTATCAACTCTGTCACATCCAGAGTGGGGGAATACTTGGATACTTTCTTGCAGGACAGTGTAATTCACACTCGCTCTTACTTGAGGGATACCAAAGATTTCCTGCAGGCTCTGAATAATGTGACATTGTCTGAATCCGAAGAGGTATATCTGGTTACAGCAGACGTGGTGTCACTCTATACGATAATTCAACATGACGACGCATTATTGGCCCTAAATTGGGCCATGTCTCAAAGGGACGATATACCTGACTCCCAAAAGAGGTTTCTAGGCCGGGTGCTGGACTATTGTTTGTCCCATAATTATTTCTGGTACAGAAGTCAATTCTATATTCAGAAAAAGGGTGTTGCTATGGGCGCCAAGTTCGCCCCGAGCCTAGCGAACCTCTTTATGAGTGAGTGGGAGGACAGGTATATCTATTCCACACAGAGAAAAGAGCTGGTCGTCTATCGGCGCTACATAGATGACCTGTTCTTTATCTGGAGCGGGTCGGAACCATCTTTGATAGCTTTTACAGAACATCTAAATCAGAATGCTAATAACATCAAGCTTGAATGCTCTTGGAGTAAAGAAAGAGTGCATTATTTGGATGTTGAAGTAGCGATCCAAGACGGCCATTTGTTCACTAGGGCGTATTTCAAGCCCACTGATCGGAATGGCTATTTGCCAATATTCAGTGGACATCATCCACGGTGGCTATGAAATATCCCTAGGGGTCAGTTCCTCCGAATCAGGAGGAACTGTACCAAGGACTCTGATTACTTCATGCAGGCTCAGATTATTAGGAATAGGTTCAAGGAGAAAGGCTATGATGGTTCCAAATTAGATGAAACTATTCATGAGGTGGGTCTTATGTCCCAAGAGATATGTTTACGTGATAGGAATGCTCCTGTGGACACCAAACATGAATGGGGCTTCATTACACAATTTAATGAGAAGTATAAGGAAGTGGAGGATATTTTCCATAAACATTGGGGGTTGCTCCGTATGGACAAAATTTTAGGTCCAGTACTCCCACCTGAACCATTATTTATATACAGAAAATGTCCTTCATTCTGAGATCAGGTGATTAAAAAAGTCTTAGATCCCCCGATCAGACCGAAATTATTTTGGGACAAAGTTGGTTTTTATTCATGCCGCAGATGTACATGTTGTAGGCAGGTAAAAGAAATACAAAGAGCCAAAACTTCTTTTGTCTCGAGTGGGAATGGTAGGACATTTGAGATAAAGAAGTTTATCTCATGCCAATCTACACATGTAGTTTATTGTCTGGAGTGCCCGTGTGGGCTGATTTATATAGGCCGCACCAAACGGACACTGTCCAAAAGGGTCTCTGAACATCTTGCAAATATAGTGAAAGGTTTTAAATACCACAATGTTTCTTTGCATTTTAGATTGAAACATAACAGAGACCCCTCAGGACTTAAATTCTGGGGTATAGATAAAATAGATCCAGTGTGGAGAGGAGCAAATTTGGTTAGGGTTCTTTCCCAGCGTGAGACCCACTGGATTTATTTGACAAATTCTTTAACACCAAATGGCTTGAACGTCGAATTAGATGTTAATTGTTTTATTAGCGATTTTTGACGTCAAGCCTGTATTGATGCCAAGATTGTGTCTCGGATTTTATACTGAGGTTTATATAAGTTTATTTTATCCTTGTGCGTCTAATCTTTTAGCAACCTTTCAGCAGTTTGATACTTTTTATTTGTAATTCTGGATGTGTAATTACATCAGTTGAATTTTAACAGGTTTTAGTTGTTATTTATTGCAACATTTTATTATGGATGTGTAGTATTTTGTTTTATATTCGGTCTACATTTTATGTGGGCTGTTTATTCAACACTGACATCCTATGTTTATTTTAACATATATATGGACATTATGTATCATATGCTATAGTTGCCAGTTTTTTGTTTAAACAATTGATGTAACATCGGTATTGTACCACTCCATGTCGATTTAATATGTGGCAGTAATTTGTAGATATTATTATTTACACATTTGGAGGGATCTCCCTGATATATTACAGATTTTGTGACTACTCTGAGCTGTACAGTTGTCCACTAGGTGGGCTTAGTAAAGCACATCAGCGAAGTTTGTTTAAATAAGTTATCTCCCCATTTAATTTATAAACACATCGCTTTTGTTGCAATTGTGCTGCCAAACATCAGCCACATATGTACATCGGCAATATTGGAGTCTTTTTGTACTGTGCAGTCATCACTCCTATGATCCGAGATTGATCTTCCCTTCAGGCAGACTGTCAGCGATGATAGCATGCCGGCGGAAAGGGTTAACATCTCGGAGAGGAGAGAGATAAAGGGAGGCGGGGTTGCAGCGTGCTCGCGCCCTCCGTAGAAGCCAGTGTTATGGCGAAACATGTCAGGGCGTGAGCACGCGGACACCCCGACAACATCATTCAGAGCTGTAAGAGCCGCATCCCCATATCCTTGCCCGTTGTGAGCTGACATCTGTGACTGATCCAGCATAACAGAGGAGCGGGAGCGGAGCGGTGAGGTCTCGATCAGCATATGGTTCTAGCATATTGAAAGCCTTTTAATATATTGTTTGCTGTGAGTGCATTGATTGAGGGATGGGGCGGGTGTTTTAATAAAACTGTGTTGATATACTGCCCTATGAGCCTCTTTCTTGCTTACATTTACTGCCGGTGCACTGGAGTATGTGGATCTCTTGGTATAAGGTGTTCAGATTGGGGAGATTCTGTGCCTAAACGATCGTGGAGTGGTCTGCATTTGGTGTGATCGGTGGATATTCAAAGGCTCTATTACAATGATTTCTGGTGAGTGAGCAATACCTAGGGGGGTCACGTGGTGTGGTGGAAGTTATCCTTTGATCTTCATCCGTGGATTCACTCTCCTGAGGACTTTTTTGACTCATTCACATATGTGGACTTTTAAACAGGGTCTTTAGCGCTGCTTATGTGTTGAACCTTTCTTATTCACTGACTTCTGAGAGAATTAACACATGTTTTTTTGATTATGTTTGTATTTTAAGGCAGCAGCTATATGTCAAGGTAGCATATATCTGGCATATCTATTTTATTTTTTCCTGAAGCGCGGGGTGATTGTGATAATATTTGTAGGTACTATTATTGTCTCAATCTTTGTTTAATAAGGATTGGGATATGTTACTCCCTGCCCTGTTGTTTGCCATCCGGGAGGTTCCACAAGCATCAACGGGTTTCTCACCGTTTGAGTTAGTGTATGGGCGAAGGCCCCGGGGGTTGCTAGATCTAGTAAAGGAGACATGGGAAAGTGAGTCTTCCCCACACAAAACTGTGGTAGAGCATATCTCCCAAATGCGAGAGAGAGTGGCTAAGGTAATGCCGTTGGTGAGGGAGCATCTGCAGAAGGCTCAAGATGCCCAAAGAAGGGTGTACAACCGGTCGGCTAAAATCAGACAATTTCAAATAGGAGACCGGGTGGCCGTCCTAATACCAACGGTGGAGAGCAAGTTCTTGGCCAAGTGGCAAGGTCCGTTTGAGATAGTGGAAAAAATGGGGGAAGTGAACTACAAGGTACACCAGCCTGGGAGAAGAAAGCCATACCAGATCTACCACATAAATTTGTTGAAACCCTGGAGAGACAGAGAACAGGTGTCTGCAGTGATAGGTGTCCAGTCAGGGGACCCTGCAGGGATTGACCTGGTGCAGGTTGCTGCTACCCTGTCTAGGCCCCAAACCCAACAGGCAAAAGAATTTCTGCAAAGAAATAGGGACATGTTTTCAGGGTTACCTGGTCTCACCAATGTCATCGAGCATGACATTGTAACCGAGCCCAATGAAAAAATCCGGTTAAAGCCGTATCGTATCCCAGAAGCTCATAGGGTGGCAGTGTCTGAGGAGGTAAAAAGAATGCTTGAGCTTGATGTCATTGAAGAGTCGCAGAGCGAGTGGTCGAGTCCAATTGTGTTGGTGCCTAAACCCAACGGCACTCTTCGCTTCTGCAATGACTTCAGAAAGCTTAATGAAATCTCCAAGTTCGATGCATATCCTATGCCCCGGATAGACGAGTTAATTGAGAGGTTGGGTCCAGCCAGGTATATCACCACGCTTGACCTCACAAAAGGGTACTGGCAGATTCCCCTAACCAAGGAGGCCAGGGAGAAAACAGCCTTCTCCACCCCGGAAGGCCACTTCCAGTACAAAAGGATGCCATTTGGTCTGCACTCTGCCCCTGCCACATTCCAACGGGCCATGGATAAAACTTTACGTCCACATCAAAGATATGCTTCCGTCTACCTGGATGACATAGTCGTCTTCAGCACTGATTGGGAGTCCCATCTTCCCCGGGTTCAGGCAGTCGTAGACTCCTTGAGAAGAGCAGGGTTCACCATCAATCCAGAGAAATGTGCAATTGGGATGGAGGAAGCCAAGTACCTAGGGTACATTGTGGGTAGAGGGCTGGTTAAACCCCAAATGAATAAGGTAGAAGCCATACAGGGCTGGCCCCGTCCCCTAACCAAAAAGCAGGTCAGAGCATTTTTGGGCATAGTTGGCTACTACCGGAGGTTTGTCCCCAACTTTGCCACCATTGCTGCACCATTGACTGACTTGACCAAAGGTAGAAAGTCAGTGATGATAAAGTGGAGCGCGAATGCCGAAGAAGCTTTTCAGAAGCTTAAGGCGGCATTATGCCAACATCCGGTGCTCGTAGCTCCCGATTTCTCCAAGGATTTTGTAGTGCAGACAGATGCTTCAAGTGAAGGATTAGGAGCGGTCCTCTCTCAAGTGGTCAATGGGGAAGAACACCCCGTGGTTTTTTTGAGTAGGAAGCTAACGACAGCAGAGAGAAACTACGCTGTGGTGGAGCGGGAGTGTCTTGCCATCAAGTGGGCTTTGGACTCCCTACGGTATTTTCTCCTAGGTAGGAGGTTTCGCCTGGTGTCAGACCATGCCCCATTGACCTGGATGAGACAGAACAAGTACACCAATGCCAGGGTGACAAGGTGGTTCCTTTCTCTCCAGGAGTTTAATTTTGTGGTAGAACACAGACCTGGGAGACAGCATCAGAATGCCGATGCCCTCTCCCGAGTCCACTGTATGCTATCGAGTGGTGCCTCCAACACCTCCGCGTTGAGGCAGAGGGGGGGGGATATGTACAGGACGCCAAGGTTGGGTCCTGGACAGTCGCTATATATCTCCTATATTTGGGTTATGGTCCCTTTAAGGGAAGTTTAATGTTCAGGGGGGTCACCCAGGACGGGTGAAAAATTCCTGGGAATAGTAAAAATCAGGAGGACTGACTCGCAGTTCTCTTTGTATAGTAAAGAGAGATATTTGGGACCCGGAATTTGGGGGGCTCTGTAGTGGTATTCGGGTGGGAAAGAGCCCCCACCCCTGACCAAAAGGGATTCCAGTGCACACAGGGTTAAGACCCAGGAGGAGCAGACCTTAAGAGACAGGAAGCAGCAATAGGTGAGTGTGGGGGAGGAGTAGTTTGGTGTTTGCACCTGTCTGAAGGAGCTGCAAGTTTGCTGGAAGCTGCTGCGAGGTCTATTAAGGACTGTTACAAACCTTGGGGTGAAGACCCATCCACAAAACCGTATGTGCCTTTTTTCTTGCTTTATTCCTTTGTGCTGAAGAAAAGCGGACTTTATTTTGTGTTTGATTTATGCACTGCTGGAAGCCTGTTTAAGTTTGCTGAAATAAAGCCTTTTTGTTTATGTTTTAAACGGTTGTGCACTCAATCCGGTGGAGCTAGAACCCCCAAACTTTACAATATATATATATATATATATATATATATATATATATATATATATATATATATATTATATACATTATATATAAATATATATATTATATACAATATATATATATATATATATATATATATATATATATATATATATATATATATATATATATAATATACAATATATATATATATATATATATATATATATATATATATATATATATATATATATATATATATATTATATATAGTGTAGGGAACAGGTTCACATCAAGGAAATTTCTATAACAGGAAGCTTCTATCTCACGTCTAATAGGCAGAAAGTGCATGCGCATATCAGTAAACCAAAAGTTACTTGCACACCCGCTAGATAAGCGACACCCACCCAGCCCCCCAGCCACCATCCCCCATCCCCCATCTCGCACATTCACCCCCCCCCTTCCTTACCTTACAGATAAATGCCACAATTTCCGCGGTAAACAGCGCTGGAGCCATGATGCATGAACTTGCGGGAGGGCCTGTACAATTTCCGGAAACGTGTGCACCCACAAATAGTTTCGTTTACAGTTGCATTTACAAATGTGATAACGCTGTTTTTTATATTAGCGAATTCGCCAACAATAGTCACCTTACACAACCATTAAGCATATCTAACTTAAAAAAATAAATAAAAAACATACATTTGTGGACACCAGAAAACTTTATTTATACACATGAAGACATTTTGAAAAAAGATTTGAAACATGCTGTTTATTACAAAGAGAATATACAGCTCAAACATTTCACATGACATATTTTTGGCACAGTCTCCACAGTATCCCATTGAAGCCACAGAATTGTATTTTTTAAACAAAAACAACCTTTGTACAACATTTATACCATATACATCGACAAAGAGCCCATAATCTTCAGATACATGTGCAGATTGACAGAACAATACACAATTATGTTAACAGCAATAAATACTTACAGAGTCAAGTGGGCTATGTGTCTTTGGACATAACAGACAACACAGCCAAATCCCACCTCCATAAATAACAAAGGCCCCCAAATGTTAACCATAAAGCATGTGACACACAATATATTGGACCTCTTGCTCAAATCTTTGCTCCTGTCTGAGTGACCTATATATATAATCAAGGGGAACACACACCCAGTAATGGTAACTCCCAGGCAAAAATTAAACTGTGTGTGTCCTGTGTGTTTTGGAGCATGCTCAGTTGCCAAAAAAAGGGAAATAGAAATGAGGAGAGAGACCTAAACAACCCAAATACATGTATGTATGTATGTATGTGTGTGTGTATATATGTGAATTGATAAAATTCTCTCTTCAAGTTTGCTAGTCATTATTTAGAATGTTTAGATACAGGAATACATACATATATATACAATTACATGAGAGAGAGAGAGAGAGAGAAATATATATTTAGGGAAACAATTGAAACACACCTTTTGGGATTTGGGAGTTGAGATTGTGAAGATTGAACAGATATGTAAGCCAACAATCTGACTCATCACTCATGAACATCCCTAATCTTGGCGTGGCAATTATATCAGGCGTTCTTATGGACGTTTTTGCTGGCGTTTTCCCAGGCGTTTTGACATGCATTTTTTGGGCAGGCATTTTTATATGAAATAACCTAAAAAAGCCCGAAAAACAGACCACAACACCTACATGTGAACGTAGCCCGTTTGGGGGGGATTTGTACAGCTCAAGGATCAACTCCCAAAACAGCCAAAAAGTCCAATCCTATTCAGTTCAATGGCCCCTGTTCCCATGTGAGCATTTTGACGGCATGAGGAAAACACCCAACGCTCACAAGAGGACATGAGCTTCTTTAATGGCAGTAAGGACTGAGAAATAGCACAATCATTAGGGAGTCTGCCTTCCTGCTGTAGGTTTGTAAGTTCGAATCCAGAAGGAGCCCTCTGTATGGGCAACACTTGGAGGTATCCAAATGTTCACATCAATAATTTTGCTCATGTTTGAAAAAGGCATGTGTATCAGCAAACTTTTAATCTAAAGACATGAACAAAATACAAAAGATGCTACATTAAGTCAATATGTAGCAATATTGTGAGCTAAAGCTATATTTGTTTGTTGGGCATACTTTGCTAATTAGCCAAGTATGGGGATATATATATATACCTTCAGTTAAATGTGTAGTCAAATGCTAACACTTGGCCATACCCATATGGAAGAAAATGTTGTATTTGCAATATATTTAGAAAAACATTATTTTGAAACACATAGAATATTGGCAAAATTGTGACATTTCCTTTATATTTGTGAAATGCTAATAATCTTTCTTTGAAATATGTTTTACATCTATTTTTGTTCTATCTGACTACCCGTTCCCCAATGTAATATTTTGTGGCATAATTTAGATAATGTGGAGGTTCTATATAAACACTGTAGATTTCACTGTTATTATTTCAGAGTTAGCAGGAAAGGTGTATGGAACGTGATGGTGTTTACTAAGGGATCCCTTGTTAGAAGTGTGCATGTTTTTCTAATCCGCCGTTTTTTTCCATTTTCTATGGGCGAGACAGCGGATTTTTAGTACGTATTCAAAAAAGAAATTGCCCAAAATCGCGCTAGCGGAATTTTTTGAGACTATTTGGCGTTGCGCATGCGCACATTCGCGCGTTCGCAGCTCGGGGCTTGAGGAGCTTTTTTTCCTTTCTACACTTTTGCAGATATCTCTCTTTCTAAGTCAGTTTTTGACAATTTTTTAAAAGCCAGTCATCTCCAAATTGTTTTCCACACCTTCCACAGTGATTTGGGATTTTTGGGGGTACAGGGGAAAATTTGGCAAAACATTAGTCGAGCTTTTAGCTGGCGTGTTTTTAAGTCGCGCTCTGACCTTGTAGCATCTTAATGAATCTCACACTAGGCGTTATTGGCCGCCCGCCGTTCTTTGAATACCAATTTTAGACGTACAAATTCGCCGGTTCGCAAAAATCCCGCCGTAACGCCAATTCGCCGTACTATGAATCAGGCCCTTAATGACCTGATATGATGTAATCTATAGCCCCATAGATGATCTGTGCTGCTTATAGGATGTACCCAAGTGACCGATGAACAATACTCTCACTGATATCTGATGTAATCTATAATCCTATAGATCGATGATCTGTGATGCTTATAAAATTTTTCACAACTGACCAATGAACAATGCTCTGACTGATATCTGATGTAATCTATAATCCTATAGATGGATGATCTGTGATGCTTATAGAATTTTCCACAACTGACCAATAAACAATGCTCTGACTGATATCTGATGTAATCTATAATCCTATAGGTCTTTGATTCTTATAGAATTTTCCACAACTGACCAATGAACAATACTCTGACTGATATCTGATGTAATCTATAATCCTATAGATGGATGATCTGTGATGCTTAAAGAATTGTCCACAACTGACCGATGAACAATACTCTGACTGATATCTGATGTAATCTATAATCCTATAGGTCTGTGATGCTTATAGAATTTTCCACAACTGACCAAAGAACAGTACTCTGACTGATATCTGATATAATCTATAATCCTATAGATGGATGATCTGTAATGCTAATAGAATTTTCCACAACTGACCAATGAACAATACCCTGACTGATATCTGATGTAATCTATAATCCTATAGATGGATGATCTGTAATGCTAATATAATTTTTCACAACTGACCAATGAACAATACCCTGACTGATATCTGATGTAATCTATAATCCTATTGGTCTGTGATGCTTATAAAATTTTCCACAACTGACCAATGAACAATACTCTGACTGATATCTGATGTAATCTATAATCCTATAGATGGATGATCTGTGATGCTGATAGAATTTTCTACAACTGACCAATGAACAAAACTCTGACTGATATCTAGGGTTGAGCGAACACCTAGATGTCCGTGTTCGACGGGTTCGGCCGAACTTTAAAAAAAAGTCCGGGTCCGTGTCCCGGACTTTTACCGAACTTTTCCCGGACACCGAACCCCATTGAAGTCAATGGGGACCCGAACTTTAAGGCACTAAAATGGCTCTAAAACACCAAAGGAAAGGGCTAGAGTGCTGCAAATGGCAGCAAAACGTAATTAAGAGCATGGCAAGTGCTCTGCAAACAAATGTGGATAGGGAAATAACTTAAAACAACAAAAAAAAAACAGAAAAATAAAACAATGTTCTTCTTCATCTCTGAAGGACGAGGCCCATATGGAGTAGGAGGGAGGTTGAGGTGGTGGTGGATGTGGCGGTGACATAGGCGTGCGCACAGGGTGTGCTGGGTGTGCCTGGGCACACCCTAATCACCTAGGGCACATAGCATTGCCAGTGAGGAGATGGGAAAGATCTCCCTGGGACCTGCTCTGCTCTATTTCTCCTTGCCTACAGGTACATGGCCCCGATACATTACTCTCCCTGCTGGCAAACACATGCATGTGTATTTCAACTTTGGGGTGCACACCTTAATGCAATAGGCTGCGCACACCTATGGGCGGTGTAGGTGGAAGCGGCGGTGGAGGAGGACCAGGGCCGGATTAACAGCATCATGGGCTTGGTGCTGAGGATTTTGAAGGGCCTTAAGGGCCGTGCCTTGCCATGCACCCAGAGGAGGAAGGGTGCAGCCATGTATGCCTAATTCAACATGGGATGCTGTCTCTGAAGCCCATAAACACATCCATGCATCGCCAACTGTCCCTCCTTGTCCGGCCTTCACGCTGTGTGGGGAGGTTCTGAGGGTGCTGCCTGGGGAAGCGAGCATAGAAGCCAGACTTCTGTGTTTACAAGTGACAGAAGAGCGGTAACAGTGAATATGGCCAACCCGGGGCCTATATAAAAGGTAGGGGCCTGGAGCTGCAGCTCCAATAGCCCCTACATTAATCTGGCCCTGAGGAGGAGGACGAGGTAGCCAACACTGCTTCTTTTCAAAAATTTTAAATGAGGGTACACCCCAAAAGAGTGAGAAAGAGCAAAAATGGAACAATGGGTGGGTAAGGTCGGTATCCATTGCTATTCTGCATAAGGTACGGAAAAGTCCCGTGGGATCCATGCCTGGTTCATTTTAATGAACGTGAGCTTGTCCACATTGTCTCTGGACAGGCGGCTGCGCTTGTCTGTTATAACGCCCCCAGCCGTGCTAAATACCCGTTCAGATAATACACTGGCTGCAGGGCACGCCAGCACCTCCAAGGCGTAAAGGGCAAGCTCAGGCCATGTGCCCAATTTGGAGACCCAGAAGTTGAAGGGGGCAGACCCGTCATTCACTACATGTAGGCGTGTGCACACATACTGCTCCACCATGTTGGTAAAATGCTGCCTCCTGCTAAGACGTTCCATCTGAGCTGCTGGTGCTGCTGTTTGTTGTGGCGTGCTGACAAAGCTTTTCCACATTTCGGCCATGCTAACCCTGCCTTCTGAGGTGCTGGCGGTGCCCTGGTTGCGTTGGCGACCTCCTCCTCCTCCTCCTCTGCCTTGTGCTTCCACTGTGGCCCCGCTGTCAGATGGGAATGCCAGCAGCATGGCGTCTACCAGCGTGCGCTTGTACTCGCGCATCTTGCGATCGCGCTCCAGTGAGTGAATTAAGGACGGTACGTTGTCCTTGTAACGGGGATCCAGCAGCGTGGCCACCCAGTAATCAGCACAAGTTAGAATGTGGGCAACTCGGCGGTCGTTGTGGAGACACTGCAGCATGTAATCGCTCATGTGTGCCAGGCTGCCCAGAGGCGACGAAAGGCTGTCCTCTGTGGGAGGTGTATCGTCCGTGTCCTCTGTATCCCCCCAGCCACGCACCAGTGATGGCCATGAGCTGGCCTGGGTGCCACCCTGCTGTGAACATGGTTCCATCTCCTCCTCCAGCTCCTCCTCCTCCTCATCCTCCTCATCCTCCAGAACTGTGCCCCTGCTGGACAATTGCGTCCCTGGCGTTTGCGTGTGCAGGAACCCACCCTCTGAGCCCCTTGCGAATGACTGCCCTGAAAGCCTTGGAAATGTTACCTCTTCATCCTCCTCCTCCTCCTCATCCTGTGCCACATCCTCTTCCATCATCGCCCGAATTGTTTTTTCAAGGAGGCATAGAAGTGGGATAGTTAAGCTGAGAACGGCGTCATTGCCACTGGCCATGTTGGTGGAGTACTCAAAACAGCGCAACAAGGCACACAGGTCTCGCATGGAGGCCCAGTTATTGGTGGTGAAGTGGTGCTGTTCCGCAGAGCGACTCACGCGTGCGTGCTGCAGCTGAAACTCCACTATGGCCTGCTGCTGCTCGCACAGTCTTTCCAGCATGTGCAAGGTGGAGTTCCACCTTGTGGGCACGTCACATATGAGGCGGTGAGCGGGAAGGCCGAAGTTACGCTGCAGCGCTGCCAGGCGAGCAGCAGCAGGGTGAGAACGCCGAAAGTGCGCACAAACGGCCCGCACTTTCTGCAGCAGCTCTGACATATCGGGGTAGTTTTTAAGGAACCTCTGCACCACCAAATTCAGCACATGCGCCAGGCAAGGGATGTGCGTCAAACCGGCTAGGCCCAGAGCTGCTATGAGATTTCGCCCGTTATCACACACCACCAGGCCGGGCTTGAGGCTCGCTGGCAGCAACCACTCATTTGTCTGCTGTTCCATGCTCCTCCACAACTCCTGCGCGGTGTGTGGTTTGTCCCCCAAACAGGCAAGTTGTAAAACTGCCTGCTGTCGTTTACCCCTGGCCGTGCTGAAGTTGGTGGTGAAGGTGTTACGCTGTCCGGATGAGGAGGCGGTAGAGGATGAGGAAGCGGAGTAGGAGGAGTTACGAACAGGAGGCAAACTGAAGCGCCCTGCAATCCTCGGTGGTGGAAGGACATGCGCCAAATTGCTATCCGCCTCAGGCCCATCCGCCACTGCATTTACCCAGTGTGCCGTTAGGGAGATATAACGCCCCTGACCGTGCTTACTGGTCCACGTATCCGTAGTTAGGTGGACCTTGGCACAGATGGCGTTGCGCAGTGCACACCTGATATTTTCCCCCACTTGGTTGTGCAGGGAAGGGATGGCTTGCCTGGAAAAGTAGTGGCGGCTGGGCACGACGTACTGTGGGACAGCCACCGACATAAGGTTTTTAAAACTGTGCGTCTCCACCAGACGGAATGACAGCATTTCAAAGGCCAATAATTTTGAAATGCTGGCATTCAGGGCCAGGGATCGCGGGTGGGTAGGGGGGTACTTCCTCTTCCTCTCAAGTGTTTGGGAGATGGAAAGCTGAACGCTTCCACGGGACATTGTGGAGATGGTTGTTGGTGACCCAGGTGGTGGTGTTGCTGACAGATCGTCTGTTTGCGGGGTGGCAGGTGCCGGTATCACTACAGATGTGGCTGGAGCGGCCGAGACTGCAGCAGAAGAGGAAGCAGGATGAGCCAGAGACGTTTCTTGGTTTTGAAGGTGTGTACTCCACTGCAGCTCGTGCTTTGCACTTAGATGCCTGATCATGCAGGTTGTGCTCAGGTTGAGAAGGTTCATGCCTCGCTTCAAGCTCTGATTGCACAGGGTGCAAACCACTCGTGTCCTGTCATCAGCACATTTTCTAAAGAACTTCCACGCTAGAGAACTCCTTTGAGCTGACTTTGGTGCGCTCGTTCCCTTGCTGCGTTGGGCAGTAGCGGGCGTAGTGTCTAGGGCACGGCCGCTCCGCTTCTGCACCCTGCTCCCTCTTCTGCTGTGCTGGTGGCTCTGTGCGACCACCGCCTCTTCCTCCAAACTACTCAGGTCACCTGCATGACGTTCATTCCATGTGGGGTCGAGGACCTCATCGTCCTCCACATCATCTTCCACCCAGTCTTCACCCCTGCCCTCCTTGTCGGTCTCCACAATGCTGAACGCCGCAGCAGTTGGCACCTGCGTTTCGTCATCATCGGAGACGTGCTGCGATGATCCTTGCATGTACTCATCTTGAGAAATAAGTGGTTGGGCATCGCTGCACTCAATCTCTTCCACTTCTGGGGCAGGGCTAGGTGGATGGCCCTGGGAAACCCTGCTGACAGAGTCCTCAAAAAGAATAAGAGACTGCTGTATGGCTTGGGGCTCAGACTGCTGGCCTGATTTGCAAGGGGGTGAGGTGAAAGACGGTTGGACATTGGCTGCAGGTGCCAACTCTGACCTTTCTGCAGTAGACTGGGTGGGAGACAATGTGAAGGAACTGGAGGCACTGTCAGCAGCAAACCAATCTACTATCGCCTCAACTTGTTCTGGCCTCATCACTTCTAGGGGCGTTTGATGCCCTACCAAATACTGATGCAGGTTCTGTCGCCTACTCACACTTGAGGAAGGTGTTTCACTTGTGCGTGTAGCTGGCACAGATCGACCATGTCCTCTCCTTGCAAAAGGAGCTCTACCAGCAGCACCACGACCCAGGCCACGGCCCTTATTTGACGGTCTCCTCATATTTCTGTAATTTAAGATCTTGCCCTAGAAAGGTTTTTATTGAATAGCGGAATAGAAAATATGATCCAAAAAAAGTGTATGTATATCACACGTACACAACCACACTAGGCCCCAATTACTATTGTTTGTACCCCTAAAAGGCTAGATGAGGAGTAGGGGGAGTATGGAACAGGCAGCACCCTCAAACCTTCAGAAGTATGAGATGAACCCCAACAACTTGGAAAGGTGGATCTCTCTCACACGTACCGACACAGACTATCCCGCAATTCAATTGATCCTCAAAGGTTTTTATTGAATAGCGGAATAGGAAATATGATCAAAAAAAGTGTATGTATCTCGCACGTACACAACCACACTAGGCCCCAATTACTATTGTTTGTACCCCTAAAAGGCTAGATGAGGAGTAGGGGGGGTATGGAACAGGCAGCACCCTCAAACCTTCAGAAGTATGAGATGAACCCCAACAACTTGGAAAGGTGGATCTCTCTCACACGTACCGACACAGACTATCCCGCAATTCAATTGATCCTCAAAGGTTTTTATTGAATAGCGGAATAGGAAATATGATCAAAAAAAGTGTATGTATCTCGCACGTACACAACCACACTAGGCCCCAATTACTATTGTTTGTACCCCTAAAAGGCTAGATGAGGAGTAGGGGGGGTATGGAACAGGCAGCACCCTCAAACCTTCAGAAGTATGAGATGAACCCCAACAACTTGGAAAGGTGGATCTCTCTCACACGTACCGACACAGACTATCCCGCAATTCAATTGATCCTCAAAGGTTTTTATTGAATAGCGGAATAGGAAATATGATCAAAAAAAGTGTATGTATCTCGCACGTACACAACCACACTAGGCCCCAATTACTATTGTTTGTACCCCTAAAAGGCTAGATGAGGAGTAGGGGGGGTATGGAACAGGCAGCACCCTCAAACCTTCAGAAGTATGAGATGAACCCCAACAACTTGGAAAGGTGGATCTCTCTCACACGTACCGACACAGACTATCCCGCAATTCAATTGATCCTCAAAGGTTTTTATTGAATAGCGGAATAGGAAATATGATCAAAAAAAGTGTATGTATCTCGCACGTACACAACCACACTAGGCCCCAATTACTATTGTTTGTACCCCTAAAAGGCTAGATGAGGAGTAGGGGGGGTATGGAACAGGCAGCACCCTCAAACCTTCAGAAGTATGAGATGAACCCCAACAACTTGGAAAGGTGGATCTCTCTCACACGTACCAACACAGACTATCCCCCAATTTAACTGATCCCCAAAGGTTTTTGATTAAATAGCGGAATAGAAAATATGATCCCAAAAAAGTGTATGTATATCACACGTACACAACCACACTAGGCCCCAATTACTATTGTTTGTACCCCTAAAAGGCTAGATGAGGAGTAGGGGGAGTATGGAACAGGCAGCACCCTCAAACCTTCAGAAGTATGAGATGAACCCCAACAACTTGGAAAGGTGGATCTCTCTCACACGTACCAACACAGACTATCCCCCAATTTAACTGATCCCCAAAGGTTTTTGATTAAATAGCGGAATAGAAAATATGATCCCAAAAAAGTGTATGTATATCACACGTACACAACCACACTAGGCCCCAATTACTATTGTTTGTACCCCTAAAAGGCTAGGAGTAGGGGGAGTATGGAACAGGCAGCACCCTCAAACCTTCAGAAGTATGAGATGAACCCCAACAACTTGGAAAGGTGGATCTCTCTCACACGTACCAACACAGACTATCCCCCAATTTAACTGATCCCCAGAGGTTTTTGATTAAATAGCGGAATAGAAAATATGATCCCAAAAAAGTGTATGTATATCACACGTACACAACCACACTAGGCCCCAATTACTATTGTTTGTACCCCTAAAAGGCTAGGAGTAGGGGGAGTATGGAACAGGCAGCACCCTCAAACCTTCAGAAGTATGAGATGAACCCCAACAACTTGGAAAGGTGGATCTCTCTCACACGTACCAACACAGACTATCCCCCAATTTAACTGATCCCCAAAGGTTTTTGATTAAATAGCGGAATAGAAAATATGATCCCAAAAAAGTGTATGTATATCACACGTACACAACCACACTAGGCCCCAATTACTATTGTTTGTACCCCTAAAAGGCTAGGAGTAGGGGGAGTATGGAACAGGCAGCACCCTCAAACCTTCAGAAGTATGAGATGAACCCCAACAACTTGGAAAGGTGGATCTCTCTCACACGTACCAACACAGACTATCCCCCAATTTAACTGATCCCCAAAGGTTTTTGATTAAATAGCGGAATAGAAAATATGATCCCAAAAAAGTGTATGTATATCACACGTACACAACCACACTAGGCCCCAATTACTATTGTTTGTACCCCTAAAAGGCTAGGAGTAGGGGGAGTATGGAACAGGCAGCACCCTCAAACCTTCAGAAGTATGAGATGAACCCCAACAACTTGGAAAGGTGGATCTCTCTCACACGTACCAACACAGACTATCCCCCAATTTAACTGATCCCCAGAGGTTTTTGATTAAATAGCGGAATAGAAAATATGATCCCAAAAAAGTGTATGTATATCACACGTACACAACCACACTAGGCCCCAATTACTATTGTTTGTACCCCTAAAAGGCTAGGAGTAGGGGGAGTATGGAACAGGCAGCACCCTCAAACCTTCAGAAGTATGAGATGAACCCCAACAACTTGGAAAGGTGGATCTCTCTCACACGTACCAACACAGACTATCCCCCAATTTAACTGATCCCCAGAGGTTTTTGATTAAATAGCGGAATAGAAAATATGATCCCAAAAAAGTGTATGTATATCACACGTACACAACCACACTAGGCCCCAATTACTATTGTTTGTACCCCTAAAAGGCTAGGAGTAGGGGGAGTATGGAACAGGCAGCACCCTCAAACCTTCAGAAGTATGAGATGAACCCCAACAACTTGGAAAGGTGGATCTCTCTCACACGTACCAACACAGACTATCCCCCAATTTAACTGATCCCCAAAGGTTTTTGATTAAATAGCGGAATAGAAAATATGATCCCAAAAAAGTGTATGTATATCACACGTACACAACCACACTAGGCCCCAATTACTATTGTTTGTACCCCTAAAAGGCTAGGAGTAGGGGGAGTATGGAACAGGCAGCACCCTCAAACCTTCAGAAGTATGAGATGAACCCCAACAACTTGGAAAGGTGGATCTCTCTCACACGTACCAACACAGACTATCCCCCAATTTAACTGATCCCCAAAGGTTTTTGATTAAATAGCGGAATAGAAAATATGATCCCAAAAAAGTGTATGTATATCACACGTACACAACCACACTAGGCCCCAATTACTATTGTTTGTACCCCTAAAAGGCTAGGAGTAGGGGGAGTATGGAACAGGCAGCACCCTCAAACCTTCAGAAGTATGAGATGAACCCCAACAACTTGGAAAGGTGGATCTCTCTCACACGTACCAACACAGACTATCCCCCAATTTAACTGATCCCCAAAGGTTTTTGATTAAATAGCGGAATAGAAAATATGATCCCAAAAAAGTGTATGTATATCACACGTACACAACCACACTAGGCCCCAATTACTATTGTTTGTACCCCTAAAAGGCTAGGAGTAGGGGGAGTATGGAACAGGCAGCACCCTCAAACCTTCAGAAGTATGAGATGAACCCCAACAACTTGGAAAGGTGGATCTCTCTCACACGTACCAACACAGACTATCCCCCAATTTAACTAATCCCCAAAGGTTTTTGATTAAATAGCGGAATAGAAAATATGATCCCAAAAAAGTGTATGTATATCACACGTACACAACCACACTAGGCCCCAATTACTATTGTTTGTACCCCTAAAAGGCTAGGAGTAGGGGGAGTATGGAACAGGCAGCACCCTCAAACCTTCAGAAGTATGAGATGAACCCCAACAACTTGGAAAGGTGGATCTCTCTCACACGTACCAACACAGACTATCCCCCAATTTAACTGATCCCCAAAGGTTTTTGATTAAATAGCGGAATAGAAAATATGATCCCAAAAAAGTGTATGTATATCACACGTACACAACCACACTAGGCCCCAATTACTATTGTTTGTACCCCTAAAAGGCTAGGAGTAGGGGGAGTATGGAACAGGCAGCACCCTCAAACCTTCAGAAGTATGAGATGAACCCCAACAACTTGGAAAGGTGGATCTCTCTCACACGTACCAACACAGACTATCCCCCAATTTAACTGATCCCCAAAGGTTTTTGATTAAATAGCGGAATAGAAAATATGATCCCAAAAAAGTGTATGTATATCACACGTACACAACCACACTAGGCCCCAATTACTATTGTTTGTACCCCTAAAAGGCTAGATGAGGAGTAGGGGGAGTATGGAACAGGCAGCACCCTCAAACCTTCAGAAGTATGAGATTGTGTTCACTGTACCCCACAAAGATTGAGTTCACTGCACCCCACAATGATTGTGTTCACTGCACCCCACAAAGATTGTGTTCACTGCACCTCACAAAGATTGTGTTCACTGTACCCCCCAAAGATTGTGTTCACTGCACCCCACAAAGATTCTGTTCACTGTACCCCACAAAGATTGTGTTCACTGCACCCCAAAAAGATTGTGTTCACTGCACCCCAAAAAGGATGTTGTTCACTGCACCCCAAAAAGGATGTTGTTCACTCCACCCCAAAAAGATTGTGTTCACTGCACCCCACAAAGATTGTGTTCACTGCACCCCAAAAAGATTGTGTTCACTGCACCCCAAAAATGATTTTGTTCACTGCACCCCAAAAAGGATTTTGTTCACTGCACCCCAAAAAGGATGTTGTTCACTCCACCCCAAAAAGATTGTGTTCACTGCACCCCAAAAAGATTGTGTTCACTGCACCCCACAAAGGATTTTGTTCACTGCACCCCAAAAAGATTGTGTTCACTGCACCCCAAAAAGGATGTTGTTCACTGCACCCCAAAAAGGATTTTGTTCACTGCACCCCAAAAAGATTGTGTTCACTGCACCCCACAAAGGATTTTGTTCACTGCACCCCACAAAGATTGTGTTCACTGCACACCAAAAAGGATTGTGTTCACTGCACCCCAAAAAGATTTTGTTCACTGCACCCCAAAAAGATTGTGTTCACTGCAGCCCAAAAAGATTGTGTTCACTGCAGCCCAAAAAGATTGTGTTCACTGCAGCCCAAAAAGATTGTGTTCACTGCAGCCCAAAAAGATTGTGTTCACTGCAGCTCACACACAGAAAAATGGATGTGGATCACTGACACCTGCCTATCTCCAATCCCACACCACACAGCAATATCGATTGTAGTTTGTAGAACACAGTTTCCCTAAAATTCAGCAGACTCTGTCCCTAACAGGATTGAGAAGAGATCGTAGATCAGGATTGAGTGCAGACCCCACCCCCCACACAGCAATATCGATTGTAGTTTGTAGAAGACACTGACCCTATAATTCAGCAGACTCTATCCCTAAAATGCCTACAACTCGCCCTGCCTAAACACTCCGACCTGTCCCTCAATTCTATCCGGACACAAATGGTTTTTTCCTGCCTATCTTTCCCTAATCAGCAGCCAGCACGTTGATGTGTGCTCTGTCCCTGAATCTAAGCAGCATAATGACGCCGCTGCGGCTGCCTCGAACTTATAAAGACTTGGTCACATGCTTCAGACGGCCAATCACAGCTACTGAGACATTTGCAGGCATGGCTGGGATGGCTTAAGGCACACCAGTTAAACGATTGTTGATTGGCTGTTGAAAGCCCGCCATGAAAAGAGCGCCAAAGCATGCAAAACCCGGAAATAAAACGACCGAACACGGATTTTTACCCGAACATACAGTAAAGTGTCCGTGTCCGTGTTCGGGTACAAAAAATCCAATTATTCGGTACGAACACGAATAATACAGTCCGTGTTCGCTCAACACTACTGATATCTGATGTAATCTATAATCCTATAGATCTGTGATGCTTATAGAATTTTCCACAACTGACCCATAAACAATACTCTGACTGATATCTGATGTAATCTATAATCCTATAGGTTTTTGATGCTTATAGAATTTTCCACAACTGACCAATGAACAATACTCTGACTGATATCTGAGGTAATCTATAATCCTATAGATGAATGATCTGTGATGCTTATAGAATTTTCCACCACCGTCCAATGAACAATACTCTGACTGATATCTGATGTAATCTATAATCCTATAGGTATGTGGTGCTTATAGAATTTTCCACAAATGACCGATGAACAATACTCTGATTTATATCTCATGTAATCTATAATCCTATAGATGCATGATCTGTGATGCCTATAGAATTTTCCACAACTGACCAATGAACAATACTCTGACTGATATCTGATATAATCTATAATCCTATAGATGGATGATCTGTGATGCTTAAAAAAATTTCCACCACTGACCAATGAAGAATACTCTGATTGATATATGATGTAATCTATAATCCTATAGTTCTGTGATGCTTATAGAATTTTCCACAAATGACCGATGAAAAATACTCTGACTGAAATCTGATGATCATTTGATTGGCCAAAGCATGAGGTCAGGGTGCATGCTTTGGCCAATTACATAACGTGCTGCATGCTCGGCGCGCATGCAGTGCATTATGGGAATCTCGAATTTCCTGCGAAGAAGCACATTTCTTCGTCATTCGACGTACAATCGAATGACCGATGTTCGAGCCTAACTTAGCCTCGACTCGAACTCGAAGATTCATCCCTATTGAACACCACAAACGTTCATCCCTTTAACACCTTGAGCACCGTAAACCATAAGCACCATGAGCACCGTGAGAACTGTAAAACGACATACAATACATTTGTTTACAGTGATCACCAAAAAGGGGATTACAAGGTTAATTACAAATGTGGAGTTACAAGGTTGATTTCAGTTGTCTGCACACATATCTAAATTACATTAAACATCTAAAGAAACATGACTACATGTACAAGGATTTTGATTACAATATTTAACCACTTGCCCACTGCCGCACGATTATTTACTGCGGCAGTCAGCCCCTCCTGGGCAAAGCGACGTAGACCTACGTCGCTCGCCCAGGAGCCCCTGCGCGTGTGACTGGCGGCTCCGATGTCCGCCGGCCACTCGCGATCTCCCGCAGGAGAGGGAGAAGGACTGATGGCTGATGTAAACACAGCCGTCTGTCATTCTCCCTGATGTAAGCACAGAGGCTATGCGATCGTGCTATGTAGGATCGTATGTCTCTGAGGTTACATCACAAGCCACGCCCCCCCCCCCACAGTTAAGCCTAGTACACACGCAACTAATTTCCGCTGACCGGTCATCCGTCTTTTGTCCAGAGTTGTGTTTTGTTGGTTGGAATGTGCCTAGACTGGACACAAATTTTCCCGCACGACAAAATTCTACTTCAGAAGTAATGTCATGTGTTGGTTTGCTTTTTTTGTGTTCTTTCTTCTCTGAGCATGCCTAGATATTTCCCTGTCGAAATCTGTACTGACTGCACGAAAATCGGATGTGTTTTAACGGAGGACAAAAATTTTATAGCCTGCACACCAGACTTTTTTCGGCCGAAAAGTCGGAGTCGGTTGTCGGAAGCATCGTACTAACAAGCCGAAATACGGCAGATCGGTCGTCGGATGAAAATTCCCGGCCAAATTTCGACCCGTGTGTACGGGGCTTTAGAATTATGCCCTTAAGGATACATTTAACCCACTGATCACCAATAAAGTTAACCCCTTCCCTGCCAGTGTCATTTTTACAGTAACAGTGCATATTTATAGCACTGATTACTGTAGTAATGTCACTGGTACCCCCAAAAGTGTCAAATATGTCAGTCAGGGGTCCGATCTGTCTGCCGCAATGTCGCAGTCCCGCAAAAAAAATCGCAGATCGCCGCCATTACTAGTTAAAAAAAAAACAATAAAAATGACATAAATCTTTCCCGTAGTTAGTAAACACAATAACTTTTGCGCAAACCAATCAAAATACGCTTATTGCAATTTTTTTTTTACCAAGCATATGTAGCAGAAAATTGGCCTAAAATGTTAAAAAATTTAGATTTTTACATTTTTGTTTTGAGAAATATTGTTATTTTTTCAATATTGTCTCTCTTTTTTTTGTTTATAGCGCAAAAAATAAAAATAGCACAGGTAATCAAATACCACCAAAAGAAAGCTCTGTTTGTGGAAAAAAAGGATGTAAATTTAATTTGGGGTACAGCATTGCACAACTGCGCAATTGTCCGTTAAAGTCACGCAGTGCCGAATCGCAAAATAGGGCCTGGTCTTTGAGCAGCCAAATCCTCCGGGGCTTAAGTGGTTAATATACAAACATTTGGATTATCTATAGCATATTTTTAACTAACAGCATGGACAATGTATGCCTAATAACATATATAGATAATGCACTTTTACTGCATACCTCGCTCCGCTTGCCAAGGGGTGCAACTTTAAACCTTAGAAAGCCTCCATAGCAATCACCTTCCCATTGGGTGCTGCTGACATGCTTTGCATGTGAATTTTGAGTCACAGAAAGCCTTTCATCTGAACTAGAGGAAGGAGGAGTGGTCTGACGATTAAAACATTCCCCAGGGAAACAAGAGAAAGGCAGAAAGGTTCCACCTGGCAGTAAGTGCTTTAACCACTTTAAGACCGGAGGATTTTCCACTTTTTTCAACTTGGCACTGCACGACTTTAACTGACAATTGCGCGGTCATGCAATGCTGTACCCAAACGAAATTTATGTCCTTTTTTTTCCCACAAACAGAGCTTTCTTTTGGTGGTATTTGATCACCTCTGCAATTTTTATTTTTTGCGATATTAATACAAAAGGAGTGAAAATTTTGCCAAAAATTGACATTTTCTACTTTGACAGTTAAAAAATATCCAATAAATTCAATTTTTGTCATATATTTAGGCCAAAATGTATTTAGCTAAACGTTTTTGACAAAGAAATTCTCAATGAGCACATTTTTTTTGGTTTGCGCAAAAGTTATAGCGTCTACAAACTATGGTGTAAATACTGGAATTTATGCAGCTTTAATTTCTGACTGCCTATCTCAATTCTTGAAGTGCTAAAATGGCAGGGCAGTACAGAACCCCCACAAATTACCACTTTTTGGAAAGTAGACATCCTAAGGAATGTAGTGAGAGGCATGTTGAGCTCATTGAATATTTAATTTGTTTGTCACAGGTGTTTGAAAAATGACTAAAAAAAAAAAGAATTTTTTTTTTTTTACAAAAAGTTGTCATTGAAATGATATATTGCTCACACATGCCATGGGCATATGTGTAATTACACCCAAAAATATATTTTGCTGCTTCTCCTGAGTACAGGGATACCACATGTGAGACTTTTTGGGAGCCTAGCTGTGTACGGGACCCCGAAAACCAATCGCCACCTTCAGGTTTTCAAATGGCGTAAATTGTGCATTTCACCTCCGCACTACCTGTCACAGTTTCAGAGGCCCTGAAATTCCAAGATAGCACAAACCCCCCCCCCCCCCAAATGACCCCATTTTTCAAAGTAGACACAAGCTATTTGCTGAGAGGCATGGTGAGTGCATTGAATATTTTATATTTTGCCACAAGTTCCGGGAAAATTATTATTTTTTTATTTTTTTTTTTTACACAAAGTTGTCACTAAATTATATATCGCTCACACATGCCATGGTTATATGTAAAATTACACCCCAAAATACATTCTGCTGCTTCTCCTGAGTACAGCAATACTCCATGTGTGAGATTTTTTGCAGTCTAGCCGAGTACAGGACCCCGAAAACCAATCGCCACCTTCAGGCTTTCCAAGTGTGTAAATTGTTGATTTTACTCCCTACTACCTATCACAGTTTTGAAGGCCATGAAATGCCAAGATAGCACAAAGGAGCTGTTTCCACTCGAATTCTGGGGTTGGGCAGTGAATGGGGGAAGTACGGGCGCTGTAGAATCTGTGGGCTGCCAATTAGGATATGCCAGCGCTTCAGGGAGGGCACTATGGGCTCTCTTTGAATACGCGGTGGCTGCGGGCCACTACTCGTGCTAGTCTCCGCACCAGCTTCAACTACACTTATGGGACTCGCCAAGTCACCAAGTGTTACTGCAGTGCTGGTTGTTCTAGGTCCAGGGTGTACTAGGCCGCTGGTGCTTGCCAGATCACGAGAAGTGTGAGCGGAACTAGTACTGGCACTCTGCTGCATACGAGAAACATCCGGTTCTTGCATCTCAGCAACTCCAGAATGGGGTCGGATACGCTGACCTTAGCAGGGACCCATCCGTCGTCTGAGCTTTTTGTCAGGGAGCCGCTGTTCTCTAAAGGTTTGTATACTGACCCTGATTCTGCCAGTGAGGCTTCCCCATTGCTCTAATCTGACATGGTCAGTATCCTGAAGGCCTCTGCACTACTGTACCACCGTTTGGACATTTTATCAACTAAATTTAAAGGTACAGTAGTGTGACTAACAGGTAAAAAAAGCACCTGGTTGTCAAGGACTATTTGGATGCTACAAAAAAAAACTGCTAGTGCTAGCAGAGATCAGGCCTGACTCTGCTAACGCAGCGGTTTTGTGTGATTTGTGTTTTTTTGGAAGTGACAGTAATCTATTGATTACTGCACTTGCCTGGATAGGGTGGGCTGGGCAGAGGGACTAAACACTGGTGCTGGCAGGAATCAGTGCTGATCGTGCAAACACCACGTTTTGGGAACACTAAACTATGGGGACGCTAGTATAGTTCTGATCAGATGAGATATTGATCTGTTCAAACACTATACTAGTAATGGAGGTGTATGTATGTACTGTATGTGTGTGTGTATGTGTGTTAGTGTAATTGACTCTAACTGACGCTAAATAACGGTGGTGTGGTGGGACCCTGACGCTAACTAGCCTAACTACCGTCACCCGTGACACTAATACAATGATCGGTAATCACTGTATATAGTGAACACTGTGACAGGGCAGTGAAGGGGTTAACTGGGGGAGATCAAGGGGTTAAACCTGTTTAGGGGATAGATGGCGAGTGGCCTAAACTAAATACAGTGATCAGTAAAAGATCTGTATACCACTGTATATAGTGTACACTGTGAGGGGTTTGGGGGGTGATCAGGGGTGATCAAGGGGTTAAATGTGTACCTATGTGTGTTAGTGTCAGTGTAGTGTTGGTGGAACTCACTTTTAGCTGTCTCTCCTTCTTCTCCTGGAACCGAAAGCACTCCAGGAGGGAAAATTACATCACATACCCTGCCTGTGTTTACATTACACAGGCAGGGGACACGATCACTTTGGCCAGAACCGATCACCAGATCCAGACCAAAAATCATTGGTCTGCATCTGGTGACTGATAGGTTCTGAGCCGAATCAGACCAGGATCCAGCGCGCCCTGTGAGCCGTGAATGCGCCCGACGTAGGTTTACGTTCCTGGACCTAGCTGAGTCGCTCTGCTGCAGTAGCAGCAACGTAAGCGGCCGGCAAGTAGTTAACGGACAATTGCGCAGTCGTACGGCGCTGTACCCAAATTAAATTTACTTCCTTTTTCCCCCCCCACAAATAGAGCTTAATTTTGGTGGTATTTGATCACCTGTGCGATTTTAAATTTTTGAAAAAAGAGTGACAATTTTGAAAAAAAAACACAATATTTTTCACATTCTGATATAACATTCCCCCAAAAACATTTAAAAATCAAAATTGTTTAACATTTTAGGCCAATTTGTTTTCTGCTACATATTTTTGGTAAAAAAAAATCACAATAAGCGTATTTTGATTGGTTTGCACAAAAGTTATCGTGTTTACTAACTACGGGAAAGATTTATGTCATTTTTATTTTTATTTTTTTACTAGTAATGGCGGCGATCTGCGATTTTTTTTTTGCGGGACTGCGACATTGCGGTGGACAGATCGGACCCCTAACTGACATTTTTGACACTTTTGGGGGGACCAGTGACATTACTACAGTAATCAGTGCTATACATATGCACTGTAACTGTAATAATGACACTGGCAGGGAAGGGGTTAACACTGTTGCTGATCAAGGGGTTAAATGTGTGCCTCATGCTTACTGACGTGTATGGGGCGAGGGGGTTGTGTGACACAAACACAGATCGCAGGTTCAGCTATGCTGAATCTTGTGATCTGTCCCTGCCTGTCACAGAAGACATGCATTGCTACATGTTCCCCAGGTCAGTACTCCGACCCCCATACACTTTTTTTGGGCAATAACTTGCATTTTGTAACGCTCCTGCGTTTTATGTATGATGTGGATTTACAGCTGCAGAAATATTCCACTTCAGTAGTCATGTAGAGAAACGCTGAGACACCAATCCCAACTCCCAAAGACTCATAATGTGTGGATGATCACAATTCAGCAAGTAAATACACACACTCAATAAGAAGTTCCTGGAGTGATCTATGTATATAGTAGTATAGAGGTGATAGGCTGAAGAGACAGGTTGAGTTGAGACGATAGGTGACAGACACTTGAGAGGAATGTTCTTGAGAATGAGATAGTAACAGGTGGGATGCAGATAGGTTAGCAATCATGTATGGTAGCAGATGATAGAATAGCAGGTGAACATACAGGAGAGACCAACCCAGTGCAAGAGCAGATGATAGTAGGCTCAAGAGCTAGCAATCTAGATAGTGCAGATGTAGTAACAGTCCTTAGTATGCAGAGCTAGACAGTGTAAGCTTTAGTATGAAGGTTATTGAGGTTTCCCCTGTGGGGTACTTATCACTAGTAGCAATGTAGCAGAGGAGAGGTTCGACAAGAGCGGATGATCCGGTAGCGGGATACAGGGATCAGCGCAGCGTGGTTCCGACAGCGAGATATGCTTGCAAGCATGAGAGCTTCAAGACAGGTTAGCATCAAGGTACAAAGCAGGCACACAGCAGGTTGAACGAACACATGTGAGTGAGAGCTAGTGATTTAAATAGCTGTTCAGTCCGGCGCTCAGTGATGACAGCAGCACTCTTAAAGGGAAACACACCTATATGTGCTTCATCTATCTAGGTAGATGGAAAGCACCCGGAAATGATGTGATAGGAGGCACTGAGAGTGCCAGAACCTTACACATTTGAGCCTACAAAATTAGGACTTTTGATTTTTGATGTTCGAGTCCCATAGACTTCAATGGAGTTTGTTTGTTCGAACAAACTTTTTCCCCTGTTCGCGGTGTTCTGGCACAAACCGAACAGGGTGTTTGGCTCATCACTAGTGGCCGTTTCTCCAGTCCTGGCACTCAGGGCCTTAGGAAATGTGTAGTTAGTCAGCAAATCAGATGCATTGTTTTTGCCCCTTGAAAGCCTGAAGGTGCTCCTTGGATTGTGGGTTCGTTTCTGCATCTAAGCAGTGAAAAATCTCACACGTGTGTAGCACTAACCCCCCCCCCTTCCTCGGAGCCACTGGTATTTTGGTATTTCTTCTCCACTTTTGCTTTGTGGCCAGGCACAAGGTAGATTCATACAGCCAGGTGCACACACACTTCTGCTCGATGTCTCCAATGACCAGTCTAGGGGTTTTGTTTTGCTGTTTTATTGAAGAACTTGGATAGCGAAGGATACAGCAGGATACTCCAAATGTAACTATTTACACCGAAGATTCTAACTTCCTTTCTTAGTGAAACTTGGTTGAAGTCCTTGCAGAAGACAGATAAAGACTTCTTCTTCTTTACAGCAGTACCACACTGATTGCAGGACTAAGCAATGTCCCCTTGCAAAGTAGTTGACAAAGCTCTAAGAACACTAGCCAGTCTACTCTTTGTGTGGACCCTCAGCTGACTTAAAGCACAGAAGGGGGTGTTGCCATATGGAGTTTAGGCGTAATTTCCCTTACCGTGTTGTGATGATGAGGAGATTATGTATAAATCTCCATTGTAGAGATTGTAAATATTTATGTAAATATATACATGTATGAGATATTGAGTTTTGGATTTTACATTTAGTTGAGATAGGATTGTCAGTTATATGAAGCTGGGTGACTTCCTTTAGCAGTCAGTTATAGGAACCGGTTTAACCAGTCCATTTAAAATGCAGGCAACTGCTGTTTACATATAAACAACTACGGATAGTATCATCCGGTGATTACATCTTTGGAAGCGAGACTTTCTGGAGCCAGAGCACCACAGGTAGGAGTGAATTCCCCCCCCCCCAACAGAAAAGGAGTGGTTAGAAAGAGGCGTAACTATGGGAGGGGGAAATGGTCCAATCTGGGAGGAGATACGCCCACAGGAAGTGACAGAGCAAGATAGCTGAACCAATGAGAATTGCCCTATACAAGGCCATGGGAGATGGGTCTATATTAGGTTCGGTGAGAGAGGGTGACTTCCTGTTTGGCATGGGAGAGCGAGAGCCATCACTAGAGGTAATTATGGATTAAGGATTAAGGGTTTACATTGTATATTTTATTTGTGTGTCGGTCATAGTGTGTGTATATGAGTCTATGCATTGTATTTGTTGAGTGAAACTAGGAATCTTTTACATGTCGTAGTATGTACAATAGTTGGATTGTTGTAAATTATGTAGGCTTTGCAAACCTTATAAAAATAAATAATTGTTGTGTTAAAGTTTTCATTCAGTCATAGAACTCTCATTATTAACACAAATATTGTCTGAGATAAATTAACTCTCATATATTTTTGGTAAAAGGGGTTAACTGTCTTTAGGGTGTCTGCACTTACAGGGCTCCTGAAGCACCACTGCCAGCTTTCTCTCTCCGTGGCACCAGACCAGATGCACTGTAGACTCTCCCTCTGTCAACTATGGTAGGACCAGGGTCAGCCACACAGACTTCAGGCCCTCAGGTCAGCCACCTGAGGTCACATGGCAGCAAGTGCCTAGGGAGCCCCCCCCCCCCAGCCTGGTGTAATCCTCTGCTAAGAGAGACCAAGAGCCCATGTGCTCCTCGAACATAAATACAGTCACCCAGCATGCCTAGGGACATCTCCCCTTCTAACTGGCCAGGGCTGTTTGAATACTCATACTCCCATTAGCATGGTTCCAGCCTACTATCCAGCTCCTTCCATAGCGGCTAGGACAGTGTGAAACTTCAAGACAACTTGAACAGCACCACAGCACACTGAGCAGACTACGCTAACCGATCACTGCTCTCTGATATGCAGACAGCAAATAATTTTACCTAGCTGCCTTTCTGTTAAGCAGAGAAACCAAAAACTTTAATACACTAATCCTAGCACCTACCTAGGAGGGTGCTACACTTTGTATCTGAATATTTAGGAAGAATAGATGAATGTGTCTTGAGGTGTATATTGTAAGTATGCCAATGCAATAAGTGAGAACTTAATTCTGTCCGTCAGCTCTGTGAAATAAAATCAAATTATATTTACATTCTTTATTTTCCAAAAAATTGTGGCAAAAAACTACAACTTCAAAAAAACTCACCATACCTCTTACTAAATACCACTTACTTTCACTGCCTACCTTTCAAAAATGTGTCATTCCGAGGGTTTGTACTGTCCTGGCACTTTATGGCCTCGAGAAATGCAGTCAAACATCAGGATTGGCAATTTCACATTCATATACTGTACACCATAGTTTGTAGTTGTGATAACTTTCACACAGAGAAAATAATATACAGTTGTTTGTTTTTACCAAAGAAATGTAGCAGAATACATTTTAGCCTACATTTATGAAGACATTATTGCAAAGTTTCATAGCAGAAACTAGCGAAAACTAAGGTTTTTTTTTTCAATTGTTTTTTTCCTTTATGTGGTTAAAAAAAAAAAAAAACCAGAGGTGATTCAATGCCATCAAAAGAAAGTGCTCTGTCTCAAAGAAAAAGATAAAAATGTATTTGGGTACAGTGTTGCATGACCAAGTAATCATCAGTCAAAGTATGGCAGTTCTGAAAAATGAAAAATGGCATGGATAGGAAAGATGTTTAACATGCCAGTTTTCAAGTGAGTTAATGTTGTGTTTGTCATTCCTAGCAATGCAGAGTCAGCATGGGGCTGCAACACTCACATTTTAAATTGCCAAAATTTTACCATAAAAGGTTTTTCAAAAAGAGATGGTTTAATGAAAAAGGTTAGGCTTGGTATTTTCATTTTAAGATATATTGCATAAAATAACAGAATACAATGAAATACAGCTTCAGTCACTGTTTCAGTGTTACTTTTTATTTAAAAAAAGATATTTGGCACAATAAAATAAGGGGATGAAAAAAAAATAAATGTGCACATTTTATTAATGCTTGTAAAAAAAAAAATCACATTTCATGGTGCAGGACTGAACTGTTTTTAGTGTGCACTTATATTGTAATATTGCACTATTTAACCAATTGAGGCCTAATGGAACCTTAGACACTTTAGACAGGCAGGTCATGTCCATTTCAACTTTATACTGTATTTTCTTGCAATGCACCCCCCTTTTCAAAAAGGTTCAGTTTCTTGCATTAATTAACTATAGCCAATTTACGCAGTAGCAGCCCTCTGACACACTACAGTGTGCATGCAATCTGGCATCCACACCTTCCCATAGATGTAAACGTTTAAATTGTCAGTCTCTGGTTAAATTCTGATCACCAACAGTGTACAGTAAAAAAGCCCAAGAGCAAAAATGTAATAGATTGCAGCTTATCAATTCACAGATGTGTAAATGCATTTGTCTGCCCATATTACAGCACCCACATTGAAGTCTGGAGCCTCCACTCACCCTGCAAGAGGTCACCACAGCTTCCCAGTGACTGGTGAGAGGGCTATTCACCCAATGTTGATACTGCCAGCAACGACTGAGCTACTGATAGCAGGACACCAAGTTTACCCAATCCATAACAAACCCATACTGCACTCTATAACACGCTTATTTCTAACCTAGATTGCACCTATACCAACTTTATACTGCATTGTACTTAACCTTTACCACATATGAACCATATCTACCTTTCACCTGTGCTGGGACTATACGATAATTATACTGTACCTATTCTGCATGCAGATCATCTGAGAATGTTGTTAAGTGCACCAATGCTCCAAGAGGGCCCCAACGATAGCCAGAAGGACATCTCAAAGGACTGTCCATCCTGTAATAATTTTTCTGCAAGCCTCCTTTGTTCTCCTGCCCCTTTCTTCTACCATGCTCCCTTCCTTTTGGACAGTGCATACCCTGTCACTTTAGGCTTAGCATTGTCACCATCAATGCACTCTATCAGTATAGTTCCAACACTAAGTATATTAAAATTTACTGAATAATTTACCACAAGTGAGGGTTACTTTTTGCTGTTTTATAACGATTCCCCATAGTCTTTTTTTTATACATGTAAAAGGGAAATATCATACATACTACATATTATTTCATATTTAACACCTGGATCCAGCAAATAGAACTTTGTGTTAGGTCTATTTAAAAGAAAATATACCAGTGTGGGTCAGAGGGATATATCG
This sequence comes from Pelophylax lessonae, assembly GCF_965119305.1. Classification (NCBI taxonomy): domain Eukaryota; kingdom Metazoa; phylum Chordata; class Amphibia; order Anura; family Ranidae; genus Pelophylax; species Pelophylax lessonae. Next base: position 217,110,282 of record NC_138774.1, on the reverse strand, counting down.
TCCTATAGTTTGCTGGCAGAAACACCAACTTTTAAGATTAGAGGATTGAAGCAGTTTACAAGGAAGTGTAAAGTTAGTGTTGTTTTTCCTTCTTGGAAAGTCAAGTGTCATGAATGCACCCTTTAATAAATATTTATCTATAAAATACAGAATTATTACAAGGAAGTAAATAATGCAGGTAATAAACTGCAAAAAGTCTGAACAAATTAAAATGTACCAAAAATCATTATTATTTCTCTCTAATATTGTTGTAACCTAGACATTAAAATGTTAGTCATACTGTACAACCCTAAGGTTTCTTTCACACTTTGCGGCATGTGTTTAGTCAATGCACCTGCTCTATGTGTGATGTGTTGAGGTTCCATTAATTTTATAAAAAACCCAATATAATGTACAATGGAAGTTATTAAATGATTCAGAGTACCCCACAACATACAAGCATTGTGGTGCACTGTGTTACTAAAAAGAAACTGAAAATGTAGCCAGCACACCAGTAACTTGCTTTATCAAGGTGTTTACTGCAAGTTAGTGGTGTGCATTGGGATGCAGGGTCTCTCATGGCTGTCATTCATTAGGGCTTAGGACAATTTAACCTTTTAATATCTAGGATCGGTCTGGTGAGGACAGCTAGCAAGGGGAAATTTCACCAATAGTTCACAGACCAGTTCCATTGAAAACAATAATAGACTTTACTAAATCTGTGTGTAATGCATCGTCCTGCTGATTCTGTGGGGTGGCTGGATGGTTCCCATAGTTCATTATAAGTTACATATGAGCAAATCTGAGCTTTAAAGGGGTTGTAAAGTCAGAAGGTTTTTTATCTTAACCTCCCTGGCGGTATGATTATGTCAGGAATTATGTACCAAAAGCGGTACAATTTTTTGCATGGAAATTTGACGTTATGTATTATAGGCCTACAATTCTTAGTAATTACTGACTTAAACCTGACCAAAACAAGACTCTAGTAGACATCCCAGATGTTATACATTTTAAACACAAACGCATGAATTATTATCTAATCAATAATATCATTTTATTATATATGAGATATATATATATATATATATATATATATATATATATATTATAAAATTATATTATTGATTAGATTATAATTCATGCGATATTATATATATATGTGTGTGTGTATATATATATATATATACAGTATATGTATATATGTGTCTATCTATCTATCTATCTATCTATCTATCTATCTATCTATCTATATATATATATATATATATATATATATATATATATATATATATATATATATATATATATATATATATATATATGTTTATGTATATATATATATATATATATGTTTATGTATATATATATATGTATATATACGGACGAGCGGCGGGGATCTCGGCTGGCGATCACAGCGATGGGAGATTGGCTCCTGCTGCTTTCAATTAAAGACAGTTAGCTAATCAGGAAAGAGTGGGGGCAGGGCCGAACGGCAACGCCGTGTCTGAATGGACACACGTTGCAACCATAGCAACCTGCTTGCTGTGGGGGCACTTGACAGGAGGGAGGGGCCAGGAGCAGCGAAGAGGGACCCAAGAAGAGGAGGATCTGGGGTGCCTTATGCAAAACCACTGCACAGAGCAGGTAAGTATAACATGTTTAGACACAGCGGGAGTCGGGCCGAAGGAAGAGAGGCAGCGATTACCGTCTCTCTTCCCCGATCGTCTGGGAAAGTGTGAGAAGATCCGCTTGCTTGTGTAAACAAAGCAGGTGGATCTTCTCTGTGACAAACAGGGAGAGATCACAGGATTCAGCATAGCTGAACCTGCAATCTCTGTCTGTGTCATAGAACCCCCTCCTTCCACACACGTCAGTAGGCATGAGGCATACATTTACCCCTTTATCACCAACAGTGTTAACCCCTTCCCTGCCAGTGTCATTATTACAGTAACAGTGCATATTTATAGCACTGATTACTGTAGTAATGTCACTGGTCCCCCCAAAAGTGTAAAAAATGTCAGTTAGAGGGCCGATCTGTCCGCCGCAATGTCACAGTCCCGCAAAAAATCGCAGATCGCCGCCATTACTAGTAAAAAAAAAAAAACAATAAAAATGACAAATCTTTCCCGTAGCAACTTTTGCGCAAACCAATCAAAATACGCTTATTGCAATTTTTTTTTACCAAAAAATGTGTAGCAGAAAACAAATTGGCCTAAAATGTTAAAACATTTAGATTTTTAAATTTTTTTGGGGAATGTTATATATCAGAATGTGAAAAATATTGTTTTTTTTTTTCAAAATTGTTGCTCATTTTTTCAAAAATTAAAAATCGCACAGGTGATCAAATACCACCAAAAGAAAGCTCTATTTGTGGGGAAAAATAAGGACATACATTTCATTTGGGTACAGCGTCACATAATCGCGCAATTGTCCGTTAAAGTAACATGGTGCAGAATCACAAAATATGGCCTGGTCAGGAAGGGGGTAAAATCTTCCGGTCTTAAAGTGGATAAAAATAAGCCCATTGAGAATTTTTTTGTCAAAGACATGTAGCTAAATACATTTTGGCCTAAATATATGACAAAAATTTAATATATTGGATATGTTTTAACAGTCAATGTAGAAAATGTAGATTTTTTGCAAAATTTTCGCTTTTTTAATAATATTGCAAAAAATAAAAAGCGCAGAGGTGATCAAATACCACCAAAAGAAATCTCTATTTGTGGGGGAAAAAAGGACGTGAATTTCTTTTGAGTACAGCATTTCATGACCACGCAATTGGCACTTAAAATCGCACAGTGCCAAGTTGAAAAAAGCGGCCTGGTCATTGAGCAGCAAAATCTTTCGGGGCTAAAGTGGTTAAAAAAAAAAAAAAAAACATGATAATTTACAATTACTTTAAGTCTAGTTAGGTGTAAGCTGCAATTCCACGTTAAGGTTCTACCCCTGCTCCCACAAGGCAAGGGTGCCACTCCTACAGCGAGCATTTCTTCCTCCAAGCATACACTGTTAGCAGCAGTAGACAGTGGTAACAGCGGGTTCATGTGTATGCACATAATAAATATCTTACCCTAACCATTTTAAATGCATTCAAAGTTCTTTGATTGCAGACAATTTTAAAATCTTTTTAAAGTCCCAACTGTTGGAAAATATATGAACTTCCAAAATGAAATTTTAGGTTTTCTACTTTTTGGTATCCAGGATTCTCCTGCAACGCCCTTTTGTTCCTAATTGCTTTGTGATTTTTGGGAACAGCAACAATCCGTCTTCTCTGGAGGAATTGTGGAACACCAAAGCCATTGTCCCACAGATATTCTGGGGACAGAATCTTAGTTGGCTTGTGGTAAAGAAAATACTTATTCAGATAGCTTTCATCATGCCAGATGGCTTCAATGCTTTTGTTCTTATCAGTCATCATGGCGTTATGGCAGAAATTGGTTAATTTGAAGACTTCTTCCACAATACCGCCAAAATACCCTCCTGCATAATAGAAATCCCCCTCATCTCTAGGAATGTAAGCTGTTGACTGCTGTCTTCGCTCATAAGTGAAATGATTGCGTTGCGCATTGTAAAAACCAGGATGTAATGTGCCAAACAAATCACTTAATATTTCCACCCCAACGGAGTCACTGAACCTCATGTCTACATCCACGCAAACCAAATAATCCACTTCTTTGTAGAAACGTTGATATGCATGATCTCGGATCATTTCCATGCGCCTCATGGACACTTCTTGCCATCGTTTAGAAGTGGGAACTTCTAAGATGATCAGCTGCCTCCCCTCAGGGAGAATAAAATTGGAAATGTCATTAGCACGGTCTGTAAACACATAGTAGTTGACTTTATGCCCCACCATGAAGAACTGTTCAGCAGTTTCAATGAAGGTTTTTATGAAGACCGTGTACCTGAAAAACAGATCAACGCATCTTAAAGCTCAGACATTTATAAAATAGATGTAACAGGTTACATTTTGTAACAGACATTTCAATGACCTGACTGATAACAAATTGAATAATGTTATTATTCTGCACCCCCTCCCCACCACAATTGATGATACTTGGCTGTTTTTTTGCTATCTATTTGTGTTATACTTGTATAGATGTCTTCTTGTAGGACATGTGAAATAAGGGGTCCTCTTCCTTCTCACCAGTGGTCTTAAATGGAGAGGATCTCTGACATGATGTTGTCAGCATCCCCTAGGGGCCACCTAAAACCAAATAAGAATTACTGCAGGGACAGCAGCGGAGAAGTAGTGAAAATTTCAGCTAGAGATAGTTTTTTTTTTTTTTAAATTTGACCTTCTGTCAGGGGATCTTTTAGAAAAAAAAAAAGCCAAGAATTAGGCTTTGGGGCTCTATTCACACATATTTCCCTAAGTACATTGCAGGTGTGCTATACCATTGGAGGTGTAGTGCATTTTACACCATTTAGCTTCTTTTCCATTTAGCCATATATAATGCATATTTTGCTAGAAAATTAAAGATGCAGCCAAGAGGATTTCAATGCACTGTACCTGCAATGCTCAGAGACAAATAAATATGCAAAATGGTAGAGATTGAAAGACAAAAACATTTTAAAATGAATACAATAATGTTAAAAAGAATAATACATGAATACTGTAAAAAGTTAGAGGGTCTCCATCTTTCAAACTAAGGATGGCCACAAGGGATGACCAAGGAAGAAAGTAGAAAAACTCGGACTGGTACATTCCTAAATACCCAACGTGTTTTTTTTTTTTTTTTTATGTGGGTGCAAAACTTAACTTTATTAAAGGTTTATCAAATATACTACGCTAGACTTGTGCCTTTTCTCTTTATAATTATGGCCCTTAAACATTAGACAACAATTTTTCAATGCAGTCTTTTTGTTGGAATATATGATGAATTAATAACTACAGGGTAGCATGCTATGATCCAGAACGAGAATTCTTGGTGAATAAAAGGAACAATTGCACGATGCACATTCCAGAAACTTCCTCTTGATATACAAACAGCCTGCTTATTGTAAAGAATGATGACATATGACAATGTTCATGGTGGTACGTGTGTGTTTAAACTCTTGTTATGTTTAATTTTGTTTTACCTTTTTCTTCTAATTCTGTTTCTAAGACTGCTAAAGACCAATTCGTCTTAATGCCATTTGAAACGCATTTTTCTCTTTATACAAGTTTGTATAATTAGGTCTTGTATTTCCAACCTGCTTTCAATAATTGTTCTACTACCATCTGAAAATGTATTTGTATATTTTTGTTAAAACAAATCCCAATAAGCATATATTGATTGGTTTAGCCAAACGTTATAGCGTCTATAAACAATGCAATATTTTTATGGAATTTGTATTAATTTTTTTTACTAGCAATGGTGGCGATCAGCGATTTTTAGCTGGACTGCGACATTGCAGCAGACAAATTGGACATCTAACTGATACTTTTGACACTTTTTGGAGACCAGTGACACCAATACAGTGATCATTGCTAAAAAAATGCACTGTCACTGCATTAATGACACTGGCAAGGAGGGGTTAACATCAGGGTGATTAAAGGGTAAAGTGTGGTGTCCCTAGTAGGTGCTTACTAACTGTGGGGGGGGGATTACACTGACTGGGGAAAAAAACGAGATCTTGGTTCCTGCTTAGCAGATCTTCATCTTGTGCCCTTGCAGAACGAAGATCTGCCTTGTTTACATTGGTATACATTGTTTACTGCTTCTCCCAGGGATAATGGAGGGGGGGGGGGGGGGCTGGCAGACATCGGGTCCAATGGACCCATTGATCGCACATCCAGCGGCACGATGGTGCCATCTGGTGGCTTTTGAACGAAGCAATGTACAGGTAGGTAATTTCACAAAAACGCCCCACTTTGCCGCAGTATATGTGCAGCGGGCCGGTCAGCAAGTGGTTAAAGTAGAGCTGTAGGCAAAACTTTTTTTTTCATTTTGAATAGGGCAAGGGAGGGTTATACCTAGAGATGGATGAACATCGACTGGGGCGGTTCGCAAAGTCACCCGCAAATTTTCTCAAAAGTCTGCGAACCGCAAGTACGCATCGCACGCCCCATTGACTTTAATGGGAGGCAAACTTTAAAAACCTTTATGTCATATTTGCTGCCACAAAGGACGTACTAGCTGTGCACAAATAGTCCCAGCACATGGACAATGTCATAACAGAAGTATTGCAATTGGAAAATGCCCAAAATTTTTTTTTTTTTTACAGCAAAAAAAATATATATTTTTTTCATAAATCAGCAAGAACTGACAGCAGCCGGTAAATACATGTCTAATACTTATAGGGTCCATTCACACATCTGTAAAATGGGTCCGCATCCATTCCACAATTTGGTGGAACCTTTACAGACCCATTGATTTTCAATTCCAGTCTGAAAAATTAGGCATTCACAGGATACAGAAGTAAGTGTCGGCCATTCCAGGCCCCAAAAATTAGCCCACATGCGTTTACCTGACAGCTAAGAATGTAGTATTCTGTGGCTTAAGGTACATTAGGCATTCACAGGATACAGAAGTAAGTGTCGGCCAGTATTGGCCCCAAAAATTAGCCCACATGGGTTTACCTGACAGCTAAGAACGTAGTATTCTGTGGCTGAAGGTACATTAGGCATTCACAGGATACAGAAGTAAGTATCGGCAAGTATTGGCCCCAAAAATTAGCCCACATGGGTTTACCTGACAGCTAAGAACGTAGTATTCTGTGGCTGAAGGTACATTAGGCATTCACAGGATACAGAAGTAAGTGTCGGCTAGTATTGGCCCCAAAAATTAGCTCACATGGGTTTACCTGACAGCTAAGAACGTAGTATTCTGTGGCTGAAGGTACATTAGGCATTCACAGGATACAGAAGTAAGTATCGGCAAGTATTGGCCCCAAAAATTAGCACACATGGGTTTACCTGACAGCTAAGAACGTAGTATTCTGTGGCTGAAGGTACATTAGGCATTCACAGGATACAGAAGTAAGTGTCGGCCAGTATTGGCCCCAAAAATTAGCCCACATGGGTTTACCTGACAGCTAAGAACGTAGTATTCTGTGGCTGAAGGTACATTCGGCATTCACAGGATACAGAAGTAAGTATCGGCAAGTATTGGCCCCAAAAATTAGCCCACATGGGTTTACCTGACAGCTAAGAATGTAGTATTCTGTGGCTGAAAGTACATTAGGCATTCACAGGATACAGAAGTGTCGGCCAGTATTGGCCACAAAAATTAGCCCAAATGGGTTTACCTGACAGCTAAGAACATTGTATTCTGTGACTGAAGGTACATTAGGCATACACAGGATAAATAACTAAGTGTCAGCCATAAAAGGCCCCAAAAATTAGCCCACATGGGTTTACCTGACAGCTAAGAACATAGTATTTGATGGCTGGAGGTACATTAGGCATTCACAGGATAAAGAAGTAAGTGTTGGCCAGTATAGGCCCCAAAAATTAGCCCACATGGGTTTACCTGACAGCTAAGAACGTAGTATTTGGTGGCTGGAGGTACATTAGGCATTCACACAGTATACAGAAGTAAGCGTCGGCCTGTATAGGCCCCAAAAATTAGCCCACATGGGTTTAACTGACAGCAAAGAACGTAGTGTATTTGATGGCTGGAGGTACATTAGGCATTCACAGGATACAGAAGTAAGTGTCGGCCAGTATTGGCCCCAAAAATTAGCCCACATTGGTTTACCTGACAGCTAAGAATGTAGTATTCTGTGGCTGAAGGTACATTAGGCATTCACAGGATACAGAAGTAAGTGTCGGCCAGTATTGGCCCCAAAAATTAGCCCACATGGGTTTACCTGACAGCTAAGTACGTAGTATTCTGTGCCTGAAGGTACATTAGGCATTCACAGGATACAGAAGTAAGTGTCAGCCAGTATAGGCCCCAAAAATTAGCCCACATGGGTTTACCTGAAAGCTAAGAACGTTGTATACTGTGGCTGAAGGTACATTAGGCATACACAGGATAAATAAGTAAGTGTCGGCCATAAAAGGCCCCAACAATTAGCCCACATGGGTTTACCTGACAGCTAAGAATGTAGTATTTGGATACTTGGGCGAGGGAGGAGCCTGTCTATGGCACCAAACCGGCGTGCAGGTTGACGCTGCGAGAGGAGCTGCCCGGAGAGATGCAACTAAAGCCTCCCAGCCCGCCCACACCCATGCTCCGCTGAACAACCCCCCCACGGGAATGTACCCATCCCTACTCGCATCGTCCGGACCGTGCTAGGAGGATCGGCAGTCGGCGGCGATATCCCTGCATTGCCGCTGGTGAAGCCAGACCCTGCTGGACGCAGGGAGAGGAGACGCCGCCAGACACACGAGCCGAGGCGGACCCAAGCCGAGTACATGGCAGAGGAGCAACCAACCGCACTCACACATATTCAGCCAGCTGAACACAGCCGACCAAGCCGACCAAGCCTGTATAACAAGAGAGGGGACTGCATCAAGGAGGTTTGAAGATTGAAGGACGGAGGAAGCACGGCCAGCCAGGGGTGGTGAGAGGGCGAAAGCCCGCTGCTTTATTTCTCAGTATCACTGTATGAGTAGTATGGACCGTGACTCTGCCTAGGCTATATGCAGGCAGAACTACAAAAAAAACGTGAACTGAGTATTGTGAACTTTTAAGGAGCAGTTAAGGGACACCACATACTGACCCTAGGAGAGACCTGGCTGCACCAAAAAAGGGACGGAAGGGAAATCCCCCTACGGGTAGATAACAAGCTTGAACCCCCCCCTTTTATACATCAGGATAAATAGACGTTCAACTCCAGTCCCCCTCTAAACGGCTTAGGAACAGAGGTCAGCATAGTGGAGGCTAAACTAAAATGCTGGAGGTACAAACTCAGCCCCGGTAAGAGACTATCAAAGAAGTATAAGAGAAAGAATCAGAACGAACGAGGATCTTTACGAGGGGTATAAAGGCTGAAAGAACTTTGTTGAAATAAATACATATTTAAGTTTATGCCTATCCTACTCACTAAAAAAACCTAGCTGTGTACAAAATACGGACATCACCTAAAGTAAAAGCTCGAGGGGGAGGAAGAGAAAAGGAGGAGATACCTACTAACCTACAGGTCCACAGAGTCCTAAGTATTTCTTATGCCATAGAGGAGTCTCTGTCTTTTTTTTTTTTTTGGCATCTTTTTTGTGATACGGTACTTCTTCCTCTAAATCCGCGGACTGTATGCATAAAATACTAAAGACATTAAAGATACATATACGGCCACCAGCCAGTGTGTATTAGGAGAGTTTCATACATGATTGGATTAATACACAGGAGAGGCTAGGCAACACTAAAAGGGAATCCCCAGTGGGAAAGAAAGGAAAAAAAAAAAAAAAAAGGAAGGAAAGAAAATATTAATTGGTAGTTTAAAATAAGAGACAACTAACACCCTAAGAAAACTACCATTCCTATACTAAGCCGTACTGTAGGAAGAGAGGAAGAAATCCTACCAGTAGAAGGATATATCAAAATACAGGGGCGTAGGATACCTCTCGGAGTAAAGCCTAGTATGCAAGTAGATCCCATTGGATACATCGGATCTTCTTAACTTGGAACCCCACCTGGATTAGGCTGCTTGATACTCTCCCCCGCTCTCCCTGAGTTCTTTGTATGTTAGGCTTCAGAATACTAGAGAAAGCGGTTAGAAGCGGCATTTCATTATCCAAAAGCCTCTGAGTTGCGTACAGATTTAACGGGTGTTCCATACTGATATTTGGAGCAAGAAAGGAGAAGGGAGACCGATAACAAAAAATGAGGAATAAACCAACAAAAGAAGTACCAGGGAAACCTTAAAAAAGCACAGCAAGTCCAGGTTCAATTAAAATGTACATGACACCAGAAGGAAAAGGACAAAGCTTACCACCAGAGAGACAACCAGTAGTAAGACCAAAACAGAACACAGAGACAAGTAAGAAAGGGAAAAGCCAAAAAAATAGGGGAGCAAGCGGAGAAGAAAGCTTAGAAGTATCAAGAGAAAGTGCACAAAACCCAGGGGAGGAAGATATGAGTAGAGAAGAGGAACCAAACGGAAAAGAACCCCCCCCCCCCCCCATCAAAATCAGAGATGAGGGAAATGTTTGCATGTCTCGAGAAATCTATCAAAACGGAAATGGCAACCCTCTATAAGGAAATGGGACATGTCCTGGTGAGGGTTGAGGAAACAGAAGACAGAATAGTTCATCATGGGAAAGAGTTGAAAAATTTAAGGGAACAGATGAAGAAAATGCAAATTGAACAGAGAAATATGGCTTATAAAATGGAGGACCAGGAAAACAGACACAGAAGAAAGAACTTACAAATTAGAGGAATACCGGAAAGGGGACCAACAGAAAATCTGGAAGAGATCCTAGAGAACGTATTCAACCCTCTCCTGGGAAATGCGGCCACAGAAAAAATTGAAGTTGAGAGAATACACAGAATACGAAAACCAGCAAATATAGCAAAGGAGAAAACAAGAGATGTGATTGTGAGGTTTCATAAATACGAGACAAGAGCCCAGATCTGGGAGAAAATGAGAGAGAGACCAACTTTAAAATACGAGGGTGAAGAGTTACAGATTTTCCCGGATCTGTCGCACGAGACGATTAATAGGAAACGTGTTCTGAGACCAATAGTTGAAGAATTAAAAAAAATAAATATACAATATTTCTGGAGTCATCCAGCCGGCCTAGATGTACGAGGTGAAGGAAGGACTATACTACTCAGATTCCCTGAAGAGACTCAAGCTTTTTGTGAAGCCTTAAAAATACCTCCAATAGAGATACCGGGCTGGACAGATCAAAGAACCACAGAAGAAGAAACAGACGAAGAAGACTGGGCTCCGAGAAAAACGAAGAAAAAATAAGAAAGAAATGACTAAGAAATGAAAAAGGGACGATGGGGGAGGGGGAGGTATCTGGGGGAGGGGGAGATTGGTGGGGGGATGGGGGAAGGGGGGGGAGAGCAAATAGGGAAAAGAAAGAAAAGAAAAACGGGCAGCCTCACAGTAGTCAGCAGGCCTTTACCATCTTAGAATAGGATGGACGGAAAGGGCGAGCATGGCCAGAGCTCCACCTCGGCAAAAAGTCGATGGGAAGGGGAGAAGGCGACGTCGACAATCCTGGCTAAGGGTAGGGGGAAGGCCAGGCCCCCACAGGGACGGGGAGGGAGGAAAGGGGAGGCAGGGTGGAGGGAGGTTGGGGAAGGGAAGAAGAGCGGGAGGAAAAGTTAGAGAAAAAACCCCTATAAACCTGACCAATCCCGACAAGAAGGTTGAAAGTGAGAAAAGACGGAGGAAGGAGAGGGAAAAAAAAAAGAGGAAGGAGAAAGAAAGTGAAAAACCTAATCCTATAAGATACAAACCGACCCAAAGTAGTAAGACCCCTCAGGATTATACTAAGCCCAGACGGGAGAGAAGGGAAACTGTAAAAATGAGTAATGACAGTAATTAAAATACTATCGTACAATGAACGAGGCTTGAACGCATCAGACAAAAGAAAAAAAATTCAAAAAGAAATCATTTACTTGGGAGCAGATCTAGTCTTTCTACAAGAGACCCACATCACCCACGCATCCAATATCAGACTTTACTCACAGGATCATCCCACCTGGTACTACGCGGACTCCACAGAGAGTAAGTCTAGGGGAATAGCCATTGGTATCGCCAGAGGCATCAGATTTACTCTTGAGGAGAGATGCGTAGACCCAGAGGGAAGATACCTCTTCCTAAGAGGAAAAATAGGAGAAGAGGAAATTACCTTAGTAAATATATACAGCCCAAATGTAAGACAAATAGATTTTCTGAGTAAGGTAATGGAGAAATTAGTGACGTTTAAAAAAGGGGGAGTGGTCGTAGCTGGAGACCTAAATCTATGCCTCGACCCAAAAATAGACACCACCTCAAAAGGGATAGGCATCAACAAAAATCAGAAAAATAGAATAAAGGAAAAATTACTAAAAAACCAATTAGTTGATGCCTGGAGAATGTTACACCCAAAAAGCAGAGACTACACATGCTACTCGAGTGTACTCGGAACCTACTCGAGACTAGATTACATACTAATAGAACATAGATGGTTAGAGAGGATAACTGAGGCTGGGATTGGGACGAGGACCTGGTCCGACCACACCCCCATTACGGTAAAAATAAGGATAGATAAAGAAACACCGAAAAGGGACCCGTGGAGAATAAACGAAGAGATGTTAATAGATAAAAAATGGGGAAAAGAAATAGAGAGGGAGCTGGAACTCTACTTCCAAGTAAATGATGACAATGACATGCCAAAAAATATGGTATGGGAAGCGCACAAAGCTTATATGAGGGGGATAATGATATCAAAAGGGGCACAAAGGAAAAAAGAAAGAAAAATCAATAAGGATAAACTTCATACGGAATTGTACCACCTCGAGCAAAAACATAAAAAAACACAAGATACTTCCGCATATAAAATGTTAGAAAAAAAAAGAGAAGAATGGAAAGACCTTCTCGATAAAGAAATCAGACAGGAAATGAAAAGATATACAAAAGAAATATACAAGGAAAGTAATAAAGTGGGAAAAAATCTGGCAAGAACTTTAAAAAAGAAGAAAGCGAGGAATTTTATAGACAGAATAAAAAATAAAAACGGAGACATAATCCAAACAACAACAGAAATCGCTAAGGAATTCCAAAAATACTATGCAAATCTATATTCTGTAGAGAAAGAGGATATACAGGGTATGGAACCGGACAGGAGCGAGAAAATCATAGAATATATCAGAAAGGCAAAAATGACAAGAGTAGAGAAAGATAAATTAACAGCTCTAGAAAAACCAATCTCAGAACAGGAAATAGAGAAGGCCATTAAAGATACTAAATCAGGCAAAAGCCCAGGCCCTGACGGGTTTACAATAAATTATTATAAAAGATATAAGGAAATATTAATACCAAAATTAAAAGACTATATGAATGGAATAGGCACCCAATATGGGATGAGTAAAGACGCCCTGTCCGCCTCCATAACTGTTATCCATAAAGAGGAGAAAGATCCGCTACTCTGTTCAAGCTATAGGCCCATATCACTCCTAAATACGGACACCAAGCTATTCACAAAAATACTAGCTACCAGGATAAAGAGCCTGATGAAGGAATGGATACATAGAGACCAAGTGGGGTTTATACCAGGTCGGCAGGGCCGAGATAATGGAATTAAAACAATTCTGCTAATTAATCAAATGTTAAAAAATAAACCAGCAAGTATTATAATGTCATTAGATGCAGAAAAAGCATTCGATAGGGTGAATTGGGAATTTTTGTTTAAAACCATAGAAGAGCTAGGGCTTGGCCCTACAATGCTATCTAGGATCAAATCCCTATATAACCACCCTACTGCCAGAGTTAAGATCAACGGCACTATGTCAGAACCCTTCGAGATGTTCAATGGAACCAGACAGGGATGCCCATTATCCCCAATGTTGTTTGTGTTATCATTGGAACCATTATTAGCAACTATCAGGAGTAATGTGAATATCGGAGGTATAAGGCTAGGAGAGGACGAGTATAAGGTTTCCGCTTTCGCGGACGATATTTTATTACCGTATTTGCCGGCGTATAAGACGACTGGGCGTATAAGACGACCCCCAACTTTTCCAGTTAAAATATAGAGTATGCATAAAACAGTGCAAGTGGATTAAACTTTTACAAATTCACTCTAAAGCTGAAAGGAAGTATAAAACAATAAATCCATGGGAGCTGCCATGCTCTACAACCCCCCTCCTTGCATCCCAGTCCCCTCCACAGTACCCCTCCTTGTTTCCCAATCCCCTCCACAGTCACCCTCCTTGTATCCCAGTCTCTTCTACAGTTGTCCCCCCCTTACTTGCACATTACTCCCTTTCACAGTGCCCTTTACAGCCCCCCCCCCCTTACCTTACACAGCAGATAGAGGATGCAGCATGTCCGAGCATAAGGCAGGAAGTGTCCAACTTTCCGTTTAACAGGCAGATTGGTTGCTAGGACCGCCCCTAGCAACAACAAATCACAGGCTTTGTAACTTAGACAGCGGCAGAGGTAGGGGCGGGGGAGCCTGGATGGGAGTTCTGTTAGCTTAGGCAGTCTGTGTGGCAGCATAGCTGAAGTGCTCTCACTCCCCCACTGCATATTCTCCAGTTCGGCTCCAGCATCCGCCGTATAAGACGATACCCGGCGTATAAGACGACCCCCGACTTTTGAGAAGATTTTCCTGGGTTAAAAAGTCGTCTTATACGCCGGAAAATACGGTATATATAACTAACCCCACGATTACACTTCCAAATATAATAAAAGAAATGAAATATTATGGTAAGCTTTCCAATTTAAAAATCAATCAAAAAAAATCAGAAATACTAAGTATAAATATCGAGAAGCAAGAAGAAGAGAGGTTAAAAAATGAATTTAATTTTAAATGGCGTAAAGACGAAATAAATTATCTAGGGATTAAGTTAACAGCATCTCCCAAGAAATTATATAAGGTAAACTTCCTACAAGTATTAAATAATACAAGATCAGAGTTGAATAGACTAGCCCCAAGAATATTCTCTTGGATAGGAAGAATAAATACAATAAAAATGAAAATCCTACCTAAAATACTTTACATATTTCAAATGATCCCTATCCCAATCCCACAAATATTCTTTAAAACACTAAAAAAGTTGATAACTCAATTTATATGGAAGCACAAAAAACCAAGGATAAGTTACACGACACTAAGTAGAGAGAAAGGACATGGAGGGCTAGCACTACCAGACTTTAAAAAATATTATTTTGCATCAATAATTACACGGGTGATTGAATGGGGTAAACAAAAAGATGAAAAAGATTGGGTAAGAATAGAAGGTTCGCTTAGTTCAGCACATCTAGCAAAAATTATATGGATTCCCTCGAAGTATAGAGAACTAAACAGCAACACAGACACAATTACACGACACGCCCTAAAAATATGGGACACGATTCACGTAAAAGAGAATTGGAAACACAATTCACCTTTGATTCCGCTTCAAAGTACTAAATTTTTTGCACCTGGGGAAGGTAGGGAACTAGGCAAATGGATAGAGGATAGAGATGCTCGGCTAGGAGAAATAATAGATCAAGGGAGACTTATACCCTTTACAGAATTAAAACAAAAAAAAAAGGAATGGAGAATAAATGAGTGGAAATATATACAGTTGGGGCACTTTGTTGCCACTCTGCCCCAACCATTAAGAGATGCGAAAGACTTAAGACCTTTTGAACAGATGTGCGCGTCGGACAGAGTGGCAAATAGTATCTCAAATGTTTATAAAATATTGCTCAAAATAACAAAGGAGCTAGGGCCATCATTAAAAGAGAAATGGGAGAAAGATCTAGGACCATGTAGTAAGGATATTCTGTGGGAAAAAAGTCTACAGCTTGTACATAAATCAGCGATTGATACAATTACTGAAGAAATGAACTATAAACTGCTCGCAAGGTGGTACAATACCCCTGACAAATTGGGAAATTTTCAGAAGGAGAAATCCAGAGACTGCTGGAGAGGTTGTCAGATGATTGGTACAATATCCCATATCTGGTGGGAATGCCCAAAAATCAAAATATTTTGGAAAGAAATTCTATCCTTGATAAAAAAAATTACAAAAAAATATATCCCAGAAGATCCATGGACCTGCCTGTTTCATGGAACGCAGATGTCAATAAAGCAATACAGAAAAACACTCCTGCCCCACCTATTAAATGCAGCCAAAAGTCTTATCCCCTTAAATTGGCAGAAGGAGGACCCCCCAACAAGCAAAGACTGGGTGATTAGAGTAGACAAAACAAGAAAACTAGAAGCCTTAAAGATCTGGGACGAAGAGGACCAGGAGAGTGAGATAGAAATATGGGTCGAGTGGCAAAACTTTAAGGAAACAGAAGAGTGTAAAGAAATAATAAGATATGGTACGACAGTAACGAAAGGTAATTAAACGGGAAAAAGAGGAGGTTTATAAGGAATAAAGGGGTAAAATGTTTTTTTAAGCATATGGTCATTGAACTTTCCTCCAGAGAATGGAGTCTTAAAATGTTTTCTTCCTGTAATTTTAAATTTTTGAAAAATTCAATAAAGAAATATAAAAAAAAAGAATTTAGTATTTGGTGGCTAGAGGTACATTAGGCATTCACAGTATATAGAAGTAAGTTTCGGCCTGTATAGGCCCCATAAATTAGCCCACATGGGTTTACCTGACAGCTAAGAACGTAGTATTTGGTGGCTGGAGGTACATTAGGCATTCACACAGTATACAGAAGTAAGTGTCGGCCTGCATAAGCTGCAAAAATTAGCCCACATGGGTTTAACTGACAGCAAAGAACGTAGTATTTGATGGCTAGAGGTACATTAGGCTTTCATAGTATACAGAGGTAAGTGTCAGCCTGTATAGGCCTCAAAAATTAGCCCACATGGGTTTAACTGACAGCAATAAATGTAGTGTATTTGATGGCTGGAGGTACATTAGGCATTCACAGGATACAGAAGTAAGTGTCGGCCTGTATAGGCTCCAAAAATTAGCTCACATGGGTTTAACTGACAGCAAAGAACGTAGAATTTGATAGCTAGAGGTACATTAGGCATTAAGAGTATACAGAAGTAAGTTTCGGCCTGTATAGGCCCCAAAAATTAGCCCACATGGGTTTAACTCACAGCAAAGAACGTAGTGTATTTGATGGCTGGAGGTACATTATGCATTCGCAGGATTCAGAAGTAAGTGTCGGCCTGTATAGGCTCCAAAAATTAGCTCACATGGGTTTAACTGACAGCAAAGAACGTAGTATTTTTTTGGCTATAGGTACATTAGGCATTCATAGTATACAGAAGTAAGTGTCGGCCTGTATGGGCCCCAAAAATTACCCCACATGGGTTTAACTGACAGCAAAGAACGTAGTGTATTTGATGGCTGGAGGTACATTAGGCATTCACAGGATACAGAAGTAAGTGTCGGCCTGCATAGGACCCAAAAATTAGCCCACATGGGTTTACCTGACAGCTAAGAACGTAGTATTTGGTGGCTGGAGGTACATAAGGCATTCACACAGTATACAGAAGTAAGTGTCGGCCTGTATAGGCCGCAAAAATTAGCCCACATGGGTTTAACTGACAGGTAAGAACGTAGTATTTGATGACTAGAGGTACATTAGGCATTCACAGGATACAGAAGTAAGTGTCGGCCTGTATAGGCTCCAAAAATTAGCTCACATGGGTTTAACTGACAGCAAAGAACGTAGTATTTGATGGCTAGAGGTACATTAGGCATTCACAGTATACAGAAGTAAGTGTCTGTCTGTATAGGCCCCAAAAATTAGCCCACATGGGTTTAACTGACAGCAAAGAACATAATGTATTTGATGGCTGGAGGTACATTAGGCATTCACAGGATACAGAAGTAAGTGTCAGCCTGTATAGTGTAATGTTCTGGTACCTTGGGTACCCTAATTACTCTTTCATAAGTGTATGCGCCCCACCATTCTCTTTTGGTAAGGTGCGCATACACCTTTAAGACTGATGCTGTCATCACTGAGCGCCGGACTGGATGGCTATTTAGATCGCCGGCTCTCACTCACATGTGTTCGTTCAAACTGCTTTGTGCCTTGATGCTAACCTGTCTTGAAGCTCTCATGCTTGCAAGCATACCTCGCTGTCGGAACCACGCTGCGCTGATCCCTGTATCCCGCTACCGGATCATCCGCTCTTGCCGAACCTCTCCTCTGCTACATTGCTATTAGTGATAAGTACCCCACAGGGGAAACCTCTATAACTTTCATACTAAAGCTTACACTATCTAGCTCTGCATACTAAGGACTATTACTACATCTGCATTATCTAAGATTGCTAGCTCTTGAGCCTACTACCACCTGTTCTTGCACTGGGTTGATCTCTCTTGTATGTCCACCTGCTACTCTGTCATCTGCTACCATACATGATTGCTAAACCTATCTGCATCCCATCTGCTACTATCTTACTTTCAAGAACATTTCCTTTCAAGTGTCTGTCATCTACCATCTCTACCCAACCTGTCTCTTCAACCTATCATCACTGTGTTACTATATACATAAGTCACTCTAGGAAACATCTTATTGAGTGTGTGTATTTACTTGCTGAATTGAGATCATCCACACATGATGAGTCATTGAGAGTTGGGATTGGTGTCTCAGCGTTTCTCTACATGACTACTGAAGTGGAATATTTCTGCAGCTGAAAATCCACATCATACATAAAACGCAGGAACGTTACAGATTGAACGAACCTCCAAATGGATTCAGCAGAAATAACCACTCAGATGACACAATTAAAACAGCAAGTAACTGCGTTAATACACGCACTTGCTGAATTAAAAGAAGACAATCAGGCTCTGTCGCAGCAGGTAATTAGACTGACACAACTTACCACTGCTCAGTCCCCTGAACCCAAAATAAATCCTCCTTTGGTATTTACAGGCGATCGCAAAAAATTTCGCGAATTTAAAAACGCATGTGAGTTACTTTTCTTGCTAAAACCCTGTACCTACCTTACTGATCACATTAAGGTTTGTACTATTATTTCTTACCTAACAGGCGATCCTCGGGTCTGGGCAGACTCTCTTTTTAAGAAAAGCGATCAGCTTCTCAACTCCTATGCCTTGTTCCTAGCAGAACTCACTAGCCTATATGATGATCCCAATAGGCAGAGTACTGCCGATCTTCAATTAAGATCCTTGAAACAAGGTGGGAGACCTGTAGAAGACTTTGTCGCAGAATTCAAGAGATGGACCCTTGATTCAGAATGGAGTGATGCATCTCTGAAAACCCAATTTAGGCTTGGCCTATCAGAGGCCGTTAAAGACGAGCTCGCCCGAGCGGATCTGCCAAAAACCCTGGATGCATTGATACAACTCAGTATCACCATAGATAGAAGACTACGAGAAAGAAAGGCTGAGAAAATGGGAATGCCATTATCCAGTTCTTCTCGGATTTCGGCCGTTGACCCAGTTCCTATGGAGGTAGGAACCATACGCCCACCTCTATCAATTATGGAAAGAGCCAGAAGACGATCTGGTAATCTCTGCTTGTACTGTGCATCCCCGGATCACAAGATAAACGTCTGTCCCCTAGTCTACAAAAAGAAGGGTGAGTGTTCACATGTCCTCCTAGGGGGATTGACAACTTCAATCACTAACCCTTATTTTTCTGTTTGCTTAACATTACAGTGGGACCAGAACAGGATTACTACTAAGGCCATGATTGACACAGGATCTTGTGGAAATTATATTGACATACGTTTTGCTGCTTTAAATAAAGTTCCTATTATTTCTAAACTTAAACCTGTCTCAGTGAGTCTTATTAACGGTGTTCCTTTATCCTCTGGTCCGATCACTGATCAGACACAGGCACTCCTAGTCACTACTAACGGGTCTCATATGGAGACCACTACCTTCGATCTAATACCTTCACCCCACTTTCCCATTGTTTTGGGACTTCCCTGGTTGCACACACATCAACCAACCATAGATTGGAAGGAACGGACCCTGACCTTCCTCTCTTGCTATTGCGAGGGTACGTGTAACCTCCCGTCTTTTGGGAAGATCCTGTCTGTGGTGACAGATGAGATTGCACCACTATGTTATCAGGATCTCTCTGAGGTTTTTCTTGAGAAAAATGCTCAAGCACTACCTCCCCATCGAGACTATGATTGTAGCATTGATCTACTCCCAAATAGCAAATTGCCGTTCGGTCATGTTTATCCTCTTTCACAGGATGAACTTTCCCATCTCAAAGACTATTTGGATGAGAATTTGGAAAAAGGTTTTATTAGACCTTCCACTTCTTCCACAGCAGCAGGACTCTTTTTTGTCCGCAATAAGGACTCAAGTCTCAGGCCTATCATCGACTATAGGCAATTGAATGCTATTACAATAAAAGATCGCTATCCTCTACCGCTTATCCCTGAGCTCATTGAGCAGGTGCGTGGAGCTACCTATTTTTAAAAATTGGACCTGAAAGGAGCATACAATCTCATTCGAATCCGTGATGGACACGAGTGGAAGACTGCATTCAGAACCAGATACGGATTGTTCGAATATCTTGTAATGCCATTCGGGCTATGCAACGCCCCTGCAGTTTTTCAACGATTTATAAACGATATTTTCAGAGACTTACTAGATGTCTGTGTTGTGGTATATCTGGACGATATACTTATATATTCACGATCCCTGTCTGAACACATAAGACATGTAAGACTAGTATTATCGAGATTGCTTGCACACAACCTTTATGTGAAACTGAAAAAATGCTTGTTTCATAAAGAAGAGGTACTGTTTCTAGGCTACATCATATCTAAAACAGGAATCGAGATGGACATGAGTAAGATATCCTGCATTCAGGATTGGCCTACACCAACCACACGCAAGGCGCTACAGCGATTCCTTGGATTTTCGAATTTCTACAGGAAGTTCATTAGAAACTTCTCTGCCATTGTGAGACCCCTCACACAGCTCACTAGCATTAAAAAAACATTCAAATGGTCAGATGAAGCAAATAAAGCTTTTCACCTGTTAAAGACAAGGTTTACTTCTGCTCCCATACTACGCCATCCAGACCCATCCCTCCAGTACATTCTGGAGGTAGATGCGTCAAACATGGCAGTAGGAGCAATACTCTCCCAACGACCAACTCACACTTCACCACTTCATCCAGTCGCCTTTTTTTCTAAAGCCCTAAGCAGTCCAGAGATAAATTACCCCGTGGGTGAAAAGGAACTGCTTGCTATAAAATTGGCTCTGGAGAATTGGCGACATCTACTCGAAGGCACCCAATTACCAATACTTATATACACGGACCATAAAAATCTCCAATATCTTCAGACTAACAAAACTCTCTTGCACCGACAGGTACGATGGTCACTATTCTTTCTAAGGTTTAACTTCCTAGTGACCTACACACCTGCAGATAAGAACAAAAAGGCGGATGCACTATCACGACTAACTGAAGAAAACTACTTTGAAATCCCTTCCGTTCCTATAATACCTCACAAACGCATTATTGGAGTTGTCCGTTCCTTGAAGGAAGAGATTTTGCATGGTATAAGTTTGGATTCACCCCCACCACAACTAAATACTGATGCAGAAGGCTTCCTCTACTACAACGACAAACTTTACATACCACCTACCATACCCACCAAGATCTTGGAATTATCGCATGATGTGCCTATGGCAGGACATATGGGTATGACAAAGACTCTTAATCTGATTACCAGGCAATTCTGGTGGCCTGACATGAAAACATCTATACAAAAATTCGTCTCTTCATGCAATGTCTGTGCCAGGTCCAAAATTGACACTACGAGACCATCCGGTCTACTATGCAGTCTACCAATACCCCAAACTCCATGGGAAGTTGTGTCCTTGGACTTTATAGTGGAATTGCCTCCTTCCAAAGGATTTAATACCATCTTAGTGTCAGTGGACCATCTGACAAAAATGGCACATTTCATTGCTATTCGCAGACTACCTTCGTCCAAACAAACGGCAGAACTCCTGATGAAACATGTCTTTAAGTTACATGGTATCCCAAAAACTCTTCTGTCTGACCGTGGATCACAATTTATTTCCAAGTTCTGGCAAGAACTATGTCACATACTACGGATCGAGCGGAAGCTCACTTCTCCTTACCATCCGCAGACCAACGGACAGACTGAAAGAGTCAACCAATGCATCGAGCAATATTTACGTTGTTACACTTCTTACCAACAGGATGATTGGGTGGATCTTCTCCCTCTGGCAGAATTTGCCTACAACAACGCAACCCACAGTACGACCAAGCAGAGTCCGTTCTACTTGAACTATGGGTTTCATCCCTCTATTCTTCCACCACGCATCCTTCCTTCAAATAACCCAGTAGCTTCAGACTATCTTACCCAAATAAAGGACTCTCTGGGTTTGCTTAATACTACCATTGCACATGCTCATAGTCAACAAAAGAAGTACTATGATCTTCGCAGAAGACCTTCTCCTCAGTACGCTATCGGGGACCTCGTTTGGCTCTCAACAAAAAATTTAAGACTGAAAATCCCTAGCAAAAAGCTTGGACCTCTGTTCTTGGGACCTTTCCCAATCAGGAAACTTATTGGAAAAGCTGCAGTACAGCTTACATTGCCAATAGACCTCAAAATACATCCCATTTTCCATGTGTCGCTACTGAAGCCCCATGTTCCTGACCAAGGAATAAGGCCTACTATCCCACCTCCTCCTCCTGTACAAGTTGAAGGTGGAGAAGAATATGAGATAAAAGAGATTCTGGATTCTCGTATCCACAGAGGAATACTTCAGTACTTGGTTCGATGGAAGAACTATGGGCCCCAAGATGACACCTGGCTAAACACCTCTGACATACATGCCTCTAGATTAATTCGCAATTTTCATGCGAAGTACCCAGACAAACCAGCTCCAGAGGCCTTCAGGGGGGGGTACTGTAATGTTCTGGTACCTTGGGTACCCTAATTACTCTTTCATAAGTGTATGCGCCCCACCATTCTCTTTTGGTAAGGTGCGCATACACCTTTAAGACTGATGCTGTCATCACTGAGCGCCGGACTGGATGGCTATTTAGATCGCCGGCTCTCACTCACATGTGTTCATTCAAACTGCTTTGTGCCTTGATGCTAACCTGTCTTGAAGCTCTCATGCTTGCAAGCATACCTCGCTGTCGGAACCACGCTGCGCTGATCCCTGTATCCCGCTACCGGATCATCCGCTCTTGCCGAACCTCTCCTCTGCTACATTGCTATTAGTGATAAGTACCCCACAGGGGAAACCTCTATAACTTTCATACTAAAGCTTACACTATCTAGCTCTGCATACTAAGGACTATTACTACATCTGCATTATCTAAGATTGCTAGCTCTTGAGCCTACTACCACCTGTTCTTGCACTGGGTTGATCTCTCTTGTATGTCCACCTGCTATTCTGTCATCTGCTACCATACATGATTGCTAAGCCTATCTGCATCCCATCTGCTACTATCTTACTTTCAAGAACATTTCCTTTCAAGTGTCTGTCATCTACCATCTCTACCCAACCTTTCTCTTCAGCCTATCATCACTGTGTTACTATATACATAAGTCACTCTAGGAAACATCTTATTGAGTGTGTGTATTTACTTGCTGAATTGAGATCATCCACACATGATGAGTCATTGAGAGTTGGGATTGGTGTCTCAGCGTTTCTCTACATGACTACTGAAGTGGAATATTTCTGCAGCTGAAAATCCACATCATACATAAAACGCAGGAGCGTTACATATAGGCCCCAAAAATTAGCCTACATGGGTTTAACTGACAGCAAAGAATGTAGTGTATTTGATGGCTGGAGGTACATTAGGCATTCACAGGATACAGAAGTAAGTGTCAGCCTGCATAGGCCCCAAAAATTAGCCCACATGGGTTTACCTGAGAGCTAAAAACATAGTATTTGATGGCTAGAGGTACATTAGGCATTCACAGGATACAGAAGTAAGCGTCGGCCTGCATAGGCCCCAAAAATTAGCCCACCTGGGTTTAACTGACAGCAAAGAACGTAGTGTATTTGATGGCTGGAGGTACATTAGGCATTCACAGGATACAGAAGAAAGTGTCGGCCTGCATAGGCCCCAAAAATTAGCCCACATGGGTTTACCTGACAGCTAAGAACATAGTATTTGGTGGCTGGAGGTACATTAGGCATTTACACAGTATACAGAAGTAAGTGTCGGCCTGTATAGGCCGCAAAAATTAACCCACATGGGTTTAATTGACAGGTAAGAACGTAGTATTTGATGGCTAGAGGTACATTAGGCATTCACAGTTTACAGAAGTAAGTGTCGGCCTGTATAGGCCCCAAAAATTAGCCCACATGGGTTTAACTGACCGAAAAGAACGTAGTGTATTTGATGGCTGGAGGTACAATAGGCATTCACAGGATACAGAAGTAAGCGTCGGCCTGTATAGGCTCCAAAAATTAGCTCACATGGGTTTAACTGACAGCAAAGAACGTAGAATTTGATAGCTAGAGGTACATTAGGCATTCAGAGTATACAGAAGTAAGTTTCGGCCTGTATAGGCCCCAAAAATTACCCCACATGGGTTTAACTGACAGCAAAGAACGTAGTGTATTTGATGGCTGGAGGTACAATAGCCATTCATAGGATACAGAAGTAAGTGTCGGCCTGTATAGGCTCCAAAAATTAGCTCACATGGGTTTAACTGACAGCAAAGAATGTAGTATTTGATGGCTAGAGGTACATTAGGCATTCGCAGTATACAGAAGTAAGTGTCGGCCTGTATAGGCCCCAAAAATTAACTCACATGGGTTTAACTGACAGCAAAGAACGTAGTGTATTTGATGGCTGGAGGTACATTAGGCATTCACAGGATACAGAAGTAAGTGTCGGCCTGCATAGGACCCAAAAATTAGCCCACATGGGTTTAATTGACAGCTAAGAACGTAGTATTTGGTGGCTGGAGGTAAATTAGGCATTCACACAGTATACAGAAGTAAGCGTCGGCCTGTATAGGCCGCAAAAATATAGCCCACATGGGTTTAACTGACAGCAAAGAACGTAGTATTTGATTGCTAGAGGTACATTAGGCATTCACAGTATACAGAAGTAAGTGTCGGCCTGTATAGGCCCCAAAAATTAGCCCACATGGGTTTACCTGACAGCAAAGAACGTAGTGTATTTGATGGCTAGAGGTACATTAGGCATTCACAGGATACAGAAGTAAGTGTCGGCTTGCTTAGGACCCAAAAATTAGCCCACATGGGTTTACCTGACAGTTAAGAACGTAGTATTCTGTGGCTGAAGGTACATTAGGCATTCACAGGATACAGAAGTAAGTATCGGCAAGTATTGGCCCCAAAAATTAGCCCACATGGGTTTACTTGACAGCTAAGAAGGTAGTATTTTGTGGCTGAAAGTACATTAGGCATTCACAGGATACAGAAGTGTCGGCCAGTATTGGCCACAAAAATTAGCCCAAATGGGTTTACCTGACAGCTAAGAACGTTGTATTCTGTGACTGAAGGTACATTAGGCATAAACAGGATAAATAACTAAGTGTCAGCCATAAATGGCCCCAAAATTAGCCCACATGGGTTTACCTGACAGCTAAGAACATATTATTTGATGGCTGGAGGTACATTAGGCATTCACAGGATAAAGAAGTAAGTGTTGGCCAGTATAGGCCCCAAAAATTAGCCCACATGGGTTTACCTGACAGCTAAGAATGTAGTATTTGGTGGCTGGAGGTACATTAGGCATTCACACAGTATACAGAAGTAAGTGTCGGCCTGTATAGGCCCCAAAAATTAGCCCACATGGGTTTAACTGACAGCAAAGAACGTAGTGTATTTGATGGCTGGAGGTACATTAGGCATTCACAGGATACAGAAGTAAGTGTCGGCCAGTATTGGCCCCAAAAATTAGCCCACATTGGTTTACCTGACAGCTAAGAATGTAGTATTCTGTGGCTGAAGGTACATTAGGCATTCACAGGATACAGAAGTAAGTGTCGGCCAGTATTGGCCCCAAAAATTAGCCCACATGGGTTTACCTGACAGCTAAATACGTAGTATTCTGTGCCTGAAGGTACATTAGGCATTCACAGGATACAGAAGTAAGTGTCTGCCAGTATAGGCCCCAAAAATTAGCCCACATGGGTTTACCTGACAGCTAAGAACGTTGTATACTGTGGCTGAAGGTACATTAGGCATACACAGGATAAATAAGTTAGTGTCAGCCATAAAAGGCCCCAACAATTAGCCCACATGGGTTTACCTGACAGCAAAGAACGTAGTATTTGATGGCTGGAGGTACATTAGGCATTCACAGGATAAAGAAGTAAGTGTCGGCCAGTATAGGCCCCAAAAATTAGCCCACATGGGTTTACCTGACAGCTAAGAACGTAGTATTTGGTGGCTGGAGGTACATTAGGTATTCACACAGTATACAGAAGTAAGTGTCGGCCTGTATAAGCTGCAAAAATTAGCCCACATGAGTTTAACTGACAGCAAAGAATGTAGTATTTGATGGCTAGAGGTACATTAGGCTTTCATAGTATACAGAGGTAAGTGTCAGCCTGTATAGGCCTCAAAAATTAGCCCACATGGGTTTAACTGACAGCAATTAATGTAGTCTATTTGATGGCTGGAGGTACATTAGGCATTCACAGGATACAGAAGTAAGTGTCGGCCTGTATAGGCTCCAAAAATTAGCCCACATGGGTTTACCTGACAGCTAAGAACGTAGTATTTGGTGGCTGGAGGTACATTAGGCATTTACACAGTATACAGAAGTAAGTGTCGGCCTGTATAGGCCGCAAAAATTAACCCACATGGGTTTAATTGACAGGTAAGAACGTAGTATTTGATGGCTAGAGGTACATTAGGCATTCACAGTTTACAGAAGTAAGTGTCGGCCTGTATAGGCCCCAAAAATTAGCCCACATGGGTTTAACTGACAGAAAAGAACGTAGTGTATTTGATGGCTGGAGGTACATTAGGCATTCACAGGATACAGAAGTAAGTGTCGGCCTGTATAGGCTCCAAAAATTAGCTCACATGGGTTTAACTGACAGCAAAGAACGTAGAATTTGATAGCTAGAGGTACATTAGGCATTCAGAGTATACAGAAGTAAGTTTCGGCCGGTATAGGCCCCAAAAATTACCCCACATGGGTTTAACTGACAGCAAAGAACCTAGTGTATTTGTTGGCTGGAGGTACAATAGGCATTCATAGGATACAGAAGTAAGTGTCGGCCTGTATAGGCTCCAAAAATTAGCTCACATGGGTTTAACTGACAGCAAAGAATGTAGTATTTGATGGCTAGAGGTACATTAGGCATTCGCAGTATACAGAAGTAAGTGTCGGCCTGTATAGGCCCCAAAAATTAGCTCACATGGGTTTAACTGACAGCAAAGAACGTAGTGTATTTGATGGCTGGAGGTACATTAGGCATTCACAGGATACAGAAGTAAGTGTCGGCCTCCATAGGACCCAAAAATTAGCCCACATGGGTTTAACTGACAGCTAAGAACGTAGTATTTGGTGGCTGGAGGTAAATTAGGCATTCACACAGTATACAGAAGTAAGCGTCGGCCTGTATAGGCCGCAAAAATTAGCCCACATGGGTTTAACTGACAGCAAAGAACGTAGTATTTGATTGCTAGAGGTACATTAGGCATTCACAGTATACAGAAGTAAGTGTCGGCCTGTATAGGCCCCAAAAATTAGCCCACATGGGTTTAACTGATAGCAAAGAACGTAGTATTTGATGGCTAGAGGTACATTAGGCATTCACAGTATACAGAAGTAAGTGTCGGCCTGTATAGGCCCCAAAAATTAGCCCACATGGGTTTACCTGACAGCAAAGAACGTAGTGTATTTGATGGCTAGAGGTACATTAGGCATTCACAGGATACAGAAGTAAGTGTCGGCCTGCATAGGACCCAAAAATTAGCCCACATGGGTTTACCTGACAGCTAAGAACGTAGTATTCTGTGGCTGAAGGTACATTAGGCATTCACAGGATACAGTAGTAAGTATCGGCAAGTATTGGCCCCAAAAATTAGCCCACATGGGTTTACATGACAGCTAAGAAGGTAGTATTCTGTGGCTGAAAGTACATTAGGCATTCACAGGATACAGAAGTGTCGGCCAGTATTGGCCACAAAAATTAGCCCAAATGGGTTTACCTGACAGCTAAGAATGTTGTATTCTGTGACTGAAGGTACATTAGGCATACACAGGATAAATAACTAAGTGTCAGCCATAAAAGGCCCCAAAAATTAGCCCACATGGGTTTACCTGACAGCTAAGAACATAGTATTTGATGGCTGGAGGTACATTAGGCATTCACAGGATAAAGAAGTAAGTGTTGGCCAGTATAGGCCCCAAAAATTAGCCCACATGGGTTTACCTGACAGCTAAGAATGTAGTATTTGGTGGCTGGAGGTACATTAGGCATTCACACAGTATACAGAAGTAAGTGTCGGCCTGTATAGGCCCCAAAAATTAGCCCACATGGGTTTAACTGACAGCAAAGAACGTAGTGTTTTTGATGGCTGGAGGTACTTTAGGCATTCACAGGATACAGAAGTAAGTGTCGGCCAGTATTGGCCCCAAAAATTAGCCCACATTGGTTTACCTGACAGCTAAGAATGTAGTATTCTGTGGCTGAAGGTACATTAGGCATTCACAGGATACAGAAGTAAGTGTCGGCCAGTATTGGCCCCAAAAATTAGCCCACATGGGTTTACCTGACAGCTAAGTTCCTAGTATTCTGTGCCTGAAGGTACATTAGGCATTCACAGGATACAGAAGTAAGTGTCAGCCAGTATAGGCCCCAAAAATTAGCCCACATGGGTTTACCTGACAGCTAAGAACGTTGTATACTGTGGCTGAAGGTACATTAGGCATACACAGGATAAATAAGTAAGTGTCGGCCATAAAAGGCCCCAACAATTAGCCCACATGGGTTTACCTGACAGCAAAGAACGTAGTATTTGATGGCTGGAGGTACATTAGGTATTCACAGGATAAAGAAGTAAGTGTCAGCCAGTATAGGCCCCAAAAATTAGCCCACATGGGTTTACCTGACAGCTAAGAATGTAGTATTTGGTGGCTGGAGGTACATTAGGCATTCACACAGTATACAGAAGTAAGTGTCGGCCTTTATAAGCTGCAAAAATTAACCCACATGAGTTTAACTGACAGCAAAGAACATAGTATTTGATGGCTAGAGGTACATTAGGCTTTCATAGTATACAGAGGTAAGTGTCAGCCTGTATAGGCCTCAAAAATTAGCCCACATGGGTTTAACTGACAGCAATTAATGTAGTCTATTTGATGGCTGGAGGTACATTAGGCATTCACAGGATACAGAAGTAAGTGTCGGCCTGTATAGGCTCCAAAAATTAGCTCACATGGGTTTAACTGACAGCAAAGAACGTAGAATTTGATAGCTAGAGTTACATTAGGCATTCACAGTATATAGAAGTAAGTTTCGGCCTGTATAGGCCCCAAAAATTAGCCCACATGGGTTTACCTGACAGCTAAGAACGTAGTATTTGGTGGCTGGAGGTACATTAGGCATTCACAGAGTATACAGAAGTAAGTGTCGGCCTGTATAAGCTGCAAAAATTAGCCCACATGGGTTTAACTGACAGCAAAGAATGTAGTATTTGATGGCTAGAGGTACATTAGGCTTTCATAGTATACAGAGGTAAGTGTCAGCCTGTATAGGCCTCAAAAATTAGCCCACATGGGTTTAACTGACAGCAATTAATGTAGTGTATTTGATGGCTGGGGGTACATTAGGCATTCACAGGATACAGAAGTAAGTGTCGGCCTGTATAGGCTCCAAAAAATAGCTCACATGGGCTTAACTGACAGCAAAGAACGTAGAATTTGATAGCTAGAGGTACATTAGGCATTCAGAGTATACAGAAGTAAGTTTCGGCCTGTATAGGCCCCAAAAATTAGCCCACATGAGTTTAACTCACAGCAAAGAACGTAGTGTATTTGATGGCTGGAGGTACATTATGCATTCGCAGGATTCAGAAGTAAGTGTCGGCCTGTATAGGCTCCAAAAATTAGCTCACATGGGTTTAACTGACAGCAAAGAACGTAGTATTTTTTTGGCTATAGGTACATTAGGCATTCACAGTATACAGAAGTAAGTGTCGGCCTGTATAGGCCCCAAAAAATTACCCCACATGGGTTTAACTGACAGCAAAGAACGTAGTGTATTTGATGGCTGGAGGTACAATAGGCATTCATAGGATACAGAAGTAAGTGTCGGCCTGTATAGGCTCCAAAAATTAGCTCACATGGGTTTAACTGACAGCAAAGAATGTAGTATTTGATGGCTAGAGGTACATTAGGCATTCGCAGTATACAGAAGTAAGTGTAAGCCTGTATAGGCCCCAAAAATTAGCTCACATGGGTTTAACTGACAGCAAAGAACGTAGTGTATTTGATGGCTGGAGGTACATTAGGCATTCACAGGATACAGAAGTAAGTGTCGGCCTGCATAGGACCCAAAAATTAGCCCACATGGGTTTACCTGACAGCTAAGAAGGTAGTATTTGGTGGCTGGAGGTACATAAGGCATTCACACAGTATACAGAAGTAAGTGTCGACCTGTATAGGCCGCAAAAATTAGCCCACATGGGTTTAACTGACAGGTAAGAACGTAGTATTTGATGGCTAGAGGTACATTAGGCATTCACAGGATACAGAAGTAAGTGTCGGCCTGTATAGGCTCCAAAAATTAGCTCACATGGGTTTAACTGACAGCAAAGAACGTAGTATTTGATGGCTAGAGGTACATTAGGCATTCACAGTATACAGAAGTAAGTGTCTGTCTGTATAGGCCCCAAAAATTAGCCCACATGGGTTTAACTGACAGAAAAGAACGTAGTGTATTTGATGGCTGGAGGTACATTAGGCATTCACAGGATACAGAAGTAAGTGTCGGCCTGTATAGGCCCCAAAAATTAGCCCACATGGGTTTAACTGACAGCAAAGAACGTAGTGTATTTGATGGCTGGAGGTACATTAGGCATTCACAGGATACAGAAGTAAGTGTCGGCCTGCATAGGCCCCAAAAATTAGCCCACATGGGTTTACCTGACAGCTAAGAACGTAGTATTTGGTGGCTGGAGGTACATTAGGCATTCACACAGTATACAGAAGTAAGTGTCGGCCTGTATAGGTCACAAAAATTAGCCCACATGGGTTTAACTGACAGCAAAGAACGTAGTGTATTTGATGGCTGGAGGTACATAAGGCATTCACAGGATATAGAAATAAGTGTTGGCCTGTATAGGCTCCAAAAATTATCCCACATGGGTTTAACTGACAGCAAAGAACGTAGTGTATTTGATGGCTAGAGGTGCATTAGGCATTCACAGTATACAGAAGTAAGTGTCGGCCTGTATAGCCCCCAAAAATTAGCCCACATGGGTTTAACTGACAGCAGAGAACGTAGTGTATTTAATGGATGAAGGTACATTAGGCATTCACAGGATACAGAAGTGTCGGCCTGCATAGGCCCCAAAAATTAGCCCACATGGGTTTACCTGACAGCTAAGAACGTAGTATTTGGTGGCTGGAGGTACATTAAGCATTCATAGAAAAAATAATTGTCGGCCCTGAAAGGCCCCAAAAATTTTCCATTCAATGGACATGAAATGCCTTTTATGCCGCTGTATGTATCGAAGCCAAGGACCAGGAATTGCTGTGGGTGGATGGCGGTCTGGTGGATATTTGTGGCCTGGCATGAGGAATTTCAATGAAACATGGTCTACTGGTTACATGTGTTGAATTCCTCAGAGATCCATGCCTCATTCATTTTTATAAATGTGAGGTAGTCTACACTGTCATGAGCTAGGCGAGTGCGCTTATCGGTCACGATCCCCCCTGCTGCGCTTAACGTCCTTTCTGACAGGACACTGGACGGGGGGCAAGCCAACATTTCCATTGCAAATTGTGGAAGCTCTGGCCAGAAGTCAAGCCTGCCCACCCAGTAGTCCAGGGGTTCATCACTCCTCAGAGCATCCACATCGGCCGTTAACCTGATGTAGTCGGACACCTGTCGGTCTAGGCGTTCCCTCATGCTGGATCGGGAGTACAGCTGTCGATGGTTCGGCTGAAAGTAGGATCTCAGATATGAAGTGACCAAGACATCTTCCAACCGCTCTCTTCTTGCAGGCGCTGTTGGATTGCTACCGGCAACTGTCTCTCTGTGACTGGAAATTCCTCTGCCAGCGCACGGAAAAGCAGAATGCAGCATTTCACGCAGAAAGGGCTGGAAGCTCTGCATTCTGACCGCCCTCTGTGATTGTGGTAACATTTCTGCCATTTTGTGTTCATAACGGGGGTCTAAGTACGTTGCCACCCAGTACTGCTCCTTGGCCTTTATGCGTTTTATACGGGGGTCCCCCTTAAAACACTGGAGCATGAAGGCCCCCATTCGCACTAAACTGGAAGCGGTGTAGTGGTCTGCTTCCAGCTCATCATCCAGGATAATGTCGTCCTCGTTCTCCTCCCCCCACCCACGGATAACATCAGGGATCCCAGAAAGGTTTAAAACATGCTCTTCTTGCTCCTCCTCATCTCCCCCACCAGCATCCTCCTCTGACTCCTCTTCTCACTCCTGCTGTTGATTTGTCTCAGATGGAGTAGCACCCCCTGGGAATTTATCCAACATTGCGACTTCCTCATCTTCCTGCTCCTCGACGGCTTGATCAATGACACAACGCAATGTATGCTCCAGAAAGAAGGCGTAAGGTATGATGTCACTTATGGCGCTCTGGCTGTGACTGACCAGTTTGGTGATCTCATCGAATGGCCGCAGAAGTCTGCATGCGTCCCGCATGAGCAGCCGCTGGCAAGGTGAAAAAAACCAAGCTCCCCAGAACCTGTCCTACCGCCGAGTTTGAACAGGTAGTCGTTAACTGCACATCTCTGCTGGACCAGCCTATCGAGCATATGCAACGTTGAGTTCCATCGCGTCAGGCAGTCAAAAATAAGACGCCTGAGGGGCAGGTTGTGTTGCCGCTGAATTTAAGCAAGGCGAGCCATGGCTGTTTAAGATCTTCGGAAATGGCCCGAGATTTTCCTGGCTGCAAGACGTCCTGGACCCCAGGGTATTTGCCAACAAATTGCTGCACCACCAAGTTCAGGACGTGTGCCATGCATGGCACGTGTGTTATTTTGCTCTGTTTCAGCACGCTCAGCAGATTGGCACCGTTGTCACACACCAGGTTACCAACTGTCAAATTCAGCGGTGTCAGCCACTGATCTGCCTGTGAACGCAAAGCTGAAAGGAGTGCAGGACCAGTGTGGCTCTTGGCTTCCAGGCACAACAGACGCAGCACAGCATGGCAATGTCTCACTTGGCATGTTGAATAGGTTCTGGGGATCTTGGGCGGCGCAGTGGAAGAGACGGTAGCAGCGGAAGAGGAGGAGTCAGCCGAGGAGGAGAGGGAGGATGGAGGAGGAGGAGGAGAAGAAGAGGCAGGCCTGCTTGCAATCCGTGGCGGTACAACTAAATCTACACGGGTGCCACGGGCTACATGCTTGACGGCCATCAGAAGGTTCACCCAGTGGGCAGTAAAAGTGATATACCTTCCCTGCCCGTGTTTGCTAGACCATGTGTCTGTGGTCAGATGTATCTTGGCACTGACACTGTGTGCCAGAGATATATTCACTTGCCGCTGAACATGGCCATACAGCTCTGGAATGCCCTTTTGCGAGAAATATTTCCTGCCTGGGACCTTCCATTGTGGTGTTCCAATGGCCACAAATTTACAAAAGGCCTCTGAGTCCACTAGTTGATATGGCAGTAGTTGACGGGCTATCAGTTCCGACAAGCCAGCAATCAAACGTTGGGCAAGAGGGTTATCCGGCGTCATCATTTTTTTCCGCTCCAACATTTGGACAACAGAAGCCTGCCTTTTTCCAGAACAATGTGACGACGGCATCATGGAAGGTGGAGTGGAGGGCAAATGTGAGGAGAGAGGAGAAGGAGAAGAAGGGGCTGGACGGTGAGAGCCTGGACTGTGGCTTTGTGTGTTCTGATGGTGTTGCTCCCACTTGGCTCGGTGATGGGAGTTCAAGTGCCTTCTTAAGGCGGTCGTCCCTAGGTGAGTGTTGGGCTTACCGCGACTTATACGTTGACTGCAAAGGCTGCAGATGGCATCACTGTTGTCAGCAAAGGACACATTAAAAAAGCCCACACTGCGGAGCCATGTGCCGGCGTCCTGGGAGCGCTAGATGCGACTGTACATGGTTGATGGCTCGCTCCTGATACATTTGCAGTCTGCTTTCTACCTCTTGTGCAATGCAAGTTCTGCGTGCCTCTCCTCCCTATCTGCCGGTCCATCTCTCCTTCTGAACTCCCTTCCTCTTCCTGTCTTGTGGACTACCACATGACGTCCATAGACTCGTCATCATCCACGTCACCTTCCCCACTACTAACATTCGAGATCTCAGATTAGGCAGCAACAGCGGGGACCAACCTCCTTGGGTTGATCTGGGTACTGTCGTTAGACTGCTGAGTGGCGGTTGTTGCTACCTCCTCTTCCTCATCCGATGCCAACAATGGCTGTGCATCGCAAACGTCTTGTGATGGATCGGAAAATAATTCCAGTGACTCAAGCAGAGGGTATGTGGTGGTGGTGTTGGTGTCTTTGGGGGTGCACACAGCAGAGCGTGAAGAGGGTGCAGATAGAGAGCATGAGGAGGGTGCAGAAGAGGAAAGCTGAGTGACCCACTCAACCAAGTCTGGTGCGTCCTTTGACGTAATTGCACGCGGCTTTTGAAACTTCACAGTTAGGCTTCGGCCTACTGCTCCTGCCCTACCCCTACCACCCCTGCGTACGTCTCTGCCTCTTCCTCTGCCTGTCATCTTTTTTAATTACCCTGTGATAAAAGTCTCTAGAGAATTGCGGTATATCTGGAAAAAGGTATATAACACCCCACTTTAATATTTGGTATTGGGGGGCCACTGGTCTATCACACCAGTTGTTGAAAAAATTGGCCAGGGAGTTTGGCACTGTGTGTAGTATTGATGCAGCAACGCGCAGTCACCACACCTGTCACAATGCTGCACAGTGCACAATAATACTACTAATCCACTATAATATGCCTTCTACAAAGTATATTATTCTGTGGATTACCCCCCCCCCCCTTTTTTTTAGTGCACTGCACAGCAATACCAAAAAATTTGCAGCCCTTTAAATTACTTTTGTGGACATTAACAGAGCGATTTGTGTCACTGCTGACAATCTCTAACTGCCCCTACAGCAACGACTGGATACCTACCCCTATACTAAAGAGACTGTAATAGTAATAGTATACCGACATTGCAGCACTTTAAATTACTTTTGTGGACATTAACAGAGCGATTTGTGTCACTGCAGATGACGATCTCTAACTGCCCCTACAGCACAGACTGGATAACCTCTCCCTATATTGAAGAGAGACTGGACCAATACCGAAATACCAGCCCTGAAAAGGACTTTTGTGGACATTAACAGAGCGATTTGTGTTACTGCAGCCGATCTCTAACTGCCCCTAAAGCAACCACTGGATACCTCTCCCTAAACTCAAAAGATACTAGTAGACCTATACCGAAATACCCTTCATGTGAGCGGTCGGCAAGTGGTTAAAGTGATAAGCAGACGGGTAAAATTTGTAGGAAATGTTTAGCAAGAGGGCCCGTTCTTGCGTCCAGCAAGAGTAACTGCGAGGGGTTACGGTGTTCAGGCACCACCAACAACCAAGGCCCAATTTTGTTGCACCTGTATGACAAGTACATGCCATTTGAAATTTGTATGTATTTTTGTATGTGACATTTTTTCCTTTAGAAATGTCAGTATTGCTGCAGCAGGCTATATACATCGTAGAGATGCACTTCTTTACAGGCACATTAAGGGAACCCTCCAGGCACGATATTTAAAGGAATTTTTCATTTTTATAGTTTCACTTTAAGCCTTATTAAAATCAGTAAATCACTGCTTCTTTAAAAATGATCGTTTTTTTTTTTAAATTTGCATTGCTACATGTTCCCCAGGTCAGTACTCTGATCCCCATACACTTTTTTTTGGGCAATAACTTGCATTTAAGCCTACAAAATGAAGACTTTTGATTTTTGACGTTCGAGTCCCATAGACTTCAATGGAGTTTGTTTGTTCGAACAAACTTTTTCCCCTGTTCGCGGTGTTCTGGCGCAAACTGAACATGGTGTTTGGCTCATCACTAGTGGCCGTTTCTCCAGTCCTGGCACTCAGGGCCTTAGGAAATGTGTAGTTAGTCAGCAAATCAGATGCATTGTTTTTGCCCCTTATAAGCCTGAAGGTGCTCCTTGGATTGTGGGTTTGCTTGTGCATCTAAGCAGTGAAAAATCTCACACTTGTGTAGCACTAACCTCCCCCCCAGGAGCCACTGGTATTTTGGTATTTCTTCTCCACTTTTGCTTTGCGGCCAGGCACAAGGTAGATTCACACAGCCAGGTGACACACACTTCTGCTCGATGTCTCCAATGACCAGTCTAGGGGTTTTGTTTTGCTGTTTTATTGAAGAACTTGGATAGCGAAAGGATACAGCAGGATACTCCAAATTTAACTATTTACACCGAAGATTCTATCTTCTTTCTTAGTGAAACTTGGCTGAGGTCCTTGCAGAAGACAGATAAAGACTTCTTCTTCTTCACAGCAGTAGCACACTGATTGCAGGACTAAGCAATGTCCCGTTGCAAAGTAGTGGACAAAGCTCTAAGAACACAAGCCAGTCTACTCTTTGTGTGGACCTTCAGCTGACTTAAAGCACAGAAGGGGGCTAACTGTCCTTAGGGTGTCTGCACTTACAGGGCTCCAGAAGCACCACTGCCAGCTTTTTCTCTCCGTGGCACCAGACCAGATGCACTGTAGACTCTCCCTCTGTCAACTATGGTAGGACCAGGGTCAGCCACACGGACTTCAGGCCCTCAGGTCAGCCACCTGAGGTCACATGGCAGCAAGTGCCTAGGGAGGCTCCCCCAACCTGGTGTAATCCTCTGCTAAGAGAGACCAAGAGCCCATGTGCTCCTCAAACATAAATACAGGCACCAAGCATGCCTAGGGACATCTCCCCTTCTAACTGGCCAGGGCTGTTTGAATACTCATGCTTCCATTAACATGGTTTCAGCCTACTATCCAGCTACTTCCATAGCTGCTAGGACAGTGTGAAACTTCAAGACAACTTGAACAGCACCACAGCACACTGAGCAGACTACACTAACCGATCACTGCTCTCTGATATGCAGACAGCAAATAATTTTACCTAGCTGCCTTTCTGTTAAGCAGAGAAACCAAAAACTTTAATACACTAATCCTAGCACCTACCTAGGAGGGTGCTACACTTTGTAACTGAATATTTAGGAAGAATAGATGAATGTGTTTTGAGGTGTATATTGTAAGTATGTCAATGCAATGAGTGAGAACTTAATTCTGTCCATCAGCTTTGTGAAATAAAATCAAATTTTATTTACGTTCTTTATTTTCCAAAAAATTGTGGCAAAAAACTACAACTTCAAAAAACTCACCATACCTCTTACTAAATACCACTTACTTTCACTGCCTACCTTTCAAAAATGTGTCATTCCAATGGTTTGTACTGTCCTGCCACTTTATAGCCTGGAGAAATGCAGTCAAACATCAGGATTGGCAATTTCACATTCATAGACTGTACACCATAGTTTGTAGTCGCGATAACTTTCACACAGAAAAAATAATATACAGTTGTTTGTTTTTACCAAAGAAATGTAGCAGAATACATTTTGGCCTACATTTATGAAGACATTATTGCAAAGCTTCATAGCAGAAACTAGCGAAAACTAAGGTTTTTTTTAAATTTTCTTTTTCCTTTATGTGGTAAAAAAAAAAAACACAGAGGTTATTCAATGCCACCAAAAGAAAGTGCTCTGTCTAAAAGAAAAAGATAAAAAAATGTATTTGGGTACAGTGTTGCATGACCAAGTAATCATCAGTCAAAGTATGACAGTTCTGAAAAATGAAAAATGGCATGGATAGGAAAGATGTTTAACATGCCAGTTTTCAAGTGAGTTGATGTTGTGTGTGTCATTCCTAGTAATGCAGAGTCAGCATGAGGCTGCAACACTCACATTTTAAATTGCCAACATTTTACCATAAAAGGGTTTTCAAAAAGAGTAAGAGATGGTTTAATAAAAAGGCTGGGCTTGGTATTTTCATTTTAAGATATACAGTATATTGCATAAAATAACAGAATACAATGATATACAGCTTCAGTCACTGTTTCAGTGTTACTTTTTATTTAAAAAAAGATATTTGGCACATTAAAATAAGGGGATGAAAAAAACAAATGTGCACATTTTACTTATGCTTGAAAAAAAATAACATTTCATGGTGCAGGACTGAACTGTTTTTAGTGTGCACTTATATTGTAATATTGCACTATTTAACCAATTGAGGCCTAATGGAACCTTAGACACTTTAGACAGGCAGGTGATGTCCATTTCAACTTTATACTGTATTTTCTTGCAATGCACCCCCCTTTTCAAAAAGGTTCAGTTTCTTGCATTAATTAACTATAACCAATTTACGCAGTAGCAGCCCTCTGACACACTACAGTGTGCATGCAATCTGGCATCCACACCTTCCCATAGATCTAAACGTTTAAATTGTCAGTCTCTGGTTAAATTCTGATCACCAACAGTGTACAGTAAAAAAGCCCAAGAGCAAAAATGTAATAGATTGCAGCTTATCAATTCACAGATGTGCTAAATGCATTTGTTTTCTTTTTTTTTATGTAGCCAGGTGCTGGGCTACAGCAATATGGAGATGGAGACATGCACCATCCTCCTCAGCAGCCAGCAGGGGGAGAGCTTGAGCCAAGCATGCCTACAGGCTTCTATGCAGAGTGTTGGAAATCCTGGGAGTTGTAGCTTGAGACAGCAGTCATATACGGGCTACGCTTTATAGCTACACTACAGATCCTAAAAGGAGCTGTGCAGTAGGAGGAGTGGAGAGATGATTTTTATTAAACTGCTCAAGGTAAGTTCTTCCTCTTGGCACCGAGGGAGTTAGAGAAATAGCTTTTCTCCTCTGGCTGAATATTCGCCTGCCAACCAGAGACCATACTAGCGGAGATCTGAGACTGAGACTGGGGGGTAAGGACACCCAGGCAGCACTGCCCATATTACAACACCCATCCTGTTGCCCCCGGAAGTCTGGAGCCTCCACTCACCCTGCAAGAGGTCACTACAGCTTCCTAGGGACTGGTGAGAGGGCTATTCACCCAATGTTGATACTGCCAGCAGGGACTGAGCTACTGATAGCAGGACACCAAGTTTACCCAATCCATAACAAACCCATACTGCACACTATGACACACTTATTTCAAACCTATATTGCACCTATACCAACTTTATACTGCATTATACTGAACCTTTGCCACATATGAACCATATCTACCTTGCACCTGTGCTGGGACTATACCATAATTATACTGTACCTATTCTGCATGCAGATCATTTGAGAATGTTGTTAAGTGCACCAATGCTCCAAATGGGCCCCAACGATAGCCAGAAGGACATCTCAAAGGACTGTCCATCCTGTAATAATTATTCTGCAAGCCTCCTTTGTTCTCCTGCCCCTTTCTGCTATCATGCTCCCTTCCTTTTGGACAGTGCATACCCTGTCACTTTAGGCTTAGCATTGCCACCATCAATGCACTCTGTCAGTATAGTTCCAACACTAAGTATATTAAACTTTACTGAATAATTTACCACAAGTGAGGGTTACTTTTTGCTGTTTTATAATACTGTAGTCCCATAGTCTTTTTTTATACATGTAAAAGGGAAATAACATACATACTACATATTATTTAATATTTAACACCTGGATCCAGCAAGTAGAACTTTGTGTTAGGTCTATTTAAAAGAAAATATACCAGTGTGGGTCAGAGGGATATATCCTCCTATAGTTTGCTGGCAGAAACACCAACTTTTAAGATTAGAGGATTGAAGCAGTTTACACTTTATGGCCTCGAGAAATGCAGTCAAACATCAGGATTGGCAATTTCACATTCATATACTGTACACCATAGTTTGTAGTTGTGATAACTTTCACACAGAGAAAATAATATACAGTTGTTTGTTTTTACCAAAGAAATGTAGCAGAATACATTTTAGCCTACATTTATGAAGACATTATTGCAAAGTTTCATAGCAGAAACTAGCGAAAACTAAGGTTTTTTTTTTTCAATTGTTTTTTTCCTTTATGTGGTTAAAAAAAAAAAAAAACCAGAGGTGATTCAATGCCATCAAAAGAAAGTGCTCTGTCTCAAAGAAAAAGATAAAAATGTATTTGGGTACAGTGTTGCATGACCAAGTAATCATCAGTCAAAGTATGGCAGTTCTGAAAAATGAAAAATGGCATGGATAGGAAAGATGTTTAACATGCCAGTTTTCAAGTGAGTTAATGTTGTGTTTGTCATTCCTAGCAATGCAGAGTCAGCATGGGGCTGCAACACTCACATTTTAAATTGCCAAAATTTTACCATAAAAGGTTTTTCAAAAAG
The DNA here is from genome assembly GCF_965119305.1 of Pelophylax lessonae. Classification (NCBI taxonomy): domain Eukaryota; kingdom Metazoa; phylum Chordata; class Amphibia; order Anura; family Ranidae; genus Pelophylax; species Pelophylax lessonae. The sequence goes on along the minus strand of NC_138774.1, from coordinate 217,070,181 downwards.
AGATGGTTTAATGAAAAAGGTTAGGCTTGGTATTTTCATTTTAAGATATATTGCATAAAATAACAGAATACAATGAAATACAGCTTCAGTCACTGTTTCAGTGTTACTTTTTATTTAAAAAAAGATATTTGGCACAATAAAATAAGGGGATGAAAAAAAAATAAATGTGCACATTTTATTAATGCTTGTAAAAAAAAAAATCACATTTCATGGTGCAGGACTGAACTGTTTTTAGTGTGCACTTATATTGTAATATTGCACTATTTAACCAATTGAGGCCTAATGGAACCTTAGACACTTTAGACAGGCAGGTCATGTCCATTTCAACTTTATACTGTATTTTCTTGCAATGCACCCCCCTTTTCAAAAAGGTTCAGTTTCTTGCATTAATTAACTATAGCCAATTTACGCAGTAGCAGCCCTCTGACACACTACAGTGTGCATGCAATCTGGCATCCACACCTTCCCATAGATGTAAACGTTTAAATTGTCAGTCTCTGGTTAAATTCTGATCACCAACAGTGTACAGTAAAAAAGCCCAAGAGCAAAAATGTAATAGATTGCAGCTTATCAATTCACAGATGTGTAAATGCATTTGTCTGCCCATATTACAGCACCCACATTGAAGTCTGGAGCCTCCACTCACCCTGCAAGAGGTCACCACAGCTTCCCAGTGACTGGTGAGAGGGCTATTCACCCAATGTTGATACTGCCAGCAACGACTGAGCTACTGATAGCAGGACACCAAGTTTACCCAATCCATAACAAACCCATACTGCACTCTATAACACGCTTATTTCTAACCTAGATTGCACCTATACCAACTTTATACTGCATTGTACTTAACCTTTACCACATATGAACCATATCTACCTTTCACCTGTGCTGGGACTATACGATAATTATACTGTACCTATTCTGCATGCAGATCATCTGAGAATGTTGTTAAGTGCACCAATGCTCCAAGAGGGCCCCAACGATAGCCAGAAGGACATCTCAAAGGACTGTCCATCCTGTAATAATTTTTCTGCAAGCCTCCTTTGTTCTCCTGCCCCTTTCTTCTACCATGCTCCCTTCCTTTTGGACAGTGCATACCCTGTCACTTTAGGCTTAGCATTGTCACCATCAATGCACTCTATCAGTATAGTTCCAACACTAAGTATATTAAAATTTACTGAATAATTTACCACAAGTGAGGGTTACTTTTTGCTGTTTTATAACGATTCCCCATAGTCTTTTTTTTATACATGTAAAAGGGAAATATCATACATACTACATATTATTTCATATTTAACACCTGGATCCAGCAAATAGAACTTTGTGTTAGGTCTATTTAAAAGAAAATATACCAGTGTGGGTCAGAGGGATATATCGTCCTATAGTTTGCTGGCAGAAACACCAACTTTTAAGATTAGAGGATTGAAGCAGTTTACAAGGAAGTGTAAAGTTAGTGTTGTTTTTCCTTCTTGGAAAGTCAAGTGTCATGAATGCACCCTTTAATAAATATTTATCTATAAAATACAGAATTATTACAAGGAAGTAAATAATGCAGGTAATAAACTACAAAAAGTCTGAACAAATTAAGATGTACCAAAAATCATTATTATTTCTCTCTAATATTGTTGTAACCTAGACATTAAAATGTTAGTCATACTGTACAACCCTAAGATTTCTTTCACACTTTGCGGCATGTGTTTAATCAATGCACCTGCTCTATGTGTGATGTGTTGAGGTTCCATTAATTTTAAACAAAACTCAATATAATGCGCAATGGAAGTTATCAAATGATTCAGAGAACCCCACAACATACAAGCATTGTGGTGCACTGTGTTACTAAAAAGAAACCGAAGATGTAGCCAGCACACCAGTGACTTGTTTTTTCAAGGTGTTTACTGCAAGTTAGTGGTGTGCTGTCTTCTTCAATTGGGATGCAGGGTCTCTCATGGCTGTCATTCATTAGGGCTTAGGACAATTTAACCTTTAATATCTAGGATCGGTCTGACGAGGACAGCTAGCGAGGGAAAATTTCACCAATAATTCACAGACCAGTTCCATTGAAAACAATAATAGACTTTACTAAATCTGTGTGTAATGCATCGTCCTGCTGATTCGGTGGGGTGGCTGGATGGTTCCCATAGTTCATTATAAGTTACATATGAGCAAATCTGAGCTTTAAAGGGGTTGTAAAGTCAGAAGGTTTTTTATCTTAATGCAGTCTATGCATTAAGATAAAAAACCTTCTGTGTGCAGCAGCCCCCCTCACCCCCCTAATACTTACCTGAGCCCCATCTCTAACCAGCAATGTCCACAAGTGCCTTAGCCGTCCAGGACTCTCTCTCGTGATTGGCCGAGAGACAGCAGTGGCACCATTGGCTCCCGCTGCTGTCAATTAAAGACAGTTAGCTAATCAGGAAAGAGAGGGGGCAGGGCCGAACGGCAGCGCCATGTCTGAATGAATACACAGAGCTGCAGCTCAGCTCGGTTGCAACCATAGCAACCTGCTTGCTGTGGGGGCACTTGACAGGAGGGAGGGGCCAGGAGCAGCAAAGAGGGACCCAAGAAGAGGAGGATCTGGGCTGCCTTATGCAAAACCACTGCACAGAGCAGGTAAGTATAACATGTTCGTTATTAACCACTTGCCAACCACTCACTGTGCTGCTACTGCAGCACAGTGGCTCCCCTGACTCCTAGCTGTTTAGACACAGCGGGAGTCGGGCCGGAGGAGGAGAGGCAGCGATTACCATCTCTCTTCCCCGATTGTCTGGGAAAGTGTGAGAAGATCCGCCCGCTTGTGTAAACAAAGCAGGGGGATCTTCTCTGTGACAAACAGGGAGAGATTACAGGATTCAGCATAGCAGCGAAGAGGGACCCAAGAAGAGGAGGATCTGGGCTGCCTTATGCAAAACCACTCCACAGAGCAGGTAAGTATAACATGTTTGTTATTAACCACTTGCCGACCGCTCACTGTGCTGCTACTGCAGCACAGTGGCTCCCCTGACTCCTAGCTGTTTAGACACAGCGGGAGTCGGGATGGAGGAGGAGAGGCAGCGATTACCGCCTCTCTTCCCCAATCGTCTGTGAAAGTGTGAGAAGATCCGCCCGCTTGTGTAAACAAAGCAGGCGGATCTTCTCTGTGACAAACAGGGAGAGATCACAGGATTCAGCATAGCTGAACCTGCGATCTCTGCCTGTGTCACAGAACCCCCTCCCCCCACACACGTCAGTAGGCATGAGGCATACATTTAACCCCTTGATCACCAACAGTGTTAACCCCTTCCCTGTCAGTGTCATTATTACATTAACAGTGCATATTTATAGCACTGATTACTGTAGTAATGTCACTGGTCCCCCCCCCCCCCAAAAGTGTCAAAAATGTCAGTTAGGGGTCTGATCTGTCCGCCGCAATGTCACAGTCCCACAAAAAATTGCAGATCGCCGCCATTACTAGTAAAAATAAAATAAAAATAAAAATGACATAAATCTTTCCCGTAGTTAGTAAGCGTGATACCTTTTGCGCAAACCAATCAAAATATGCTTATTGCATTTTTTTTACAAAAAATATGTAGCAGAAAGTAAATTGGCGTAAAATGTTAAATTTTGATTTTTAATTTTTTTTGGGGGGAATGTTACATATCAGAATGTGAAAATATTGTTTTTTTTTTTTCCAAATTGTCGCTCTTTTTTTCAAAAATTAAAAATCGCACAGGTGATCAAATATCCCCAAAAGAAAGCTCTATTTGTGGGAAAAAAAGGACGTAAATTTCATTTGGGTACAGCGTGGCATGACCGCGCAATTGTCCGTTTAACTAACGCAGTGCTGAATTGCAAAATATGGCCTGGTCAGGAAGGGGGTAAAATCTTCTGGTCTTAAAGTGGATAAAAATACTCTCATTGAGAATTTTTTTGTCAAAGACATGTAGAAAAATACATTTTGGCCTAAATATATGACAAAAATTTAATATATTGGATATTTTTTAACAGTCAAAGTAGAAAATGTCAATTTTTTGCACAATTTTTGCACTTTTTTATTAATATCGCAAAAAATAAAAAGCACAGAGGTGATCAAATACCACCAAAAGAAAGCCCTGTTTGTGGGAAAAAAAGGATGTAAACTTTGTTTGGGTACAGCATTGCATGACCGCGCAATTGTCAGTTAGTCACGCAGTGCCAAGTTGAAAAAAGTGGCCTGGTCATTGAGCAGCAAAATCTTCCGGGGCTAAAGTGGTTAAAAAACTTTACAATTACTTTAAGTCTAGTTAGATGAAAGCTGCAATTCCACTTTAAGGTTCTACCCCTGCTCCCACAAGGCAAGGGTGCCACTCTCACAGCCAGCATCTCTTCCTCCAAGCATACACTGTTAGTTAGCAGCATTAGACAGTGGTAACAGCAGGTTCATGTGTATGCACATAATAAATATTTTGCCCTAACCATTTTAAATGCATTCAAAGTTCTTTGATTGCAGACAATTTTAAAATCTTTTTAAAGTCCCAACTGTTGGAAAATATATTATGGACTTCCAAAATGAAATTTTAGGTTTCCTATTTTTTGGTATGCAGGGTTCTCCTGCAACGCCCTTTTGTTCCTAATTGCATTGTGATTTTTGGGAACAGCAACAAACCGCCTTCTCTGGAGGAATTGTGGAACACCAAAGCCATTGTCCCACAGATATTCTGGGGACAGGATCTTAGTTGGCTTGTGGTAAAGAAAATACTTATTCAGATAGCTTTCATCATGCCAGATGGCTTCAATGCTTTTGTTCTTATCAGTCATCATGGCGTTATGGCAGAAATTGGTTAATTTGAAGACTTCTTCCACAATACCGCCAAAATACCCTCCTGCATAATAGAAATCCCCCTCATCTGTAGGAATGTAAGCTGTTGACTGCTGTCTTCGCTCGTAAGTGAAATGATTGCGTTGCGTATTGTAAAGACCAGGATGTAATGTACCAAACAAATCACTTAATATTTCCACCCCAACGGAGTCACTGAACCTCATGTCTACATCCACACAAACCAAATAATCCACTTCTTTGTAGAAACGTTGATATGCATGATCTCGGATCATTTCCATGCGCCTCATGGACACTTCTTGCCATCGTTTAGAAGTGGGAACTTCTAAGATGATCAGCTGCCTCCCCTCAGGGAGAATAAAATTGGAAATGTCATTAGCACGGTCTGTAAACACATAGTAGTTGACTTTATGCCCCACCATGAAGAACTGTTCAGCAGTTTCAATGAAGGTTTTGATGAAGACTGTGTACCTGAAAAACAGGTCAATGCATCTTAAAGCTCAGACATTTATAAAATAGATGTAGCAGGTTACACTTTGTAACAGACATTTTAATGACATGACTGATAACAAATTGATTAATGTTATTATTCTGTGCCCCCCCCCCCTCCCCCTCCCACCACCACAGTTCATGGTCCTTAGCTGTTTTTTTGCTATCTATTTGTGTTATACTTTTAAAATGTCTTCTTGTAGGAAATAAGGGGGTCCTCTTCCTTCTCACCAGTGGTCTTAAAAGGAGAGGATCTCTGACATGATGTTGTCAGCACTGAGGTGACATCCCCTAGGGGCCTCCTAAAACAAAATAAGAATTACTGCAGGAATAGCACCGGAGAAGTGGTGAAAATTTTAGTGGTGATTTTTTTTAAATTTGACCTTCTGTCAGGGGATCTTTTAGAAAAAAAAAAAAAAAAAAAAGCCCAGAATTAGGCTTCAGGGCTCTATTCACATGTATTTCCTTAGGTACATTGCAGGTATGGCACATTGTAGGTGTGGTGCATCTTACACCATTTAGCTTAAATATGCAAAATGCTAAAGATTGAAAGACAGAAACATATTAAAATGAATACAATAATGTTAAAAAGAATAATACATGAATGCTGTAAAAAGTTAGAGGGTCTCCATCTTTCAAACTAAGGATGGCCACAAGGGATGACCAAGGGAGAAAGTAGAAAAACTCAGACTGGTGCATTCCTAAATACCCAATGTGTTTTTTTTTTTTTTTATGTGGGTGCAAAACTTAAATTAAAGGTTTATAAAATATACTACGCTAGACTTGTGCCTTTCCTCTTTATAATTATGGCCCTTAAACATGAGACAACAATTTTTCAATGCAGTCTTTTTGTTGGAATATATGATGAATCAATAGCTACAGGGTAGCATGCTATGATCCAGAATGAGAATTCTTGGTGAATAAAAGGAACCATTGCACATTCCAGAAAACTACCCCTTGATATACAAACAGCCTGCTTATTGTAAAGAATGATGACGTATGACAATGTTCATGGTGGTACGTGTGTGTTTAAACTCTTTTTATGTTTAGTTTTGTTTTACCTTTTTCTGCTAATTCTGTTTCTAAGACTGCTAAAGACCAATTTGTCTTAACGCCTATTGAAGAGCATTTTTCTCTCAACAAGTTTGTATAATTAGGTCTTGTATTTCCAACCTGCGTTCATTGATTGTTCTACTACCATCTGTAAATATATTTGTATAAAAAATAGGGGTATTGCTGCGCTAAAACATGATTAAATAAACTTACACACTCAACAATGAATAAAAGCTCAACCTCTCTGAGTAAAAGCTGCCAACACCTGATCATGAATTAGAAAACACAGATCATGAAAAATTGTAGGGATAAATGGTGTAGCGCTTATATGATAAAAATTAAACAAATGAACTCCACAGTCCATAAAAAAATATATCAATCATTGGAAGGAAAGTCCGTATCAGAAAGACGTGCTCCCAAAGGTGTAGCCAATCACTTCACACTCCAACAATTCTGTGCAGAGAGACCACCACCAAGAGAAAAGATGGCCCCTTACCGCAATGAATGGATCCCCACTACAGAGATCAGATCCAGCTCTATTCGTACATCTATACGACCATTGCAGACAGTGCCCGGCTCATAGTGACATCCACATCAGCTCCAATGGTTACAGACACAGGTATAGGTGCATATGTGAAAAAAGAGGGACAACTCCCATAGTGAAGTACAGTAATAAGTGTGTTTATTTGATGCACTAGCATAAAATTGGCAACTCACATTTAGCAGCAGATATTACAGCATGTCTCTCTCAAATATCGCCTTTCGGGTCCGGTTTCCAACCAATAAAATGGCCGCCGCGTCCCTCGTGTGTCCCAGCGTGGCGTGCCGCAAGCTCCTCCTACGCGTTTCGTCAGTAAATGACGTCGTCATTTACTGACGAAACGCGTAGCAGGAGCTTGCGGCACGCCACGCTGGGACACACGAGGGACGCGGCGGCCATTTTCTTGGTTGGAAACCGGACCCGAAAGGCGATATTTGAGAGAGACATGCTGTAATATCTGCTGCTAAATGTGAGTTGCCAATTTTATGCTAGTGCATCAAATAAACACACTTATTACTGTACTTCACTATGGGAGTTGTCCCTCTTTTTTCACATATGCACCTATACCTGTGTCTGTAACCATTGGAGCTGATGTGGATGTCACTATGAGCCGGGCACTGTCTGCAATGGTCGTATAGATGTACGAATAGAGCTGGATCTGATCTCTGTAGTGGGGATCCATTCATTGCGGTAAGGGGCCATCTTTTCTCTTGGCGGTGGTCTCTCTGCACAGAATTGTTGGAGTGTGAAGTGATTGGCTACACCTTTGGGAGCACGTGTTTCTGATACGGACTTTCCTTCCAATGATTGATATATTTTTATATGGACTGTGGAGTTCAAATATATTTGTATATTTTTGGTAAAACAAATCCCAATACGTTATCACGTCTACAAACAATGCAATATTTTTATGGAATTTTTATTAATTTGTTTTTACTAGCAATGGTGGCGATCAGCGATTTTTAGCTGGACTGCGACATTGCGGCAGACAAAATCATCTTGTCCTCTTGCGGAACAAAGATCTGCCTTGTTTACATTGGCAGATTGCCGTACTGCTTCTCTCGGGGATAATGGAGGGGGGCTGGCGGACATCGGGTCCACTGGACCCGTTAATTGACATCCGCATTAGCCAATCTCCGGGGGCGCGATGGCGCCATCTAGTGGCTTTTGAATGAAACAATGTACAGGTACATAGTTTCACACAAACGCCCCACTTTGCCGCAGTATATATGCAGCGGGCCGGTCAGCAAGTGGTTAAAGTAGAGCTGTAGGCAAAACTTTTTTTTCATTTTGAATAGGGCAAGGGAGGGTTATAACCCCTGTAATTGCGATAAAAACAAATCATCAGGATCTCACTGGTAAGGTTAATAAGCGGTGGAGGAGGAGAAGGAGGCCCATATGGAGTAGGAGGTTGAGGTGGCGGTGGATGTGGCGGTGTAGCTGGAATCGGCGGTGGAGGAGGACGAGGTAGCCAACACTGGTTTTTGATTTTATTTATTTTTAAATTAGGGTACACCCCAAAAGAGTTAGAAAGATCAAATACAACAATGGCTGGGTAAGGCCGGTATACATGTCTATTCTGCCCAAGGTACGGACAAGTCCTGTGGGATCCATGCCTGGTTCATTTTAATGAACGTGAGCTTGTCCACATTGGCTCTGGACAGGCGGCTGCGCTTGTCTGTGATAACGCCCCCAGCCATGCTAAATACATTCAGATAATACACTGGCTGCAGGGCAGGCCAGCACCTCCAAGGTGTAAGGGGCAAGCGCAGGCCATGTGCCCAATTTGGAGAGCCAGAAGTTGAAGGGGGCAGACCCGTCATTCAGTACGTCTAGGCGTGTGCACACATACTGCTCCACCATGTTAGTGCTGGGTCGTGGTGCTGCTGGTGGAGCTCCTGTTGCAAGGAGAGGACGTGGTCGATCTGTGCCAGCTACACGCACAAGTGAAACACCTTTCTCAGCTGCGAGTAGGCGACAGAACCTTACAGCATTATTTGGCAGGGCCTAATGCGCCTCTATAAATGTTGAGGCCAGAACAAGTACAGGCGATAGTAGATTGGGTTGCTGACAGTGCCTCCAGTTCCTTCACATTGTCTCCCACCCAGTCTTCTGCTGAAAGGTCAGAGTTGGTAGCTGCAGCTGATGTCGATCAATCTTTCACCTCACCCCCTTGCAAATCAGCCAAGCCGTCTGAGCCCCAAGTCATGCAGCAGTCTCTTCTTTTTGATGACTCTGTTAGCATGGTTTCCCAGGGCCATCCCCCTAGCCCTGCCCCAGAAGTGGAAGAGATTGAGTGCACCGATGCCCAACCACCTATGTCTCAAGATGAGTACATGGGAGGACCATCGTAGCACGTCTTGGATGATGACGAAACGCAGGTGCAAACTGCTGTGGAATTCAGAATTGTGGAGACCGACAAGGAGGGCAGGGGTGAAGACTGGGTGGAAGACGATGTTGAGGACGATGATGTCCTCGACCCCACATGGAATGAAGGTCATGCAGGTGACCTGAGTAGTTTGGAGGAAGAGGTGGTGGTCGCACAGAGCCACCAGCACAGCAGAAGAGGGAGCAGGGTGCAAAAGCGGAGCGGCCGTGCCCTAGACACTACGCCTGCTGCTGCCCAACGCAGCAAGGGACCGAGCACACCAAAGCCAGCTCTAAGGAGTTCCCTAGGGTGGCAGTCCTTCAGACAATGTGCTGATGACAGGACACGAGTGGCTTGCACGCTGTGCAATCAGAGCCTGAAGTGAGGCATAAACCTTCTCAACCTGAGCACAACCTCCATGACCAAGCATCTAAGTGCAAAGCATGAGCTGCAGTGGAGTAGACACCTCAAAAACCAATAAAGGTCTCTGGCTCCTCCTGCTTCCTCTTCTGCTGCAGTCTCGGCCTCTTCGTCCTCTGTAGTGAGACCGGCACCTGCCACCCCGCAAACAAAGGATCTGCCAGCAACACCACCACCTGGGTCACCAACAACCATCTCCACAATGTCCCGTCGAAGCGTTCAGCTTTCTATCTCCCAAACACTGGAGCAGAAGAGGAAGTACCCCCCCTACCCACCCACGATCCCTGGCCCTGAATGCCAGCATTTTAAAAATTCCTGGCCTTTGAAATGCTGTCATTAAGTCTGGTGGAGACGCAGAGTTTTAAAAGCCTTATGGCAGTGGCTGTCCCACAGTATGTCGTGCCCAGCCACCACTACTTTTCCAGGCAAGCCATCCCTTCCCTGCACAACTGCACTGCCATATAAGAAGGGAAATATCAAGGTTAGAGACTAGATGGATTTTCCAGCTGAAAGTGTATAGGCCATTCGGCCTTAACATTGAATGGGACGTGAATGCGTTTTTAAATAATAGCTAGGTCCCTATCTTCTATTTTCTGGTTACTTTGATATTTTTAGGAATATTTTATAACAAGATTTTATGATATTTCCTCCAGTGGTTGTTATTTTGTCCCTCTGAAACACTTCCTCTGATATTTTAATGTTAATTAATTTTATTGGCTTCAGATATCATGTATTGTGATCATGTTTTATTAATTTTTAATTTGTGCAATTTTATTATGGATATGCGGGTCTAGTACAGCGGTATTCCCTCAGATTTCCGAGTGTGATGTTTATATTAAATGAATTTGGTCCAGATATAGTCTATTAGACATTTCGGGATGTGTCCCCTATGATAAAGATATGCATTTTTACATTTCCTGTCCAGACCAATCACTGACTTCCTGTTTCCTCTTGGTGGAGTGCATGAGTCACTTTCTGTTTCCTCTTGATGGAGTGCATGAGTCACTTCTGGTTCCGGGGCGGCGACGTCGGGACTGATTATTGGTGACTTTCTGTTTCCTCTTTGTGGAACACATGAGTCACTTCCAGGTCCGGGGCGGTGATGCCGGGACTATGCACACAGGTGCTATCATTAATTTTACTTACAGAGAAGACTACTTAAGGGTGATGACGATGGACACCGGGCTATGCCTCCTTTGAGAACATTAGAATGACGAAATGCATCAGGAGGGGCTAGCCGAGCATCTTACGTCACACCCGGAAGTCTAAGCACGGCCATTTATTTGGTTTGCGGAAGGAACACTGCGGGACAGACTCAGGCTGATTACTATCTGCTGTGATACGTGCTTGTTATACATCAAATGGGTGAGTGCATAATTGTGTGTTTACCCAAATAAAGGTTGTTAAAAGATAATGCACTATGGGCCTGTCCCTTTTGTTTAACATCCCCCAATACATGTGAGATACGGCACCTATGGGAGTTTGAATAGGATTGTACAACAACATCTTGAAGTGGAAGCACTGGGAGCTGTATGATTCTGTGAAAGGTTGCAGTGGTCCTTAACCACTCACTGCTCCAGATCCACTTTTGTCCGGTAAGAGGCAGTATATGGTGGCTGGGAATTCACTCTGTCTATGTTGGTTTATCACCTGGGTGGATGTCCTATTAGTACCTCCCACATCTTGTATTGCTGCATTGACACACTATTGCTATCAAGATTCTCCAGTTTTCTACGCATATTGAGCAATTGATTGCATGTGGACTGTTGGGACTTTTTTTCACTAGTTTTAGCGCAACTCTATTTTTGATATGTGCACTGCGCAACGCCATCTGTGGCAAGGTTGCCTAACCTAACTACGGATACGTGGACCAGTAAGCACAGTCAGGGACGTTATATCTCCCTAACAGCACACTGGGTAAATGCAGTGGCGGCTGGGCCTGAGGCGGATAGCAGTTTGGCGCATGTCCTTCCACCACAGAGGATTGCAGTGCGCTTCAGTTTGTCTCCTGTTCCTAACTCCTCCTACTCTGCTTCCTCATCCTCTACCGCCTCCTCATCCGGTCAGCATAAAACCTTCAACCCCACAGCCAGGGGTAAACGACAGCAGCAAAACAATACGGTGATAACACCCTTCGCCTGCGCTTAGAATCCAAGCTTCCTGGCCACACCTCCCACGGGACTCACATAAGGCATCTTGGATGGCTAGAGTCTTGCTGCCCACAAAAGGACTGGGGTAGTCCAACAGTACTATAGGCAAAAAGAAACAAAAAAGAAAAACGACAGCAGGCAGTTTTAAAACTTGCCTATTTGGGGGAAAAAACCACACACAACACAGTTGTGGAGGGGCATTGAACAGTAGACCGATGAGTGGTTGGTGCCAGTGAGTCTCAAACCCGGCCTGTTGGTGTGCGATAATGAGCAAAATCTCGTAGCAGCTCTAGGCCTAGCCGGTTTGACACACATCCCTTGCCTGGCGCATGTGCTGAATTTGGTGGTGCAGAGGTTCCTTAAAAATTACCCCGATATGTCAGAGCTGCTGCAGAAAGTGTGGGCCGTCTGTGCGCACTTTCGGCGTTCTCACCCTGCTGCTGCTCGCCTGTCAGCGTTGCAGCGTAACTTCGGCCTTCCCGCTCACCGCCTCATATGTGATGTGCCCACAAGGTGGAACTCCACCTTGCACATGCTGGCCAGACTGTGCGAGCAGCAGCAGGCCATAGTGGAGTTTCAGCTGCAGCACGCACGCATGAGTCGCTCTGTGGAACAGCACCACTTCACCACCAATAACTGGGCCTCCATGCGAGACCTGTGTGCCTTGTTGCGCTGTAACATATGCAGACTAGGCCGCAATTTAATATTTTTTCCCTAAATGGGTGTTTATTGAATAGCGGAATAGAACAACAGTATCCAATGGGTGCATCTCACAGTAACATATGCAGACTAGGCCGCAATTCAATATTTTTTCCCTAAATGGGTGTTTATTGAATAGCAGAATAGAACAACAGTATCTAAAGGGTGTATCTCATAGTAACATATGCAGACTAGGCCACAATTTAATATTTTTTCCCTAAATGGGTGTTTATTGAATAGCGGAATAGAACAACAGTATCCAATGGGTGTATCTCACAGTAACATATGCAGACAAGGCCGCAATTGAATATTTTTTCCCTAAATGGGTGTTTATTGAATAGCAGAATAGAAAAACAGTATGTAAAGAGTGTATCTCACATGTACATATACAGACTAGGCCGCAATTTAATATTTTTTCCTTAAATGGGTGTTTATTGAATAGTGGAATAGAACAACAGTATAGAAAGGGTGTATCTCACAGTAAAATATGCAGACTAGGCCGCAGTTTATTTTTTTCCCCCTAAATGGGTTTTTACTGCAAAGCGGAATACAAGAGTATGCAATGGGAGTATCTCACTGTAACATATGCAGACTAGGCCGCAATTAGCTTTTTATCCCCTTAATGGGTTTTTATTGCAAAGCAGAATACAACAGTATGCAATAGGTGTAACTCACTGTACCATATGCAGACTAGGCCGCAATTAGCTTTTTATCCCCTAAATGGGTTTTTATTGCAAAGCGGAATACAACAGTATGTAAATGGGTGTATCTCACTGTACCATATGCAGACTAGGCCGCAATTAGCTTTTTATCCCCTAAAGTTTTTTTTTTGCAAAGCGGAATACAACAGTATGCAATGGGTGTATCTCACTGTACCATATGCAGACTAGGCCGCAATTAGCTTTTTATCCCCTAAATGGGTTTTTAATTCAAAGCAGAATATAACAGTATGCAATAGGTGTATCTCACTGTACCATATGCAGACTAGGCCGCAATTAGCTTTTTATCCCCTAAATGGGTTTTTATTGCAAAGCGGAATACAACAGTATGCAATGGGTGTATCTCACTGTACCATATGCAGACTAGGCCGCAATTAGCTTTTTATCCCCTAAATGGGTTTTTATTGCAAAGCGGAATACAACAGTATGCAATGGGTGTATCTCACAGTACCTTATGCAGACTAGGCCGCAATTAACTTTTTATCCCCTAAATGGGTTTTTATTGCGAAGCAGAATACAACAGTACGCAATAGTGGTATCTCACTGTACCATATGCAGACTAGGCTGCAATTTATTTTTTTTCCCCTAAATGGGTTTTTATTGCAAAGCGGAATACAACAACAGTATGCAATGGGTGTATCGAACTGTAACGTATGAATGAAAATCTGAAAAATAATTGTCCCCTTAATTGGTGCTTGTTGAATAGCAGATTTGAAATGCAGTGTATAAACGCTGTAAGTCACAGTAAAATATGAAGGAAAAAAGTTTTTTTCTTTTTTAAATGCAGATTAAGCAGACACATATGCACTGAGCTTGCATGAAATGGCCGCTACACACCGCATGCCTAACAGGTTGGATGCTGTTGTTGTTCTATTCCGCTATTGAATAAAAAAAAACCCATTTGAATGAAAAACTGAAAAACATTTTTTTTCCCTAAATACTGAAAAATAATTATTTTCCCCTTACATTGGTGCTTTTTGAAGAGAAGGTTAGAAAGCAGTGTCTGTCTAAACAATGTATGTAAAAGTGAAATATGAAGGAAAATTTTTTTTTTTCTTTTTTAAATGCACGCCTAACAGGTTGGATACGGTTGTTGTTCTATTCCGCTATTGAATAAAAAAAACCCCATTTGAATGAGAAACTGAAAAATAATTTTTTTCCCTAAATACTGAAAAATAATTATTTTCCCCTTACATTGGTGCTTTTTGAAGAGCAGGTTAGAAAAGCAGTTTCTGTCTAAACACTGTATGCCAAAGTAAAATATGAAGGAAATTTTTTTTTTTTTTTTTTTTTCTTAAATGCAGATTAAGCAGACACATATGCACTGAGCTTGCATTAAATGTGCAGCACCGAACGCCACCCACCTAACAGACTGATAAAAGTTTTTTTTTTCTCCTTTCTCCTTCTCACTGGGCTCAGGTCAGGGCATAAAGATCAAGCACTGCACCCCCACACAATACAATCAAGGTAGATCACTGTCTGATTAAAGACGTTTCTTCCTATTCTTTCCCTCAAAGCAATCTCCAGCCTGACCCTACAATAATCTCCTATCTCTCCCTCCAGGCAAAAAGATTGTGCACTGCACCCCCACACAATACAATCAATGTAGATCACTGTCTGATTAAAGAAGATTCTTCCTATTCTTTCCCTCAAAGCAATCTCCAGCCTGCCCCTACAATAATCTCCTATCTCTCCCTCCGTTCAAAAAGATCGTGCACTGCACCCCCACACAATAAAATCAATGTAGATCGCTGTCTGATTAAACAAGATTATTCCTATTCTTTCACTCAAAGCAATCTCCAGCCTGACCCTACAGTAATCTACTATCTCTCCCTCAGCAGCATCAGGAACCTCTCCCTAGTATAGTTTGAGCAGAGTGACGCGCGGCGCTATGTGACTCCAGCTTATATAGACTCTTGGTCACATGCTGCACTGGCCAATCACAGCCATGCCATTAGTAGGCATGGCTGTGTTGGCTTCTAAGGGCACATTAGTTAAACGCTTGCTGATTGGCTGCCTTGCACCTGTTGAAACCGCACCATTAAAACCGGGCCAAAACATCAAATAACATTACCGAACAACGGACAGTACCCGAACATACAGTGAAATGCTCGGGTCCGTGTCCGGGTACCGAATACCCAAAATTCCGGTACGATCCCGAACAATACAGTCCGGGTTCGCTCAACCCTAGTCAGTTCACATTAATCTCATGTGTGGACAGGTAGTACTGTTCCCCGCTGGGGATAACTCACTGTTCCTGGATCAGCCGCAGAGGGACACCGGTACACAATCCGCACTCTCCACTCTGTACAAAACCATCCTTTCTGCGTTGCTATTTCCCAGCATCAGCAGATGTGGATGTGGGAGCCTGGGGTCAAGGTAGGACTCCTTGGGAGTGGGAGCCTCGAGTCAATGTGGTAGCCTCAATATCCAGATCACAGGGTGGTGTTGCTGAGTGACAAGATGTTGTCAGCTGCAGAGTGTGGTCATGTCCATGAGCATGTGGGGACAATCATACTACACGTTTCACCCAGTGGTCACTTGGGCTTCTTCAGGGTAGTGTGAAAACCATTTTCCTTGCCTTAAATAGCATGAATGGTATCTCCTTAACAGGATATCCTGTGATGTCACACTTGACCGAATCTTTAACCCATTAAAGGGTCCTTTGTAGTGTGTTTGCATTTCAGTGTCGCCATCTTGTGGTAATTTAAGATACAGAAACATTAATTTGTTTGTATATGTACCCCTGCCAGATTTTTTTTGCCATCTGTGTTGCATTGCAGAGATTTTCCTTCACTTCCTGTCCAATAGCCAAACAGGAAGTGAGAGGAAATCCATACAAATTAGAATTACCTGGGGACCCCCAGGTCACCAGAACTAGTGTCCCCATTGAAAGATTCCCCCTCTATTACTTTTCTAGGAACAACCCAAAATTTGGGATTTTCTTTTACTTTCACTTTTGATGATTATGGTAAACAGGACAAATAAAGAGGGTGAATCTCCCTAACGTTGGGCACAGACAGCAAAAAAAAAAAAACTCACAGGTGTTTTAATCCATTTCCATTCTGTCCAAAAGGAAAAAAAAAGTTTTGCCTTTAGTAATACTTTAACTCTTTCCTGCACTAGTTGCCTAGTTTGCACTTGGGCTGGTTTTGGTGGAGTTAGCGGGTTTGTGGATTTTTGTAGATGTGTCATGTGACTTGCAATTGCCTGCTTGGCCATCTACTGTTGTAAACACTCCTAAAGAAGCCTCATGCTCATTCCCATGAGAGATTGTACTTGTTTAACTATAATTTCATTGTGTTCCCACGGCAATTTATGGTCCTTCTTTATTAGAATAAAACCTTTGTATTTAAAAAAATGTAACCTTCACTATTGTTGGTCCCCTAAGTTAGGAAGTTCTGTTGACTGGAAGTTTCTCAACATATCGAACCTTCAATGATCATTGTCATGATACAAATGTAATCACCTCCTTGTTCAAGAGTTGCCTTTTCCAATGCTAGCACACAAATTAGTCCAAAAAGTAGAGATTTTATACATTTTTACCTACTTTTTAATAGCAAAAACAGTAATGCCAACACGGACATTTCTCTTGTGGAACTGTGCATTCAGAATATCAGTGTTATAAGTGCCATTCCATATGATTGGAGCAAGCCAAGGTGTTATCATCAAGACATCTGACCTCCTAGAGAACAAGAAAAAGAACATTGTACAGGAGTTTAGAGGATATGCAAACATAACATTTCACAGACTTAAGCGAACGCTAAGCTCACAAGGTCTACAGATCAAGTAATACCAATAAAACCTATGCAGTGAGCGGGATCCATTGACCATGAACAGGTCAAAATAAATCAAGGTACTCTATACCCATATGGAATTTCAGACCGGGAACCCTAAGCAACCAGGCACGTAGTCAAAAAATCAGAGGTAGTGAGAGGGGAAAGACCCTCCCACTATTTTTGTACTGCACCGCTTAATAAATAAAATTAGATTTTTTGCACACATTACCCTGTGAGCCCTGTCATTGCAACCTTTCTGGGAGGGTCTTTCCCCTCTCACTACCTCTGATTTTTTGACTACAGATCAAGTAAGGCAGGTATAAAGATGTTCTTAACCACTTGCCGACCGCTCACATTGGTGCTACTGCGGCAAAGTGGTTCGATTCAGGTCTACGTCACTGGACTCCTCCCCTTATGGGTGGCGCGCGCACGCCGCCGAAGGCTCGCTCCTGCTGTATTCAGTTACAGCGGGAGTCGGGCCAGGGGAGGAGCAGCGGTGATCACCGCTGCTCTTCCCCGATCATCGGGGATCGAGTGTGGAGATCCGCCCGCTTGTGTAAACAAAGCAGGCGGATCTCCGATGTGACAGGCAGGGTCAGATTGCAGGATTCAGCATAGCTGAACCTGCGATCTTTCCCTGTGTCACACAGTCCCCTCCTCCCACACACGTCAGTAAGCACCTGGCATACATTAACCCCTTGATCACCAATAAAAATTAACCCCTTCCCTGCCAGTGTAATTTTTACAGTAACAGTGCATATTTATAGCACTGATTACTGTAGTAATGTCACTGGTACCCCCAAAAGTTCCCGTAGGTTAGTAACTTAGATAACTTTTGCGCAAACCAATCAAAATTCGCTTATTGCAATTTTTTTTACCAAAAATATGTAGCAGAAAACAAATTGGCCAAAAAAGTTTTTTGGGGGGGGGAATTTCATATAAAAAAATGTGAGAAATATTGTTATTTTTTCAAAATTGTCGCTTTTTTTTGTATATAGCGCAAAAAATTAAAATCGCACAGGTGATCAAATACCACCAAAAGAAAGCTCTTTTTGTGGGGAAAAAAAGGACATAAATTTAATTTGGGTACAGCATCGCACGACATGTGCAATTGTCCATTAAATTAACGCAGTGCCGAATCGCAAAATATGGCCTGGTCAGGAATGGGGTAAAATCTTCCGGTCTTAAAGCGGTTAAAAATACGCTCATTGACAATTTTTTTTTGTCAAAGACATGTAGCTAAATACATTTTGGCCTAAATATATGACAAAAATTGAATATATTGGATATTTTTTAACTGTCAAAGTAGAAAAATATTGTTATTTATTCAAAATTTTCGCATTTTTTTATTAATATCGCAAAAAATAAAAAGCGCAGAGGTGATCAAATACCACCAAAAGAAAGCTCTGTTTGTGGGAAAAAAAGGACGTAAATTTCTTTTGGGTACGGCGTTGCATGACCGCGCAATTGTCAGTTAAAGTCACACAGTGCCGAATCGCAAAAAGTGGCCCGGACGTAAGACAGCAAAATCCTCCGGTGGTAAAGTGGTTAACAGTTACCTCTGTGCACCCCAAATCAGACATCTTCATCCACAAATGTCTGCATTCTATGTGCTAATATGCAGCTTTCAAGAATTTGATTTCAGCCCTTTTCGTTGGTATGAAGAATCCTCAGAGAAACAGCTTGTTTCAAAGCAGAAACAATAACAAAATGAAGTGTCCTATAGTACTTAAGAAAATAATAAATCTTTCTTCTCATAATACAATATGAACTTTGCAATAAATATCATAAGTAAACAATATAAAACACAGTGATGTGATAATACAGCAAAAATTATATCCTCAAAATGTGTTTCTTCTGTGTCCAAAAAAAAGTTCACACATTATCCACCATTGGAGCAATACCAATGTATCCACCACCACAGAACCTCTTAGGGTGTTCTTTCACCTGGTTTGGTGGACCCCACTTGAATGTGGAAGTTTTGCAAGTACTGGGTTGGACCCCCTTTTGCCTCAACAAGGTGTTGGAAACATTCCTCAGAGATTTTGGTCCATATTGACATGATAGCATCACGCAATTGCTGCACATTTGTCGGCTGCACATCCATCCCAAAGGTGCTCTATTGGATTGGGATCGGGTGACTGTGGAGGCTATAGGAGTACAGTGAGCTCATTGTCATGTTCAGGAAACCACTTTGAGATGATTGGAGCTTTGTGACATGGTGCATTATCCTGCTGGATAGGAGCCATCAGAAGATGGGTACACTGTAGTCATAAAGGGATGGACATGGTCAGCAACAATAGTATGCCGTGGCATTTAAACAATGCTCAATTGGTACTAAGACGCCCAAAGTGTGCCAAGACAATATCACCCACACCATTACACCACCACCACCAGCCTGAACCGTTGATACAAGGCAGGATGGATCCATGTTTTCATGTTGTTTACGCCAATTTCTGACCCTACCATCTGAATGTCGCAGCTCAAATCGAGACTCATAAGACTAGGCAACATTTTTCCAATCTTCTATTATCCAATTTTAGTGAGCCTGGGGGAATTGTAGCCTCAGTTTTCAGTTCTTAGCTGACAGGAGTGGCACCCAGTATGGTCTTCAGCTGCTGTAGCCCATCTGCTTCAAGGTTCGATGTGTTGTGTGTTCAGAAATGGTATTCTGCATACCTTGGTTATAATTAGAGGTTATTTAATTTATTGTTGCCTTTCTATCATCTGGAACCAGTCTGCCCATGCTCCTCTGACATCAACAAAGTATTTTCGTTCACACAACTGCAGTTCACTGGATATTTTCTCTTTCTTGGACCATTCTCTGTAAACCCTAGAGATGGTTATGTGTGAAAATCCCAGTAGAACAGCAGTTTTTAAAATACTCAGACCAGCCCATCTGGCACCAAAAACCATGCAATGTTTAAAGTCACTTAAATTGCCTTTCTTCCCCATTCTGATGCTCAGTTTGAACTTCAGCAAGTTATATTCACCCTGTCTAGATGCCTAAATGCATTGAATTACTGTCTTGTCATTGGCTGATTAGCAATTTGTGTTAGCAAGCAATCAAACAGGTGTACCTAATAAAGTGGCCGGTGAGTGTATTCCAAAGCTAAGATGTCATAAAGAGCATAAAGTTTGCAGTCTGCACAATGAAAATAGTGCAGAATGCAAACCACTTTTTTTATTTGTTTAAAAACATATCACATATGCACTCATATGGTAGAAATATACAATGCAGTTGTAAGGCAAAACAAACAGAGCAAGATGGTGTCCTGGCTCCGCTCTGCATGATGACGTCACCACCTGGCTGACGCCTTGAGCCCAAACAGCCTTTGAAAAAGCCAATTAGGCGAACGCATCAGACTGGCTGTGATGCCAATGATGGATAATGTGTAAACCTTTTGTGAACACAGAAAAAATGGTTTTCTCATAAAGATAGTATGGTGTATGTATGGGACTGATTAATATTGGTTTTTTTTTCGCACAGATTTAGACACATTTTTGAGGATACAATGTTTGCTCTATTATTACTATGTTTCAAATTGTTTACTTGTATTTGAATGTGATATTTACTGCATATTTTGTGTTGTATGATGAGCGGATTTATTTTCTTAAAAGAGAAGTATGGGGTTTTGTCTTGCTCAGAATCGTATTTACCTAGGTGGATGCAGCATCAGTCCAATGCTGTATGTGTCCCCTGCTGGCTCTAAGACTGAGCGATCAAACACCGTCGATTGTTCGGTTTTCATGACTCCCTGAGCAGATAGCTGGGTACTGTCAGTCACTTCTGTCTGGTCTGCCCACTCCCTGGAACGCTGGGCTGTAAAGGGAGCTCAGGCTCCGGCTCTCAGCAGCTCACTAAGAGGTTGAGCCGGGTCTCGGTTCCGGCATGTGGGCGGATCCTGGACTGGCTCTGTGATGTCAGCCGACACTGATTATTTGATTGCTTCTGTGGACAGGTGTCTTTTATACAAGTAACAAGCGGTGTAACAAGCTCCCTTTAGGAGAGTGTTCCTTATTAGGGATGATCGAACTTTTCAAAAGTTTGGTTTGACCAGAACACCCGAACTTCCCAAAAGTTTGGCCCGGATTTCAGAACCCCATTGAAATCAATGGGACCCGAACTTCTGTAATCAAAAAACCCATTTTGAAGCCATAAAACCCAACAAATGCCCCTAAAAAGTGCCTAGGGTTCTGGGTCATGCCCCAGAGACTATTAATCACACAAAAAAAAGTTCTTAAAAATTGTCATTTTTTGATAGAGAGCCAATTATTGAAAAAATTATTGGAAAAAAAATGAGATTTCTTTCGATTTCGTGTCTGGGGGGTCTAAAAAGTGTACCTGTGAAGTTTCAGCTCTGTAGCATGTCCAGAACCAGAAAAAAAAAGATTGTTTGTATTAGAATTAATATAGAACAGGGATATGGCTCCGCTATTTTCACACCTTGCCGGTTTTGTAGCAAGCGTTTTTTTGGGTATTTTTTGGGGGTTATTGGAGGCAGGCATAACATCAAAACTTCTGTGTAGGGGTATATATACACACACACTTATATGTATATATACACATACACATATATAGGTGTGAAAGTAGCAGAACACTATACTTGCACTAATGAAATAATTAACACCCATATGGCTTCTCTCCTTTCACACCTACATGTGTGTATGTGTATAAATACATATAAGTGTGTGTGTATATATACCCCTATACAGAAGTTCAGATGTTTTGCCTGCCTCCAAAGACCCACAAAAAATGCCCAAAAAAACGCCTGCAATAACACACCTGGGCGTTTTTTTTTTGGCGCAGGTGTTTTTTTGGGCATTTTTTGTGGGTCTTTGGAGGCAGGCAAAATATCTGAACTTCTGTATAGGGGTATATATACACACACACTTATATGTATTTATATACATACACATATATATGTGTGATAGGAGCGGAGCCATATGCCTGTTAATTATTTCATTAGCGCAAGCATAGTGTTCTGCTACTTTCACACCTATATATGTGTATGTGTATATATATATACATACATGTGTGTGTATATATACCCCTATACAGAAGTTCAGATGTTTTGCCTGCCTCCAAAGACCCCAAAAAAATGCCCAAAAAAACGCCTGCGTTTTTTTTTTGGCACATGCGTTTTTTTGGGCATTTTTTGTGGGTCTTTGGAGGCAGGCAAAACATCTGAACTTCTGTATAGGGGTATATATACACACACACTTATATGTATTTATACACATACACACATATTGGTGTGAAAATAGCAGAACCCTATGCTTGCGCTAATGAAATAATTAACAGGCATATGTCTCCGCTCCTATAACACCTATATATGTGTATGTGTATAAATACATATATGTGTGTGTATATATACCCCTATACAGAAGTTCAGATGTTTTGCCTGCCTCCAAAGACCCCAAAAATTGCCCAAAAAAAACGCCTGCAATAACACACCTGGGCGTTTTTTTTTTGGCGCAGGCGTTTTTTTGGTCATTTTTTTGGGCACCCTGACACTTAACACTTTCCCTACAGAAACTAGATTTTTGAATCTAACTAAAGTGGAAAATAGCACCCTAACTACACTAGATATCCCTTTCCTCACACTTATAATTGCTAGATGACGCTTTGAAGCAGAAGTAACAGAACTGCTTCCACTCTCTTCCACGTCCCTTTATTACAATGCTAGGAATTTGGCGGGGCTATCTTATATACTGGGGGGCGTATTCACTAATGATTGGCCTCTGTACCCCCTAGTCACTCCAATCACATTCCTAGCATTCTCCTGCCCCCTCAATTGGCTTTTACTGATGGTTCTGGTCCAATCACTGGCTTTTAAAGCCCATTTCCTGTCCCATTGCATTTTGGTCGGTTCTGGTTGCCGAATTCCAAACTTTTTCAGCAAAAAGTTTGGAATTCGGCCGAATTTCGAACACCCAATGTTCGGGTCGAACCGATAATCGACCCGAACCGTTCGATCACCCCTATTCTTAATCTCAGCTCATTACACCTGGGATCCAGAAATCTTGCTGATTGATAGGCGGTCAAATACTTATTTTACTCATTACAATGCAAATCAATTCATAACTTTTTTGAAATGCATTTTTCTGGATATTTGTTTTGGTATTCTGTCTCTCACTGATAAAATAAACCTATCATTAAAATGATAGACTGATCATTTCATTGTCAGTGGGCAAACGTTCAAAATCAGCAGGGGCTCAAATACCTTTTTCCCTCACTGTATATAAAAACCCGATTCCAAAAAAGTTGGGACACTGTACAAATTGTGAGTAAAAAAAAGAATGGACTAATTTACAAATCTTATAAACTTATATTTTATTCAAAATATAATATAGATAACATATCAAATGTTGAAAGTGAGACATTTTGAAATGTCATGCCAAATATTGGCTCATTTTGGATTTCATGAGAGCTACACATTCCAAAAAAAGTTGGGACAGGTAGCAAAAAGAAGCCGGAAATGTTAAATGTACATATAAGGAACAGTTGGAGGACCAATTTGCAACTTATTAGGTCAATTGGCAACATGATTGGGTATAAAAAGAGCCTCTCAGAGTGGCAGTGTCTCTCAGAAGTCAAGATGGGCAGAGGATCACAAATTCCCCCAATGCTGTGGGGAAAAATAGTGGAGAAATATCAGAAAGGGGTTTCTCAGAGAAAAATTGCAAAGAGTTTGGAGTTATCATCATCTACAGTGCATAATATCATCCAAAGATTCAGAGAATCTGGAACAATCTCTGTGTGTAAGGGTCAAGGCTGGAATACCATACTGGATGCCCGTGATCTTTGGGCCCTTAGACGGCACTGCATTACATACAGGAATGCTACTGTAATGGAAATCACAACATGGGCTCAGGAATACTTCCAGAAAACATTGTCGGTGAACACAATCCACAGTGTCATTCGCCGTTGCCAGCTAAAACTCTATAGGCCAAAAAAGAAGCCAAATCTAAACATGATCCAGAATCGCAGGCGTTTTTTCTGGGCCAAGGCTCATTTAAAATGGACTGTGGCAAAGTGGAAAACTGTTCTGTGGTCAGACGAATCAAAATTTGAAGTTCTTTTTGGAAAACTGGGACGCCATGTCATCTGGACTAAAGAGGACAAGGACAACTCAAGTTGTTCTCAGCGCTCAATTCAGAAGCCTGCATCTCTGATGTTATGGGGTTGCATAAGTGTATGTGGCATGGGTAGCTTACACATCTGGAAAGGCACCATCAATGCTGAAAGGTATATCCAAGTTCTAGAACAACATATGCTCCCATCCAGATGTTGTTTCTTGCAGGGAAGACATTGCATTTTCCAACATGACAATTCCAGACCACATACGGCATCAATTACAACATCATGGCTGCGTAGAAGAAGGATCCGGGTACTGAAATGGCCAGCCTGCAGTCCAGATCTTTCACCCATAGAAAAATTTGGCGAATCATAAAGAGGAAGATGCCACAAAGAAGACCTAAGACAGTTGAGCAACTAGAAGCCTGTATTAGACAAGAATGGGACAGCATTCCTATTCCTAAACTTGGGCAACTTGTCTCCTCAGTCCCCAGACATCTGCAGAGTGCAGACTGTTATAAAATGAAGAGGGGATGCCACACAGTGGTAAACATGGCCTTGTCCCAACTTTTTTGAGATGGGTTGATGCCATAAAATTTAAAATCATTTTATTTTTCCCTTAAAATGATACATTTTCTCAGTTTAAACATTTGATATGTCCTCTATGTTGTATTCTAAATAAAATATTGAAATTTGAAACTTCCACATCATTGCATTCTGTTTTTATTCACAATTTGTACAGTGTCCCAACTTTTTTGGAATCGGGTTTGTATATATATATATCATTGACCAAGTCTTCTGGATAAAGTTTAACCCAACATTACTTAGAAATAATAAAACATATCTAAAACCACATACCAAAGCGTATGCTCATAACTGATAGCCACGAACCCCTTCTCAAGCTTCCAAAGGATCACCGGTTGGAGGACTACCAGAGCCATCCTGAAGTCCATTTATTAACCATTTACAGCTGCTCCCAGGTCCAGCCGGGTCAGGAACTAGTTACTCCTCTAATGCATTTCTTTACTGCAGTTCAGATCAGAATTCCATGCTCTGTGTTAACTATTCATGAAATTTTTTGAGACGCTAACACTTGTGACGGACTGGATGGATACGCTGACACTGTGATGGAGGGGTGGAGGGAGAGGGGAAAGAGAGGGATGGGATTTGTATCTTCTCCTTTTTTTTTCTTTCTCGTTCTTTTTCTTTCCCTCTCTCCCTCTCTCTTCTTTTTTCTCATTAACACAGCTGGTGAATTTTGGAAAATTTTTCTTCCTTTTTCTTTCTATTTTTGCATTTGGAGCTAGGGCTCCTTGTGCACGGGGGGAAGATCCAGGGAATTTTTTTTTTTTTTTTTGCGGTTCCTCTGGCTCTTCCCTTTCCTTGCTCCTTTTGAATTTTTCTTTTTAGGGTTTTTTTTTTTTTTTTGGGTTTTGGGTTATGTCCTACAGCAAATGTTGGTATGTGGCCTTTGGCCAAGTGTGCTGACAGGACAGGGATGGGGGGTATGGGGGAGGAAGTTGGTGCGTGGGGTCTTTTTTTTCTTTTTCTTTTCCCCTTTTCCAGTAAGCCATTTATGACTGCCGTGCTAAAGCTTATATATAGAAGGATATCATTTAATTCTCGGATACAATAGTGTCTGATATGGCATTAAGTATTAAAATTATATCCTGGAATGTCTGGGGATTAAATTCAAAATTTAAAAGAGCTCTGGTTTTTAAGTATCTTCGCTCACAATGCCCTCATATCATGATACTATTGGAAAAACATCTATTAGGTAACAGAACATTAGCCATGAAACGTGCATGGGCCCCAATGTGTATTCATCCTATGTATTCCTCATATTCAAGGGGGGTGTCGATACTCTTTCATAAATCATTTCGAGGTATGATAGAGGACACCGTAATCGATCCTGGAGGACGATATGTACTGTTAGTACTCAATGTAAACTCACACCGCCTAGGGGTTGTGGGGGGTCTACATTCCTCCTCCGTTCTATGCCGAAGTGCTTTATGAAATATTGTAGAAAGTGGCAATGTACCTACCGGCTCGGGTCTTGGTGGCGGGGGATTTTAACAATATTTTGGATTATTCCCTGGATACATCCAACCCGGGGCGGGTGGTTAACGATGAGCTGAGGTACTGGGCAGAAACGGCTGGCCTTACAGAATTGTGGAGATCTAGGAATCCTAGGGAAAGATGTTATTTTTTATTGTCCCCGGTTCATTCGTCCTCCTCTAGGATTGACTTGGCCTTTGCTGGAGCCTCCCTGCTACCCTTTGTTTTTGATGTTGTATATCTGCCTGGAGGGATCTCGGATCATGTCCCCATCCAGATTATTTTACAGTTTGGGTCGGGTGGATCGAGGGGACTCTGGCAATTGGCCCCAAGCTGGATTAAGGAGCCAGGAGTTATAGAAATGTTAAAATCACACATGGAGTTCTTTTGGCAGGTAAACGAAGGGACGGCCACTCCGCAATTGGAATGGGATGCTTTTAAAGCAACTACTAGAGGGATGTATATATCCGCCATCAAGGCACTTAGGAAGGAACGTAGGGGAGAATTGGCGTTATTAGAAAACAAAGAAAGAGAATGTGCAAAGGTGTATGCCGCAAGACCATCTCTAGAGGCGGTAGCATCATTGAGATTGGCTAGGAGGGAAATACAGTTACATTACCAGCATTTAACTTTAGTATCCGAGCAAAAGAGGTAATCTAATTTCTTTGAAAAAGGTGATAAGAATGGTCTTCTAGCACTACTAACAGCATCGGGTAGCCGTCAAGCAGTAGTCTCGTGTATAAAATCAACAACGGGAGAACTATTGACAGGAAGAGAGGATACAGTATATTACAAACATTTAGAACTTTCTATAGCTCATTTTATACGGCTATACTACAATATGAACCTGAAGAGTTGACCAGTGTCCTACACACACTACATTTCCCCAAGTTGCTAGAGGAAGATAGAGAATCTCTGGAGGTAGAGTTGGGGGAGGGTGAGTTAGCTACGGCGCTGGGTTTACTACCAAGTGATAAGGCTCCAGTCCCTGCCAGTCTGCCGGTAGAGTGGTATATGCACTATGTGGTATATTTAATACCGAAGCTGCAGGGGTTGCTTATGGACTGCTTTCAGGGGGGGGGGTACCCGATTCTATGTACGAAGCACATAAAAGAAGGATAAGGATCCCGCACTCTGCACCTCTTATAGACCCATCTCATTAATCAATGCTGATGTTAAAATTCTTGTTAAGCCCCTAGCTATTAGACTGGTGAAGGTTATTCATCAGTTGGTCTCTTCTGATCAGACAGACTTTATGCCAAAAAAACAACGGATATAAATCTCAGAAGAATATTTACACATACCTAGCTGGGACCAGATATCTCCAGTGGGGGTGTATTAGTTTTTTTAGATATTGAAAAGGCATTCAACTCTATAGACTGGAGGTATATGGGAGCGGTATTAGAGGAATTCGGGTTTGGGCCTAAATTTAGGAAATGGATTGATATTTTATATAAGTGTCCTACAGCAGCGATAAAATTAGATGGGATGCTTTCAGAATGGTTCCCTGTAGAG
Source organism: Pelophylax lessonae (assembly GCF_965119305.1). Lineage (NCBI taxonomy): Eukaryota > Metazoa > Chordata > Amphibia > Anura > Ranidae > Pelophylax > Pelophylax lessonae. The sequence goes on along the minus strand of NC_138774.1, from coordinate 217,042,520 downwards.
AGGGGAACACGGCAGGGCTGCCTGCTATCCCCTTGTCTCTTTTCTATTATGATAGAACCACTGGCGATGGCTTTGAGGAACTCAACGGAGATACAGGGGATTCAAGTAGGAAATCTGTCAGAGAAAATTGCATTATACGGGGACAATATGGTTCTTTTCAAGACTCCCTATTCATGCCCAGGCAGTACTCCTCATCTACCTGTAATATCTTCATTGGTGTTACAGAGCATTATGGGTGTCCCAATGTGCCGCCTGTTGACTGCCTTCCTCTTGTTTAAAATCAGTAGGGAGCACCCCCACGCAGGCTAGGTGTGGGACACAGGGGAGGAGTCATCTAGCTGTATGTATCATTTCAGCTTGAGCTGCTGAGCTCTGTACACACACATTATGTTGCAAAGCAGCAAAAATTAGCCTGCTAAACATGTGAAAAGATCTACCTGTTGCATGTAATATTTTACATTTACCTGATTTCAATTTTTAAAGAATTTCTTTTTTTTTTTTATTGTATTCTTAGACGTCCTAACCACAAATAAATACAATTATCCAAACAAAAACTATGTATTCCTCCTCTTGTTGTGACTGATTTCAAATAATAAGTATAAGAATAAGAGAGAGATAACTATGAAAGAAATAAAGAAAGAAAAAAAAATTGAAATAAAGAGAAAAAAGAAAAGAGAGTGAGAGACTAAAAAAAGTTATTGAATATATCTGGTCCACATGCTAAGCCACGGTGAATAATCAACAAAACAAACTTACGGTGGTTTAAAGGTCTGTGGCTTGTCATACAACATTCTGTAAAAGAACAAAAAATATATCAGTTTAAAAAATGATGTTGTGTTAAAATATTAGAACTGTGTTTAAATAAAATTTTAAAAAACATAACGGTTTGACCCTTAAAATATGCTCTAGCATAAAATCCTGTTATTTATCCCAAACCAGTCAGCTGCTGGTGGCATGTACAGGCAGCTACAGAAGTGAATGGCTGTATGTGACCATGCTCAGGTATATGCTGATACTTGGGCATTGGTGTAAACCTGTGCATGCAAGTATGACCAGGGCCGGAGTGGGACTCATTTTCAGCCCTGGAGTTTCATGCCTTAGACCGGCCCACTTTAGTTCACGACTGACTATATTAAAATAATGTAATTAAAACCTCAGAATATAAGTTTGCAATGGCGCACTGTTCTCTATTCTCTACAGCCTTGTAATTCATTGTATTTTTCAAAAAATATCATCATTTCCAATTCAGTGCAAATACAGTAGTAGCCTTCTCCGCCATGGATTCCCCCAGATCCTTCCCCCCCTAGTATGTATGATGCACGCATATTCTTAGCCCCCAAGTGCATAACTTTACATTTATCAACATTAAACCTCATTTGCCACATAGTTTTTTTTAAATGTACGAAAATATTGGCCAATACCGATATTCAATGACCAAAATATCGGCCAAAAAACTATATCGGTCGATCACTAATTCATAGTGCTGCAAAAGCAGCCTATTCCATGTTTTAGCTTAGTATTAAAAATGAGATTAAACATTGCAGTGATAGGGCTCTTTCACACGGTCCGCCTCCGTAGGCGGATCCGTGTTGCTCAGCGGGGATCGATCCGCGATCCCCGCTGAGCCGGCGGATGACAGATCCGTCTCCGCTTGCAGAGCGGAGAGGGAGGTGTCTCAGCCCCCGCTGCCCTCTATGGGGGATCGGATGAGAGCGGACCGCCTGTCCGCTCTCATCAGATCCGATCCGATCCGATTACTGAACGTATGGAAAAATAGGGTTTCCATCTGTCCAGATTTCACAGACAGGATCGGATGCGGATGGCAGCGGGTGTCAACGGAGGTGTCTCCGCTGACATCCGCTGCCCCATAGAGCTGCATGGAGGATCTGATCAGATCCGCCTAAAAAACTGACAGGCGGATCTGATCGGACCGCCCGTGTGAAAGAGCCCATATAAAGTGGGGAACTTTTGTAATCTGTTCTCCGGCTATAGCTCAAATAAAACCTCTACCCTGTACAAATTTCTAGAGAAATACACAGGCATGCAACGATGTAGAATCCTCAGATCACATTCAGTTTGGTGAAAGGTGACGGTTACATTCGGTCATGTATGGTCTATGTGCATTTGATCAAGGACCTCAAAAGCACCTAAGCAGCGTCCATTGGATGCCTTTTTCCAATTTCGCTTCAGTAAACTACCAAACCCTGCAACTGTGCTACAGTCAGAAATTAATTTACTTCACCTTAATCCAAATTTTATGTATTTCTAAGAATTATGCAAAAATCTAAGATTCATGCAAGCTCCCACATGGAATGCATGCTTCTTGTTACTTGTTCCTGTACTGTGCAGTTGTCTCAGGGACACCAAAATGAATGATGGCAACAAGAGGACCTTGCAACTCAGCAGCAATATCTCCTTATTCAAGGCCATCCTTCACCTCACCCTCCATAAAATGCTAGTTAAAACTGCAAAAATAATAAAAAATATCCCCTAAATACCTGTAGGGGAAAAAAAAAATGAGCCAATTTACTTACCTTTCCCCCAGCTTCCTCCAGAGGTAGCTAATCAAGGAAGACATCATCTCCTTCTATTGAGGAATTTAAACCCTCTTCCGCTATGAATGCTGGGCCCCTGCCTGTGTGTGCCTGATGTCACTGGTTGCTAGACACCAGGCGGATAGCAACCAGTTCAGGAATCACACAGTAATTTTTTTTTTTGGGACACTGCTTTGTCCTGGAATAAAACTGCCTTCACTGTCATGCTACATGACAACCCCCCAGATATTGCGCCTGATGCGGCCGGACCCCCTGCACCCAGTGCCGAGACAAGGTCATTCAGTGCTCAGGGCAAACATGGCAAGCTGTGCCCCCCACCCCATCTATAGATAAGGCTAATAATGGTAGAAAGTTTGTTTCAGGCAGTAGGGAGGCGATACAACGGCTCCTTACCTCCTGTCAAATGCTCTCTGAAGAGCAATCTGCATGATAGTTACTTTTCAGAGACCAAAACACGTGTGAACAAGCCCTTAATTATTTATTTTTTACAAATGTTTTACATTATTTATATTGTTTTGAGAATTTATATGTACAGTGTATATATACAGTGGGTACGGAAAGTATTCAGACACCCTTAAATTTTTCACTCTTTGTTATATTGCAGCCATTTTCTAAAATCATTTAAGTTCATTCTTCTTCCTTATGAATGTACACACAGCTCCCCATATTGACGGAAAAACACAGAATTGTTGACATTGTTGCAGATTTATTAAAAAAGAAAAACTGAAATATCACATGGTCCTAAGTATTCAGACCCTTTGCTGTGACACTCGTATATTTAACTCAGGTGCTTTCCATTTCTTCTGATCATCCTTGAGATGGTTTTACACCTTCATTTGAGTCCAGCTGTGTTTGATTATACTGATTGGACTTGATTAGGAAAGCCACACACCTGTCTATATAAGACCTTCCAGATCACAATGCATGTCAGAGCAAATGAGAATCATGAGGTCAAAGGAACTGCCTGAAGAGCTCAGAGACAGAATTGTGGCAAGGCACAGATCTGGCCAAGGTTACAAAAAGATTTCTGCTGCACTTAAGGTTCCTAAGAGCACAGTGGCCTCCATAATCCTCAAACGGAAGACGTTTGGGATGACCAGAACCCTTCCTAGAGCTGGCCGTCCGGCCAAACTGAGCTATCGGGGGAGAAGAGCCTTGGTGAGAGAGGTAAAGAAGAACCCAAAGATCACTGTGGCTGAGCTCCAGAGATGCAGTCAGGAGATGGGAGAAAGTTGTAGAAAGTCAACCATCACTGCAGCCCTCCACCAGTCGGGGCTTTATGGCAGAGTGGCCCGACGGAAGCCTCACCTCAGTGTAAGACACATGAAAGCCCGCATGGAGTTTGCTAAAAAAACACCTGAAGGACTCCAAGATGGTGAGAAATAAGATTCTCTGGTCTGATGAGACCAAAATAGAACTTTTTGGCCTTAATTCTAAGCGGTATGTGTGGAGAAAACCAGCCACTGCTCATCAACTGTCCAATACAGTCCCAACAGTGAAGCATGGTGGTGGCAGCATCATTCTGTGGGGGTGTTTTTCAGCTGCAGGGACAGGACGACTGGTTGCAATCGAGGGAAAGATGAATGCGGCCAAGTACAGAGATATCCTGGACAAAAACCTTCTCCAGAGTGCTCTGGACCTCAGACTGGGCCGAAGGTTTACCTTCCAACAAGACAATGACCCTAAGCACACAGCTAAAATAACGAAGGAGTGGCTTCACAACAACTCCGTGACTGTTCTTGAATGGCCCAGCCAGAGCCCTGACTTAAACCCAATTGAGCATCTCTGGAGAGACCTAAAAATGGCTGTCCACCAACGTTTACCATCCAACCTGACAGAACTGGAGAGGATCTGCAAGGAGGAATGGCAGAGGATCCCCAAATCCAGGTGTGAAAGACTTGTTGCATCTTTCCCAAAAAGACTCCTGGCTGTATTAGATCAAAAGGGGGCTTCTACTAAATACTGAGCAAAGGGTCTCAATACTTAGGACCATGTGATATTTCAGTTTTTCTTTTTTAATAAATCTGCAACAATGTCAACAATTCTGTGTTTTTCTGTCAGTATGGGGTGCTATGTGTACATTCATGAGGAAGAAGAATGAACTTAAATGATTTAAGTAAATGGCTGCAATATAACAAAGAGTGAAAAATTTAAGGGGGTCTGAATACTTTCCGTACCCACTGTATATACTTTTTACATTTTAACTGCCCTGTTGGGGGGCTTTTATGAAATATCAGGGCTCTAAACAGACCCCAGATGTTTCACTTTTGAGACACCATGTGGTTTGGTGTGTGTTTTAGCAGATGTGGGGGGTGCCATTACCAATAAATGGCACTGTCGCACCTCTACTAATGGACGATTTGTTTCTGTGTGTGTGTCAGGAAAGCCACAATCTTGTGACTGACATTCCAAGGTGAGAACTTTGCCTTATAGTGGGGTCACACCGGTGCGCAGTGGTTTGGTCACAGTGTGATTGTGTGTGCGTTTTACCTGGATTTACCTGTGAATTCCATTACACAGTGCGTTTTCTGAAATCGCATCAAAGATGCAACATGCAGGACTTTGATGTATTTTCATGAAAACGCACTTTGTAATAGAAATTCAATAGAAGCCCACCTAAAATCCAGGTAAAACGCACACACAATCACACTGTGACCAAACCGCAGTGCACAGGTTATTAGGGATAGGTATAGGGGAGTAGGTATAGGGGGGGATAGGTATAGGGGGGGATAGGTAAAGGGGGGGGGATAGGGATGGGGGGAATAGGTATAGGGGGGATAGGGATAGGGGGGGAATAGGTATAGGGGGGATAGGTATAGGGGGGATAGGGATAGGGGGGTAGGGATGGGGGGGCAGGTCTGGGTAATAAGAATATGTGTTAATGAAGAGCAGAGTAAAGGACTGTAGAGAAAGTGCTAATGCTGCATTTAAGGACAGGACAGGGTCAGATAAATGGCTGCTTGGATAGCCCAGAGCTGGGACCAGAGGCTGCAGGACATACAGTGCAGATTTATGGAGTGGACAGCTGAAAGAAGAAGGTGAAGGGTTAATGTGAACAGGAGAGAGGTGCAGAAAACTCTGTGCTGACTTACTATTGTGCAGGGAAGGTAGAGAGATGACATGCTGCCACAAAGTGAAAGTGACCAACGAGGAAGATTCAAGTGACCTGGCCGAAGAACAAGCTGACAGGGGGAGGGGAGCTTGTAAAGAGTAGAGTGATAAATAGCTGAAGGAGAGATAAGGCAGAGGTGAAGTGGATGGAACTGACATGTTTGGGGATAATACATTGTACAGTGACAGGAGGGCGATTGATATTCACCCCTGTCAGGCAGGAGAAGGCAGAAGCTTCCAGTGCATCCCCCCTTCATCACAGATATGGACACGTCCAGGGCAGATGATACTTATAACTTTCGGCAGTACACCGGCCCTGCCTGCATCCCAAATGGACCAGCCCACCGGGAATTCTCCAGATGCTCCCGATTAGCCAATCCGGGCCTGAGTATGACATATTCCATGAACGCAGAATTTCCACTGTAAAGGCTACCTGTAGGTCTCCTGAATGGATAAATGCCAGGATTTTATGCTAAAGCATATTTTAAGACTCACACTGTGTGCATGGGACCTAAATTAAATGTAAAGTGCAGTGTGCACACAACATAAAAGTGATGTAAGTTTCTTACAGTGGTTGACTGTTTAGTCAAGCATCCGTGCAGGAAAATGTGCTCACCCAAGACACAGCTTCCACTAGAGGGAGCCTAATGATTTAGACAGAATCTGTCACCAATAAAAAATAAATACATGAGACTTAAAAAAAAAAACATCTATTTCAACCCTAGTGGTTTCTTTAAATATACTGTATTTATTGGGCTGTGTTTATTGGTTGTGAATGATAGTGGAGTGGGGTTGCTAGTTTTTTCAGATCAATAGATAATGGAAATGAAAAATTAGTGTAGCACCCTACAAGGTAGGTACTAGGTAAAGTATAGTGGGCCTTGTCTGTTTAACAGCAGGGCCATGATTTTCAGCTGGGCTGTCATGTCTCCCAGGTGTGGCTATTGAGACTGGGGAGTCTCCCCACTGAGAGGGTTCTCATTGGGCAGTGGAGGAAACCCAGCCAATGGCACACTCAGGCCTGTATCTACCCCAGAAAGGCAGACTTTTCCGCACAGCATTCTGGGAGTAGTTATAGGTTTGAGGGGAGCACATGACACAGCATCTTTGGCGGGAAGCAGAGTCCCAGGAGGGAGGGTACGGCTGTCTCTCCTCCTGTCAGAGGAATCGGGTTTCCCAGGCGGCTTGCCTAGTGAGAGGGGAGAGAAGGCTGAGCTGAGCTGCAGAGAGGATCCAGTGTGGAGGACCAGCGGAGCTGAGAGGGGTCGAGTTTCAGGAAAACATTCCCAGTTCATGAGTACTGCAAACTGCCCCTGGGGGTCTGCCTAGAGAGAGGGGACCACTCCGGTGAAGGTCATAGGGATCCAGGAGCTAGCTAGCTGGTGCAAGAGCAAGAGTAAAGGGGGTGCCAGTGTTGACCCTGAAGAGCAAAGAGGGTGCCTAGTGAGAGGACCCTGAAGTGTAGAGGGGGTGCCTAGTGAGAGGACCCTGAAGTGTAGAGGGGATGCCTAGTGAGAGGACACTGAAGTGTAGAGGGGGTGCCTAGTGAGAGGACCCTGAAGTGTAGAGGGGGTGCCTACTGAGAGGACCCTGAAGTACGGAGAGGGGGCGCCAGCGGTTGGGCCCTGAAGTGTTAAAGTGTACAGCGTGCAGTGTACAGTGTTGAGAGTTGCAGCAGCAGGAGAAGTATACAGAGGCTACCTCAGTCAGCAAGGACTGGAGGGAGCAGTGTTCAGGACTTTTGAGCTAACCAGAGTGTCAGAAGTCAAGTTCAAGTACAGTTCAGCAAGTCAGTATTTTTCAAGTGCCAGCAAGCGTTGGTCGGCATCCAGCCGTCATCAAGACAGCGCTGAAAGGCATTTTTCTTCAAAGTGTCCCATTTGTACCTAGTTGAGCCAGAGGAGTATCCCACTCATTCCTTTCTCCCATCCCCAATATAAAATATACAAAACAAACCAAAGATGCCGGACTGGTCTGTGACTCAAATCTCACACTTGGGTATTCAGCTTAAAGGGGCTGCTGGCGTTTCTGGTGACCATGGCAGACCCACATCAGGCCCAATGCCTGGAAATCCTGCTACATTAGTTTAGATCTTCAATAGCCCTCTGATACTTAACTCTACAGAATGTTTTATAAAACATGATTTGAATAAGCAGGCCTAGTTATCAAAACCCTCAAACATGCATTATTCACCAGAAAAATGTAGTATTTTAGCCTACATGCATATATTGTATATGTGCATTTTATTCAGTTAAAGCAGGTTTAGTACTGAAATGTATTGGCTTTTCTACCAAAAAAACAGCTGGATAATGGCTCAGTTAAAAGGGATATAGGTGACTAGAGCAGAGTTTCAGCTGAAAAATATATATCTTTGAAAAAAAAAAAATATATACTGTAGATAGAAAGATAGATAGATAGATAGATAGATAGATAGATAGATAGATAGATAGATAGATAGATAGATAGATAGATAGATAGATAGATAGATAGATAGATAGATAGATAGATAGATAGATAGATAGATAGATAGATAGATAGATAGATAGATAGATAGATAGATAGATAGATAGATAGATAGATAGATAGATAGATAGATAGATAGATAGATAGATAGATAGATAGATAGATAGATAGATAGATAGATAGATAGATAGATAGATAGATAGATAGATAGATAGATAGATAGATAGATAGATAGATAGATAGATATACTATATTACCAAAAGTATTGGGATGCCTGCCTTTACACGCACATGAACTTTAATGACATCCCAGTCTTAGTCCGCAAGGGTTCAATATTGAGTTGGCCCACCCTTTGCAGCTATAATAGCTTTAACTCTCCTGAGAACGTCTTTATGGACCTTGCTTTGTGCACTGGTGGTCAGTCATGTTGGACAGGGCTGCTGACAGAATTAAAATATATGCAAATATATCTCATCCAATAGTCCCAATATTTGTGCAAAGTGCAAAAACTTGTGCAAAAAAGTAGTTAGTATTTTTGATAGTGTGGCGATCACTCTGTGCAAGCAGGTGCAATTGTGCTCCCCCAATCGGACCGCACTCACCAGACGAAGGTACCCCTACAGGGGTCACATGTATGTAGCTAGCAAGATAGAGTTGATCTCCCCCCACTCTGGTACCGACCAGCAAAGATAAATGTAAGGTAGTTCCAACGTTAATGGTGTATACTCCTCCTCTGCTGCCACTTCCAGCAATGTCTCCTCTCTACGTCCTCCTGTTCAGGACAAATATTGGGACTATTGGATGAGATATATATATTTTTTAATTCTAATCTTATTTATTTGCATTTTTTATATATATTTTCTATTTCTATTTATTTTTAATTTTTTTTGGAGGACTACATCCATTTATGACCTGTTTTAATATTTATTTGCACGGTAATTGCATTTATCAGATAGTATAATTAGGTTTTATCGTACTTATTTACACCTTGCACTTTATTTATATTTACATATTACATTTTTTGTATGGTCACACCTGAGCACATTTGACACTTTATTCACGTCATGTTACCAGATATTTTTGCACATAAGATTGTTGCTTTGCGGAGGGATGGAGACAAGAGGTGATGAGGGCAGGAGGTGATGGAGAAATGGAGACAGGAGGTGATGGAGGGATGGAGACAGGAGGTGATGAAGGGATGGAGACTGGAGGCGATGAAGGGATGGTGTGAAGGAGACAGAAGGTCTTACATAAACACTTGGCCAGGCTGTATAAGATAAGATAAAAAAACATCTATGGCTGTAAATGTGTTAGGAAGGCAGAGGTAGAGGGAGTGAACAGAAAAGGATATACAAGCTGGCAGGGCTGATCCTAGGGTCAAAGACGCCTGGGTGCAGAAATATTTCTGATGCCCCCACTTATCAGTGCTCACTACTGCAGCCTACCAGTGCCCACCAAATGCAGCTTACCAATGCCCACCAAATGCAGCCTACCAATGCCCACCTAAAGCAGCCTACCAGTGCCCACCAAATACCAGTGCCCACCAATTGCAGCTTACCAGTGCCCACCAAATGCAGCCTACCAGTGCCTACCAAATTCAGCTCAGCAGAGCCCACCAAATGCAGCTTACGAGTGTCCACCAAATGCAGCCTTAACAGTGTCCACCAAATGCAGCCTACCAGTGCCCACCAAATGCAGCTTACCAATGCCCACCAAATGCAGCTTATCTGTGCCCACCAAAAGCAGCCTACCAGTGCCCACCAAATGCCAGTGCCCACCAAATGCAGCCTACCAGTGCCAACCAAATGCAGCCTACCAGTGCCCACCAAATCAGTTTACCAGTGCCCACCAAATGCAGCTTACCAGTGCCCACCAAATGCAGCCTACCAGTGCCCACCAAATGCAGCTTACCACACCCCACCAAATGCAGCCTACCAGTGCCCACCAAATGCAGATTACCAGTGCCCACCAAATGCAGTCTACCAGTGCCCATCAAATGCAGCCTTATCAGTGCCCACCAAATGCAGCCTACCAGTGCCCACTAAATGCAGAGTACCAGTGCCCACCAAATGCAGCCTACCAGTGCCCACCAAATGCAGCCTTATCAGTGCCCACCAAATGCAGCCTATCAGAGCCCACTAAATGCAGCTTACCAGTGCCCACCAAATGCAGCTTACCAGAGCCCACCAAATGCAGCCTACCAGTACCCACCAAATGCAGCTTATCAGAGCCCACCAAATGTAGCTTATTAGAGCCCCCCAAATGCAGCCTACCAGTGCCCACCAAATGCAGCCTACCAGTGCCCACCAAATGCAGATTACCAGTACCCACCAAATGCAGATTACCAGTGCCCACCAAATGCAGCCTACCAGTGCCCGCCAAATGCAGCTAACCAGTGCCCACCAAATGCAGCCTATCAGTGCCCCCAAATGCAGCTTTATCAGTGCCCACCAAATGCAGCCTACCAGAGCCCATCAAATACAGCCTACCAGAGCCCACCAAATGTGGCTTACCAGTGCCCACCAAATGCAGCCTACCAGTGCCCACCAAATGCAGCTTACCAGAGCCCACCAAATGCAGCCTACCAGTGCCCACAAAATGCAGCCTTATCAGTGCCCACCAAATTCAGACTACCAGTGCCCACCAAATGCAGCTTACCAGTGCCCACCTAAAGCAGCCTACCAGTGCCCACCAAATACCAATGCCCACCAATTGCAGCTTACCAGTGCCCACCAAATGCAGCCTACCAGTACCTACCAAATTCAGCTCACCAGAGCCCACCAAATGCAGCTTACGAGTGCCCACCAAATGCAGCCTTAACAGTGTCCACCAAATGCAGCCTACCAGTGCCCACCAAATGCAGCTTACCAATGCCCACCAAATGCAGCTTATCTGTGCCCACCAAATGCAGCCTACCAGTGCCCACCAAATGCCAGTGCCCACCAAATGCAGCCTACCAGTGCCAACCAAATGCAGCCTACCAGTGCCCACCAAATCAGTTTACCAGTGCCCACCAAATGCAGCTTACCAGTGCCCACCAAATTCAGCCTACCAGTGCCCACCAAATGCAGCTTACCACAGCCCACCAAATGCAGCCTACCAGTGCCCACCAAATGCAGATTACCAGTGCCCGCCAAATGCAGTCTACCAGTGCCCATCAAATGCAGCCTTATCAGTGCCCACCAAATGCAGCCTACCAGTGCCCACTAAATGCAGAGTACCAATGCCCACCAAATGCAGCCTACCAGTGCCCACCAAATGCAGCCTTATCAGTGCCCACCAAATGCAGCCTATCAGAGCCCACTAAATGCAGCTTACCAATGCCCACCAAATGCAGCTTACCAGAGCCCACCAAATGCAGCCTACCAGTGCCCACCAAATGCAGCCTACCAGTGCCCACCAAATGCAGATTACCAGTACCCACCAAATGCAGATTACCAGTGCCCACCAAATGCAGCCTACCAGTGCCCCCAAATGCAGCTTTATCAGTGCCCACCAAATGCCTACCAGATCCCACCAAATGCAGCCTACCAGAGCCCAACAAATGTGGCTTACCAGTGCCCACCAAATGCAGCCTACCAGTGCCCACCAAATGCAGCTTACCAGAGCCCACCAAATGCAGCCTACCAGTGCCCACAAAATGCAGCCTTATCAGTGCCCACCAAATTCAGCCTACCAGTGCCCACCAAATGCAGCCTACCAGAGCCCACCAAATGCAGCTTACCAGTGCCCACCAAATGCAGCCTACCAGTGCCCACCAAATACAGCCTACCAGTGCCCCCAAATGCAGCTTTATCAGTGCCCACCAAATACAGCCTACCAGTGCCCACCAAATGCAGCTTACCAGTGCCCACCAAATGCAGCCTACTAGTGCCCACCAAATGCAGCTTTATCAGTGCCCACCAAATGCAGCCTACCAGTGCCCACCAAATGCAGCCTACCAGTGCCCACCAAATGCAGCTTACCAGTGCCCACCAAATGCAACCTACCAGTGCCTACCAAATGCAGCTTACCAGTGGCCACCGAATACAGCTTACCAGAGCCCACCAAATGCAGCCTACCAGTGCCCACCAAATGCAGTTGCAAGTGCTCACAAAGTGCAGCCTACCAGTGCCCACCAAATGAAGCTTACCAGTGACCACCAAATGAAGCCTACCAGTGCCCACCAAATGCAGCCTACCAGTGCCCACATAATGCAGCTTACCAATGCCCACCAAATGCAGCCTACCAGTGCCCACCAAATGCAGCTGACCAGTGCCCACCAAATGCCAGTGCCCACCAAATGCAGCCTACCAGTGCCCACCAAATGCAGCTTACCAGAGCCCACCAAATGCATCCTTTAGAGTGCCCACCAAATGCAGCTTACCAGTGCCCACCAAATGCAGCCTACCACCAGTGCCCACCAAATACAGCTTACCAGTGCCCACCAAATGCAGCTAACCAGTGCCCACCAAATGCAGCCTTTAGAGTGCCCACCAAATGCAGCTTACCAGTGCCCACCAAATGCAGCCTACCACCAGTGCCCACCAAATACAGCTTACCAGTGCCCACCAAATGCAGCTAACCAGTGCCCACCAAATGCAGCCTTAAGAGTGCCCACCAAATGCAGCTTACCAGTGCCCACCGAATGCAGCTTACCACCAGTGCTCGCCAAATACAGCTTACCAGTGCCCACCAAATGCAGCCTACCAGTGCCCACTAAATGCAGCTAACCAGTGCCCACCAAATGCAGCCTACCAGCGCCCACCAAATGCAGCTAACCAGTGCCCACTAAATGCAACTTACCAGTGCCCACCAAATTTAGCTTCCCTGGATTACAGAGCTGTGATCTTCCGCTGTGTCACAGAGCTTTTGAATTTCCCGGGCAGCCACTGTAACAAGGTCCCGCCTCCTAGACCGGCTCCTATGATACACGTCATACTGATTTAATTTCCCGGCATTGGATCAGTGTGCCGCCTATCACAGGAGCTGGTCAAGGGGCAGGACTTTGTTGCAGCGGCCGCCCGGTTTTTTTACACTCAAGCTCTGTGTCACAGTGGGAGATGCCCGTTATGTGACACACACAAGGAGAGGAGGAAGGAGGGAGGGGAGGACTCTGCCACTGGACCTTCGGCGCCCCTCCTCCGCCTCAGCTCGCGGCGCCTGTGTGCGGTGCACCCCGTGCACCCACCCAGGATTGGCCTACAAGCTGGGCAGTTGGATTAACGGGATGGACAGTGAGACAGGACAGATCACATGGGAGAAGGAGTTCATGAGTGACTTCCGTGAGACTGACCTGGGCACAATTAAATTGAGAAGGGAGTAAAATAGAAGCATGATTGCAGAGAGGAGGGGCGATATATGACAGGAACAGTGAATCTGGAGGAGAGGGGGGGGGGGTTCTGAGAAACAAACTTTCCCAGGTAAATAGAAGGTAAAGCAGGAAGCAAAGCAAAGATCAGAGCACTGAGCTGTGCAGAGAGAGAATGATGGAAGGCTATAGATTGGCTGCAAAGGGAGAGACCTGCTTGCTAGCTGCCAGCCCCCATGTTAAACTGAAGGAGTGCCGGCCCAGTACAGGAGGACTGGTGGTACCCCCTTATCAGCAGCCCTGATGTTAGAACAGAAAGGGGCAATCCCCAAACTGTTCCCACAAAGTTGGGAGCTGGAAATTGTCCAAAATGTCTTGGCATGTTGACGCCTTAAGAGTTCCATTCACTGGAACTAAGGGGCCAAGCCCAACCCCTGAAAAACAACCCCTCACCATAATCCCTCCTCCACAAAAGGATTTGGACCAGTGCACATAGAAAGGTCCATAAAAACATGGATAAGCGAGTTTGAGGTGGAGGAACTTGACTGGTCTGCACAGAGTCCTGACCTCAACCTGATAGAACACCTTTGGAATGAATTAGAGCGCAGACTGCAAGGCAGGCCCTCTCATCCAACATCAGTCCCTGACCTTACAAATGCGCTGCTGGAAGAATGGTCAAACATTCCCATTGACACACTCCTTAACCTAGCGGACAGCCTTCCCAGAAGAGTTGAAGCTGTTATAGCTGCAAAGGGGAGGTCAACTCAATATTGAACCCTACGGACTAAGACTGGGATGTCATTAAAGTTCATGTGTGTGTAAAGGCAGGCATCCCAATACTTTTGGTAATAAGGTCTTAGGGCTCATTCACATGGGTGCTGTGGTCTGTATAGTGTGAATCAGTGGTTCATTCATGTGGCTTGAGCCACCAGGAGCTGTACGAACACAGCTGCAGGTCTTAATTTGAAAGGCATGGGGATGCAGGTGTACGGCCCGAACACAGACAGTATGCATTTTGGGCCACTTGCCTGCATCTGCACAAGTGTTCCCTACCTACTAGATAGAGATTTACTGACATGACACCCAAAATTTTCTGGCACAGCCAAGTTTTTACTGGCATTTCCAAAAGTTATAAAAAACAGTTTTACATTACAGTCGTTACAATTTCTAAATTCCCCCTTCCCTTTTTTTTCTACTGTATTTTTTTTCTTTTCCCTAACCCTCCTCCCTTTTTCCTGAAATGTTATTTTATTTATTTATTCATTTTATTTTATTTTTTATATAAATATTTTTTTTATTTTCCTCAATCTTAAAGTATGTACAGTATATTACCTCATTGTGAATATAAATTGGACAAGAAGGCGCAGCCATCTAAGTGTATCTGTTTATTAATAAAAATGCAAATAATTAAAAGGATTGCACTCCTAAAGTGTATAAGGTAAGCATGCAAAGTAATCCTCCTCCTCCGGACGCAACAGATGACAATCGTATAGATTCAGTGAGATGGATATATTGATGTCTGCTTGCTGCTGTGTCTGGTGAATTCATCAATAGCTTGTCAGTGTGGGATGGTTCTATAGGCAGGCAGCTCTGGATCCACAATGATTGAGTAAACCTCAAGAGGCAATGTCAGGAAGTGTCAGCCGGACCAGCTAGCGTGCAGGGGGAGAAAACAATGCAGCTAGAAGCCGTAACCAGCCGTGTATGGGCTGGAACGCAAGCCGGCGCAGGGATGGTATCAAAACGACATTGGGCCATGGTGACATCAGAAAGTTGGCAGCAGAGTGGGCGGCAACATGTTTCTGAGCCATCTAGCTCCTTCATCAGACCAATGACAGGGAACAGGAGAGGCAGAGCTACATTTATAAAGTGCAGATGGGAAAGGGGAGGATTTGTGAAAGCTGAGAAGCTTGTTTAAAGTGGAACTTCACTTTATAGCTTCCTATTCTCAAAAGAGTATAAATAGGATATTAGTGCAATTTGTATAAAAAGAAGATTTAAAATAGCTTAAATGGTGAATCGAATAAAATAAAGTAAAATGAAAATAAAAATAAAATTAAATATGAAAAAATAAAATTAAAAAATGGAAAATATAAATCTGTGGGTGATACCAATTCAAGAGATAAACAGATCTCTGTTAAGCACGGGAGGGAAAAAACAATATGCATATGGTAAGAATCAGAAGGTACTTCTGAATGTGATTGTGTGATAAGAACCCTTTCCTTCAGGGGTAAGGGATAATGTTAACAATCTTTATTGGCATTATACTTGGACTGGAGATAATCATATCTCCACAGTATCGTGCGTGTCTCTATTTCTTCATTTAACCCCATAGGGACTAAAGTATTTAAGGAAAAAATCCAATAGGTTTCTTGTTTGCATAATTTTTTTTACCTTTCCGCTAACAAGCCATGGCTCTACAAGCTATACTATAACCCCTCAGTGGATTGAGTATGTGTTTCCCAGCAATGTTTGGGATGCCTTATTTTTATTTATTTATTTTTCTCCTTATTCTATAGCTCTCCTATGTTCTCCAAATCTAGTCCTCAGAGGCCTAATGGTCCTGTCTATATAAGGCAGACCACAGGGACATCTGAGAGCATAGATAACAAAATCTGAGGAGCAAGTGAAAAAACTGTCTATCAAATGCTGTCTGTCATTTGCCTTAAAGGACTTCAGGCCATTTAGGACAAAGGCACATGTTAGGCAATTCCTCTTTCTACATTTGTACATGCCCACCAGATTAGAAAATGCCTTTCTTGGGGGCCCAATTTTTGGGTTTTGAACTTGTTTGGGGCAATTTTGGCTTTTAATATTGCGGGCTTTCCGATAAGTGAATTGGGGTTGGGTGGGTAGAACAACAGGATCTTGTAAAAGTATACCCCAATGTTTTTGGAAAATTCTCTCCATCCACTTGAAACGGCAATGATATTGGGTGATCAATTTGATAGGTTCTTCTTTGGATGATACACAATTCATTTTTGATATGGGATGTTGGTAGGCCCTACGAGTGTATTCTATTTGATCTGGAGTATACCCTTTCTCAAGGAATTTGGCTGGAAAGTATTCTGCTCTGTTCTGTGTAATCAATGTCTAGAGTACAATTCCTATGGAGTCTATGAAACTGACTTTTGGGTATATTACACTTCCATCTCGGATGATGGCAGCTACTAGAATGGACATAAGAATTACCTGCGGTTTCCTTAAAGTGATTCTTAGTGATGATCTTATTCCCTTGGGTCCCTAAGACAAGATCAAGGAAAATAAACATATCAGAAGCCTATAAAATGGGGGATTGAGGTGTACAGGAAAGTAACATCCAATGAGAGCCAGCTGTAATTCAATTCCCATGTATAGTTTGTTAAAACATCAATGAGATGACCCCTATCTCTGATGTAGGATGGGAGTTCTTTAATCAGAGGTTGTAAGGCATACATGCTCAGACCTGACCTTTTTACTATTAATATATTTGAAGAATTTTTGGAGTTTGTCCTACTATCTTTTGCAATCTGTCGTTCATTTTGAATTTTTGCATCCTTGATTTCCTTTTTACATTTATTTATTTTATTTATTTCAGGTTCTTATATAGCACTGTCAATTTTACGCAGCGCTTTACATATACATTGCACATTCTCATCAGTCCCTGCCCTCAAGGAGCTTACATATTATGTTAAAATTCTTTGTAACAATTAAACAATGATAGTGTTCCTTCATTTTTATATTTTTAAACGCGCGTTTCTGGTTATTTATAGCTTTTTTAACCTTGGTAGACTAAATATAAATAAAACTGTTAATAACAAATGGGTTTGTGTGCCAATATTTGGTTGGTTGGTGAACCCACACACTGAAAACATGTGTATATATGGTTAAAGGTTATAAGAAGTTCATAGATTATAAGAATTCATAAAATTATAGAAAATTCATGAATGCATAAAATAACACATACAAGCAGTAAAAAAACGTCATACATAGGTACTAGTGTGCTAAATTCATAATACAATGTTCAAAAAAGTGCAATCCTGCAATGTGCAAAAAAATATATAGTGCAATGTGCAGAGAAACCACTTATATGGGACAATGTACAAATGGCAGTCCCTTGTGCCCAGTGAATATACACAACCTCGAGAGATCCCTTAACCTCTAACCATACAGTGGGGACAGTGGCAAGTAGTGATGTGTGGTAGTAGTCCGTTTGTTAAGGGATAATGTCCCTTTAAAGGTCTCCCACATGACAATATATCCAGTATTGAGATACACTGCCGCTCCAGAGATACAGAGCTCCAGATGACGTCAGAGTGACAAAACGTGTAGGGCGGAGCCAAGCGTCATAGCGTCACTTCCTGTTTTCGTCCGTGGAACGCAGAAGGGTTCCCGGACATCCTGCACAGATGATTACAGCTCTTTTTATTGCTAATTTCAATGTAAGTGATACATAAATAACGTTACTACACTATAGGTACTCTTTTTCTGCATCTACGAGGAACTACCCTCCTGAGTGAAAGTGCGGGAAGAGGAGCCACTCACGTGTTGGACCACTACACAGGGGCTGGTTACCCCTTTATAGGGGTTTGGAATCTGGTGAGTGTTAACCCCTAAGGGGGAGGAACGAGTAAGAGAATCACATACCGCACATCGGGGGGGGGGGGTGTTCCTGGATCTGGAATCACCAGAGAAGATTAAGACTGTACAGCATCTCAATACTGGATATATTGTCAAGTGGGAGACCTTTAAAGGGACATTAACCCTTCACAAATGGACTACTACCACACATCACTACTTGCCACTGTCCCCACTGTATGGCTAGAGGGATCCCCCATTAAGGGATCTCTCATGGTTATGTATATTCACTGGGCACAAGGGACTGCCATTTGTACATTGTCCCATATAAGTTGTGTCTCTGCACGTTGGACTATATATTTTTTTTCCCTTTTTGCACATTGCAGTATTGCACTTTTTTGCACATTGTATTATGAATTCAGCACACTAGTACCTATGTATGAAGTTATTTTTACTGCTTGTATGTGTTATTTTATGCATTCATGAATTTTCTATAATTTTATGAATTCTTATAATTTATGAATTTCTTATAATCTTTAACCATATATACTCCCGTTTTCAGTGTGTTGGTTCACCAGCCAACCAAATATTGGCACACAAACACATTTGTTATTAACAGTTTTATTTACAGTATATTTAGTCTACCTTCTTAACAGGCAGCGCCACTACTCACCTGCACATGAGCACTTTTTATATTTTATGGGACACCACCACGAGGTGGCAGTCTTCAGTGAGGGCAGCAGCCGCGCTCTCACATACTTTTTAGGTTCATAGCGCTGGTCAACCCCCTTTTTTTCATTCCCTCCCATAAGTCTTGGAGAGCAGCCCTCATCCTTGGAAAATTTTCTCTCTTAAAGTTAAGTGTTTTTTTATATTTCCTGTATGCGTTTGTTGCTTACAGCTAAGATTAAATTAGATCATATTATGGTCACTGCTACCCAAGTGTTCTTTTCTCTAAATATTGGTAATAAGCTCTGCATGGTTTGAGATTACCAGGTCCAGCAAAATTCCTAGTCGGGACCTTAATAAACTGCACCATAAATTTGTCTTGTAAAAGGTTTGTACATTTTCACCCTTTAACAGGTGAAAATAGAAGAAAGGAAGCCTAAAAAAGAAAACTAATGCAACTGCCACATCTAAGTAGGGATGCACCGATACCAGTTTTTTAAGACTGAATACGAGTACGGATACTTTTTCGCAAGTACTTGCTGATACCTATTTTTAGTGTCATGTGACAGTTTTTTTATACTAGGTTCACACTGATGCAGTGCTGGGAACCACATGTGATTTGGACAGGAACCACACAGCATTCCTATTCAAATCACATGTGATTTTTTGCAGTGCGATTTGAGCCCGTTCACTTTGTATGGGCTCAAATCGCACTGAACAAAAAAGGTGCAGGCAGGCATTGGTTTTAGCATTGGAGCATTTTGCAGGAGACATCATTACATCTATTTCACTTCTTCTAAACTAGTTCCAGATCACAGGCCAGTCCCTCCTCTGACATTACTCTGCTCCACATTCTACTTTATTTCCTACACTTTGACCCCCCAGCACTGACTATGGAGATCAGAGGAGCACTGCAGGAACAGGTTATTGACACGTGGAGATTGGGGGTGGGGTGCAGTAAGGGGTTAATGATGCATGTGGAGATGGGGGGGTACAATAACAGGTTAATGATGCATAGAGATGAGGGGTGCAGTAATGGGTCAATGTATGGCAAAAGGGGAAGGGGGGTGTGAAGTAAGGGGTCCATGTATGGCGATTGGGGGGAGGGGGGTGATATAGGGGTCACTGATATATATGGAGATGGGGTAGGTTCAGTAAGGGGTTAATGTATGGAGATGGGGTGGGTGCAGTAAGGGGTTAATGTATGGAGATGGGTTGGGTGCAGTAAAGAGTTAATGTATAGAGATATGGTGGATACAGTAAGGGGTTAAAGAAGCATATGGAGATGGGTAGGTGCAAAAGGAGTTAATGTATAGAGATGAGGTGATGGTAAAGGGTTAACAGATGGAGATGGTGTGGTGCAGTAGGAGGTTAATGTATAGAGATGGGGTGATGGGCAGTAGGGTATTACTGGATGGAGATGGGGTGGGTGCAGTAATGGGTTACTGGATGGAGATGGGGTAGGTGCAGTAAGAGGTTAATGCATGGAGATGGGTTGGGTGCAGTAAAGGGTTAATGTATAGGGTGGGTGCAGTAAGGGGTTACTGGAGGGAGATGGGGTGGGTACAGTAAAGGGTAATGTATGGAGATGGGGTGGGTGCAGTAAGGGGTTAATGTATGGAAATGGGGTAGGTGCAGTAAGAGGTTAATGTATGGAGATGGGATGGGTGCAGTAAGGGGTTAATGTATGGAGATGGGGTGGGTGCAGTAAGGGGTTAATGTATGGAGATGGGGTGGGTGCAGTAAGAGGGTAATGTATGGATATGGTGTGAATCACCCCATCTCCATACATGAACCCCTTACTGCACCAAACCCATCTGCATCCAGTAACCTGTTACTGCCCATCACCCCATCTCCATCCAGTAACCCTTTACTGCCGATAACCCCATCTCTATACATTAACCCCTTACTGCACCCATCCCATCTCTATACATTAACCCTTTACTGCACCCACCCCATCTCTATACCTTAACCCCTTACTGGATGGAGATAGGGTGGGTGAAGTAAGCGGTTAATAATGATGCAGAGAGGTCAGGCTAGGCTAAGGTGACCAGACGTCCCGGTTTTTGGGGATAGTCCCTGGACTGAGGACACTGTCTCCAGACCAAGTCTGTCCCCAGTTTTGTCCCCAGAATGGATTTGAATTTTGCCGCCCCATCCCACCATACTTCCCTTTTCAGCCTGACCACAACGGTGCCCACTGTCACAGGGATCTGAGCCTTGCTTGAAGTGCAGGTCCCTGTTTTGCTGCAGGGAGCAGGCCGGCTGTAACTTTAAGGGAGGACAGATGAATCCTGGTCCTCCTGACTCCTGACTTTGACACGTGCTACATTTCCATGTGATGATGCTCAGTAGTAGCGGGAAATTGGTAAGTGAGAGGGAAGAAGTTGCGTGTCAAGTGTGTGTCAACCACCAACCCATCCTGATTCTGGGGGTTAGTAGTCTACAGTTATGGCTTATGCAGTAGCAACTGAATCACTAACTTACTGTAACAGAATACAAATGACTGAATGATTTGTTTCTTAACTGGCAGTGATATATTTATCAAGTTACACAATTTGCTTACATCTAGCTCTAAGACTTAGACCATCAGGGTCCAGGTATAAAACCATGGTTTGACAGATAGTAATGTATTTATAGTTTTGTTTGCATTTATACATATACAACAATTGATTCAATCAGCAATATGGTCATACATGCAATGGCACACAATCACATATACAATAATATATAGACATGCAATCATACTAACAGTCACAAACATTGGCATACAATTGCTTTCAATTGCATTTATTCGTTTTCAAGCAAGTTTTATGAATGGGAGTCACTGGTTCGCTGAAAGCTGACTGCTTTCAGCCAATCAGAGGCTCCGCTGGGCGATCGACGCTGGAACACAGGCAGACAAATTAGGATAACACCTGTTGTATGTTTTTTACATGTTTCCATTGAGGTCGGAAGCAAAATGGCTTCTAAAATGATAAAAATGGCTGAACTATAAGGTATTAGATCAATGCTTTTCTTTCAATTATTTTTTCTCTCGTGATTTATTTAATTTATTTAGATTTAATTTTAAGTTAATTTAATTAATATAAATGTATTTATTATTATTTATTTATTTAATGTATTTTATTTATTTATAAAAAAAAAAAATAAAAACTGTGCTAAAGGTGAGGTTGGCCCAATCCTCATCACTGTGGTTGTTTTAGACAATCAGTCCCAAGATCAAAGGCTGTGTTTTGGTAGGTGGTCCCAGACATCTGGGATGCAGCGAGCATTACAGCCACTTGTAGAACCTTCCTAAATTGGTTCCATTTGAAGTGCCAGGAGTCAACAGAGACACGTGGAGATGGAAGAGCCGGTGCCCTGAGTGTACATGCAGGTGACCCACCGATACAATAGTCAGTCCACCCCTCTACTTCCTGACCAGCACGTTCTAGGTCTGTCATTCACCAGCCTGAGAACCCCCACAAACGGTCTATGGTACTCAGCTCACATCCCCACCAGGAACCTCTCCAGCCCCCCAATGGAAGTTCCCCAGCACTCCCACACCGGAGCCCAGCAGTAGTCAGTTAAACGGGAAGGAGACGGGGACACATACTCTTGCCATCTATGCTTCTTGGTACACACTGAAGCTGTGGGGGAAATCGCATGTGATTCGGACATCTAAGAATTGGTAAGCTGCAATATAATAAATGTTTGCTTTTGGGTTTTATACTGCTTTAAGAATTTATTAAAAATACAAAAACCTCAAACATACAGTTTATCAGCAGGGCCCTAACCCATCAAAAACAATCTTAAACATAATGTCCCCACGATTATGCATACAATGGCATCTATCTGATGCAATTGAAATATAGACATAAAAGCAAACACAGTGAGGCATTTGTGAGGACGTGACTCGGATTTTATAACAGCTAATTAAAAAAAAAATGATAAGATACTCAGTAAGAAAGACAAGCCCCTGGGTACATTATACAAGGGGTGGGGAACTCTTAGGAAATTCTATTGAAATTGTATAAAGTTTCTTTGAATTGAACTTTGGGAATGTTGTCTTACTCATTATGTATTGTATCATTTTTTTTTCTTACATTTCTAGCAGGTACAAGATCTGGGTGTTGACCACACCATAGAACAATTGTATCTATGGGTGAATGAAATTTTATATATATGCTTCTGTAAAAGTATTTTGAGAACATGCAGTAGAACTAAAGTGGTATTAAACCTAAAAGCAAACATTTATTAAACATTTATTGATAGTGAACGTGGTTCTTGCACACAGCAAAGGTTGTGATATCAGTACACAACCCACCAAAGGTTTGGGAAAGTCCTATTTACCATAACGGATGAAATCAAATTAACTGATCCACAAGCTTAACCACCTAACCCCTGGAAAGGTTTTACCCCCTTCATGACCAGAGCATTTTTCTGTTTTTTAGCACTGTGGTACTTTATATGGCAATTGCTCAGACATACAACACTGTACGCAGATGGCATTTTTACTGTATCATTTTTTCCTCTTAAGATCTACACAGAGTGCTTGCACAAGCAAAATAGTGGGTTAAGCTTTGAAACAGCAACTTGATAATGCTGAACTTTCCTTATAAAGATATAACCAGAATTGTATACACAATATTGTCAAAAGTATTGGGACACCTTCCTTTGTATGCATATGAACTCTATTGGCATCCTAGTCTTAGTCCGCAGAGTTAAATATTGAGTTGACCCACCCTTTGCAGCTATAACAGCTTCAACTCTTCCTGGAAGGCTGTTGTAATGGATCAACCAGCACCCCGACTGGGTACCTCCGTTGACGGATGCTCCTAGTGCTTCCCGAGGGCTCAAAGTACTCCACCAGACACCATAGATCCCACGAACCGCCGCAGCTTGGTTGGGGTCTCACCGTCTCCCACCCACCCTGGACCTACGACAAGGCTCCAGGTTCCCGTGGGTGACCCTCTCTTTCCCCAGAGAGTGAAGCAGGCACAAGCTCTTACAAGAGCTTAGTGATTATCCAAGGGAGTATGAAGAGCAAGCAATCCCTTGTAGCATATTCCCCCCAAACATGAGTCGAGACTTCATGAAGGGGTAAAAACAGACTGTTTTTTGAACAGACACACACTCAATTTATACACACATGAGCACATCCCCCTCCTGATCAAATTACTACACACAGGTCAGGGGTTGAATGGTTGCATTATCATATGCAGATGAAAGTGTATACAGGAACATAATTAACCTAAACGAATTATCTAGCCATCTGGACAGAACAATGTGAGGTCATTAACATATCAATGGGACAGGTAAACTTTAACACAATACACATTCCATCTCAAAACAGACAATAGGGCAAGTCTGCCAATGACAGTCTGTGTGTCTCTCTCACATTGAAGCTGGAATACACATTATCTCAATACACAAACAATAGAGAACACCTGTCTGACATTGAGGGATATGTAATACACACATTATTTAGCAATAACAGACTTCATGGCAAAGGTCTACAACAGTCTAAATCTCCCAGTGTAAAGTGGGATTAAATCTTTATACTTCTATGTGAAGATATTGCTGCCAAATATCACTGTCCCACCTGAAGCAATCCAAACCATTAAGTATCTGTTTTTTCACTTCCAGTGACCGTGAATACCGTCACAGCTGTCCACAAGGTTTAGGAATGGGTGTATGGGAATATTTGACTATTCTTTCAAGGTGCATTGTTGAGGTGAGACACTGATGTTGGACGAGAAGGCCTGGCTCGCAGTCTCAGCTCTAATTCATCCCAAAGGTGTAATATCGGGTTGAGGTCAGGATTCTGTTTAGGCCAGTCAAGTTACTCCACCCTAAACTCGCTCATCTATGTCTTCGTGGATGTTGTTTTGTGCACTGGTGTGCAGTCATGTTGGAACAGGAAGGGGCCATCCCCAAAATGTTCCCACAAAGTTGGGAGCGTGACATTGTCCAAAATGTCTTGGTATGCTGAAGCCTTGAGGGTTTCTTTCACTGAAACTAAGGGGCTTGTGCAGGCCAGTTAAGTTCCTCCACCCCAAACTCACTCATCCATGTTTTTATGGACCTTGCTTTGTGAACTGATCAAATTATTTGGTGGAGGGGGGATTATGTTGTTGGGTTATTTTTCAGGGATTGGGCCTGGCCCTTTAGTTCCAGTGAAGGGAACTCTTAAGATCTCAGCATACAAAGACATTTTGGACAATTTCATGCTCCCAACTTTGTGGGAACAGTTTGGGGATGGCCCCTTCCTGTTCCAACATGACTGCGCACCAGTGCACATAGAAAGGTCCATAAAGACATGGGTGGAGGAACTTGACTGACATGCACAGAGTCCTGACCTGAACCTGATAGAACACCTTTGGGATGAATTAGAGCGGAGACTGCAAGCCAGGCCTTCTCATCCAACATCACAACCTCACAAACATTCCCATAGACACACTCCTAGTCCTTGTGGACAGCCTTCCCAGAAGAGTTGAAGCTGTTATAGCTGCAAAGGGTGGGCCAACTCAATATTGAACCCTGCAGACTAAGACTGGGATGCAATAAAGATCATGTGCATATAAAGGCAGGTGTCCCAGTACTTTTTACAATGTAGTGTATACAATTCTGGTCATATCTTTATGAGGAAGTTCAGCATCCTCAAGTTGCTGATTCAAAGCATAGTCCACTATTTTGCTTGTGCAAGGGTTCAGATCTTAAAAAGAAAAAACGATACAGTAAAAATGCCATTGCAGTGTTGTATGACCTAGCAATTGCCATTTAAAGTACCACAGTAATGAATAGCAAAAAATGCTCTGGTCATGGAGGGGGTAAAACCTTCCCATGGTTAAGTGGTTAAGCTTGTTTATCGGTTGATTTAAATCGTCCATCACAGTAAATAGGATTTTCCCAAACCTTTTGTGGGTTGTGTACTAATATTACAACCTTTGTTATGTGCAAGCACCACGTGCACTATCAATAAATGTTTAATAAATGTTTGCTTTTAGGTTTAATACCACTTTAATTCTACCACACATTCTCAAAATACTTTTACAGAAGCATATATATACAATTTCATTTGCGCATAAACACAATTGTTCTATGGTGTGGACAATATTTATTTAATACAAAGAAACTTTATACAATGTTCTAAGAATTTCCTAAGAATACATCTAAGTGCCCCACCTTTGTATAATGTACCCAGGGGCTTGTCTTTCTTTCTCACCAAGTATCGTATAGTTTTATTTTTATAACAAGCTGGTATAAAATTTCAGTCCTCACAAATAGGGTTGAGCGAACACGGACTGTATTATTCGTGTTCGTACCGAATAATTGGATTTTTGTTACCCGAACACGGACCCCGAAAACTTTACTGTATGTTCGGGTAAAAATCCGTGTTCGGTCATTTTATTTCCGGGTTTTGCATGCATTGGCGCGCTTTTCATGGCGGGCTTTCAACAGCCAATCAACAAGCGTTTAACTGGTGTGCCTAAGCCATCCCAGCCATGCCTACAAATGTATTGGCCGTGATTGGCCGTCTGAAGCATGTGACCAAGTCTTTATAAGTTCGAGGCAGCGCCGCTGCGGCGTCATTCTGCTGTTTAGTTCAGGGAAAGAGCACACATCAACGTGCTGGCTGCTGATTAGGGACAGACAGGAAAAAAAAAACATTTGTGTCCGGATAGAATTGAGGGACAGGTCGGAGTGTGTTAGGCAGGGCGAGTTGTAGGCATTTTAGGGAGAGAGTCTGCTGATTTTTAGGGTCAGTTTTCTATGATCGATTTTGCTGTGTGGGAGGGGTTTGCAGTGACCGATCTACGATCTTATCAATCCTTTTAGGGAGAGAGTCTGCTGATTTTTTAGGGTCAGTGTGTTCTACAAACTACAATCGATATTGCTGTGTGGGGTGGGGTTTGCAGTGACCGATCTACGATCTTATCAATCCTTTTAGGGAGAGAGTCTGCTGATTTTTAGGGTCAGTGTGTTCTACAAACTACAATCGATATTGCTGTGTGGGGTGGGGTTTGCAGTGACCGATCTACGATCTTATCAATCCTTTTAGGGAGAGAGTCTGCTGATTTTTAGGGTCAGTGTGTTCTACAAACTAGAATCGATATTGCTATGTGGGGTGGAGTTTGCAGTGACCGATCTACGATCTTATCAATCCTTTTAGGGAGAGAGTCTGCTGATTTTTAGGGTCAGTGTGTTCTACAAACTACAATCGATATTGCTGTGTGGGGTGGAGTTTGCAGTGACCGATCTACGATCTTATCAATCCTTTTAGGGAGAGAGTCTGCTGATTTTTAGGGTCAGTGTGTTCTACAAACTACAATCGATATTGCTGTGTGGGGTGGGGTTTGCAGTGACCGATCTACGATCTTATCAATCCTTTTAGGGAGAGAGTCTGCTGATTTTTAGGGTCAGTGTGTTCTACAAACTACAATCGATATTGCTGTGTGGGGTGGGGTTTGCAGTGACCGATCTACAATCTTATCAATCCTTTTAGGGAGAGAGTCTGCTGATTTTTAGGGTCAGTGTGTTCTACAAACTACAATCGATATTGCTGTGTGGGGTGGGGTTTGCAGTGACCGATCTACGATCTTATCAATCCTTTTAGGGAGAGAGTCTGCTGATTTTTAGGGTCAGTGTGTTCTACAAACTACAATCGATATTGCTGTGTGGGGTGGGGTTTG
Source organism: Pelophylax lessonae (assembly GCF_965119305.1). Classification (NCBI taxonomy): domain Eukaryota; kingdom Metazoa; phylum Chordata; class Amphibia; order Anura; family Ranidae; genus Pelophylax; species Pelophylax lessonae. Next base: position 217,015,197 of record NC_138774.1, on the reverse strand, counting down.
CAGTGACCGATCTACGATCTTATCAATCCTTTTAGGGAGAGAGTCTGCTGATTTTTAGGGTCAGTTTGTTCTACAAACTACAATCGATATTGCTGTGTGGGGTGGGGTTTGCAGTGACCGATCTACGATCTTATCAATCCTTTTAGGGAGAGAGTCTGCTGATTTTTAGGGTCAGTGTGTTCTACAAACTACAATCGATATTGCTGTGTGGGGTGGGATAGGAGATAGGCAGGTGTCAGTGGTCCACATCCATTTTGCTGTGTGTGGGGTGCAGTGAACACAATCTTTTTGGGGTGCAGTGAACACAATCTTTTTGGGGTGCAGTGAACACAATCTTTTTGGGGTACAGTGAACACAATTTTTTTGGGGTGCAGTGAACACAATCTTTTTTGCCCACTGAGGAGGAGGGAGAAAAGTATTTTTCTATCAGGCACTGTGTGCAGCGTTTTTCCTTCAGCTGTGCTGTGCTGACTGATCATACACTGCTGTGTTCAGTTCACATGTGCTATTATTGAGTGGTTTCAAATATCATACACTTTTTTTCTATTCCACTATTCAATATACAGCCTTGGGTTAAAAAAAATTTAATTGTGGCCTGCAGCAGACCTGAATGATATTTGGGGTTTTTGGGGTTCATCTCATACTTCTGAAGATTTGAGGGTGCTGCCTGTTCCAAACTCCTCCTACTCCTCATCCAGCCTTTTAGGGGTACAAACAATAGTAATTGGGGCCTAGTGTGCTTCTGTACGTGTGAGATACATACACTTTTTTTGATCATATTTTCTTTTCCGCTATTCAATAAAAACCTTTGGGGATCAATTAAATTGCTGGATAGTCTGTGTTGGTACGTGTGAGATCCACCTTTCCAAGTTTTTGGGGTTCATCTCCTACTTCTGAAGATTTGAGGGTGCTGCCTGTTCCATACTCCTCCTACTCCTCATCCAGCCTTTTAGGGGTACAAACAATAGTAATTGGGGCCTAGTGTGCTTCTGTACGTGTGAGATACATACACTTTTTTGGATCATATTTCCTATTCCGCTATTCAATAAAAAAACTTTGGGGATCAATTAAATTGCGGGATAGTCTGTGTTGGTACGTGTGAGATCCACCTTTCCAAGTTTTTAGGGTTCATCTCATACTTCTGAAGATTTGAGGGTGCTGCCTGTTCCAAACTCCTCCTACTCCTCATCCAGCCTTTTAGGGGTACAAACAATAGTAATTGGGGCCTAGTGTGCTTCTGTACATGTGAGATACATACACTTTTTTGGATCATATTTCCTATTCCGCTATTCAATAAAAACCTTTGGGGATCAATTAAATTGCTGGATAGTCTGTGTTGGTACGTGTGAGATCCACCTTTCCAAGTTTTTGGGGTTCATCTCATACTTCTGAAGATTTGAGGGTGCTGCCTGTTCCATACTCCTCCTACTCCTCATCCAGCCTTTTAGGGGTACAAACAATAGTAATTGGGGCCTAGTGTGCTTCTGTACGTGTGAGATACATACACTTTTTTGGATCATATTTCCTATTCCGCTATTCAATAAAAACCTTTGGGGATCAATTAAATTGCGGGATAGTCTGTGTTGGTACGTGTGAGATCCACCTTTCCAAGTTTTTGGGGTTCATCTCATACTTCTGAAGATTTGAGGGTGCTGCCTGTTCCAAACTCCTCCTACTCCTCATCCTGCCTTTAGGGGTACAAACAATAGTAATTGGGGCCTAGTGTGGTTTTGTACGTGTATGATACATACACTTTTTTTGATCATATTTTCTATTCCGCTATTCAATAAAAACCTTTGGGGAGCAATTAAATTGCGGGATAGTCTGTGTTGGTACGTGTGAGATCTACCTTTCCAAGTTTTTGGGGTTCATCTCATACTTCTGAAGATTTGAGGGTGCTGCCAGTTCCAAACTCCTCCTACTCCTCATCCTGCCTTTAGGGATACAAACAATAGTAATTGTGCCTAGTGTGGTTTTGTACGTGTGAGATACATACACTTTTTTTGATCATATTTTCTATTCCGCTATTCAATAAAAACCTTTGGGGAACAATTAAATTGCGGGATAGTCTGTGTTGGTACCTGTGAGATCCACCTTTACAAGTTTTTGGGGTTCATCTCATACTTCTGAAGATTTGAGGGTGCTGCCTTTTCCATACTCCTCCTACTCCTCATCCAGCCTTTTAGGGGTACAAACAATAGTAATTGGGGCCTAGTGTGCTTCTGTACATGTGAGATACATACACTTTTTTTGATCATATTTCCTATTCCGCTATTCAATAAAAACCTTTGGGGATCAATTAAATTGCGGGATAGTCTGTGTTGGTACGTGTGAGATCCACCTTTCCAAGTTGTTGGGGTTCATCTCATACTTCTGAAGATTTGAGGGTGCTGCCTGTTCCATACTCCTCCTACTCCTCATCCAGCCTTTTAGGGGTACAAACAATAGTAATTGGGGCCTAGTGTGCTTCTGTACGTGTGAGATACATACACTTTTTTTGATCATATTTCCTATTCCGCTATTCAATAAAAACCTTTGGGGATCAATTAAATTGCGGGATAGTCTGTGTTGGTACGTGTGAGATCCACCTTTCCAAGTTTTTGGGGTTCATCTCATACTTCTGAAGATTTGAGGGTGCTGCCTGTTCCATACTCCTCCTACTCCTCATCCAGCCTTTTAGGGGTACAAACAATAGTAATTGGGGCCTAGTGTGCTTCTGTACGTGTGAGATACATACACTTTTTTGGATCATATTTAATACTCCGCTATTCAATAAAAACCTTTGGGGATCAATTAAATTGCAGAATAGTCTGTGTTGGTACGTGTGAGATCCACCTTTCCAAGTTTTTGAGGTTCATCTCATACTTCTGAAGATTTGAGGGTGCTGCCTGTTCCAAACTCCTCCTACTCCTTATCCTGCCTTTAGGGGTACAAACAATAGTAATTGAGGCCTAGTGTGGTTTTGTACGTGTATGATACATACACTTTTTTTGATCATATTTTCTATTCCGCTATTCAATAAAAACCTTTGGGGAACAATTAAATTGCGGGATAGTCTGTGTTGGTACCTGTGAGATCCACCTTTACAAGTTTTTGGGGTTCATCTCATACTTCTGAAGATTTGAGGGTGCTGCCTGTTCCATACTCCTCCTACTCCTCATCCAGCCTTTTAGGGGTACAAACAATAGTAATTGGGGCCTAGTGTGCTTCTGTACGTGTGAGATACATACACTTTTTTGGATCATATTTCCTATTCCGCTATTCAATAAAAACCTTTGGGGATCAGTTAAATTGCGGGATAGTCTGCGTTGGTACGTGTGAGATCCACCTTTCCAAGTTTTTGGGGTTCATCCCATACTTCTGAAGATTTGAGGGTGCTGCCTGTTCCAAACTCCTCCTACTCCTCATCCTGCCTTTAGGGGTACAAACAATAGTAATTGGGGCCTAGTGTGCTTCTGTACGCGTGAGATACATACACTTTTTTTTGATCATATTTCCTATTCCGCTATTCAATAAAAACCTTTGGGGATCAGTTAAATTGCGGGATAGTCTGTGTTGGTACGTGTGAGATACACCTTTCCAATTTTTGGGGCGCATCTCATACTGCCGAGGATTTGAGGATGCTTCAGTCTGCCTCCTGCCTGTTCCCTACTCCTCCTACTCCTTATCCTGCCTTTAGGGTACAAAAAATTGTAATCGGGGCCTAGATTGTGTTTGTACGTGTGAGATACACCGTTTTGTAAAATTTCTCCTATTCCGCTATTCAATATACACCCTGTTTGAGTGTAAAAAATTAAATTGCGGGATAGTCTGTACCGGTACATGTGAGATACACCCTTTTAAATTTGTTTGGCGCATCTCCTTCTACCGCCGAGGATTGCAGGGCGCTTCAGTTTTTGCTCCTGTTCCCAACTCCTCCTACTCCTCTTCCTCATCCTGCCTTTAGGGTACAAAAAATTGTAATCGGGGCCTAGATTGTGTTTGTACGTGTGAGATACACCGTTTTGTAAAATTTCTCCTATACTATTCCGCTATTCAATATACACCCTGTTTGAGTGTAAAAAAATTAAATTGCGGGATAGTCTGTACCGGTACATGTGAGAAAGACCTTTTTAAATTTGTTTGGCGCATCTCCTTCTACCGCCGAGGATTGCAGGGCGCTTCAGTTTTTGCTCCTGCTCCCAACCCCTCCTACTCCTCTTCCTCATCCTGCCTTTAGGGTACAAAAAATTGTAATCGGGGCCTAATCTGTGTTTGTACGTGTGAGATACACCGTATTATAAAATTTTTCCTATTCCGCTATTCAATATACACCCTTTTGGAGTGTAAAAAAATTAAATTACGGCATAGTCTGTATCGGTACGTGTGAGATACACCTTTTAAATTTGTTTGGCGCATCTCCTTCCACCGCCAAGGATTGCAGGGCGCTTCAGTTTGCCTCCTGTTCCCAACTCCTCCTACTCCTCTTCCTCATCCTCCCTTTAGGGTACAAAAAATTTTAGTCGGGGCCTAGTCTGTGTTTGTACGTGTGAGATACACCGTTTGTTTATCCTTTTTCCTATTCCGCTATTCAATATACACCCTTTTGGGGTAAAAAACATTAAATTGTGGCATAGTTTGCATATTTGACTGTCAGATACACCCGTGCGATACTGTTGTTGTTTTGTTCCGCTATTCAATAAACACCTTTCTAGGGCAAGATCATAAATTACAGAAATATGAGGATACCGCCAAATAGGGGCCGTGGCCTGGGTCGTGGTGCTGCTGGTAGAGCTCCTGTTGCAAGGAGAGGACGTGGTCGATCTGTGCCAGCTACACGCACAAGTGAAACACCTTCCACAAGTGTGAGTAGGCGACAGAACCTGCAGCAGTATTTGGTAGGGCATAATGCGCCTCTAGACGTGATGAGGCCTGAAGAAGTACAGGCGATAGTAGATTGGGTTGCTGACAGTGCCTCCAGTTCCTTCACATTGTCTCCCACCCAGTCTACTGCAGAAAGGTCAGAGTTGGCACTTTCAGCCAATGTCCAACCGTCTTTCACCTCACCCCCTTGGAAATCAGGCAAGCAGTCTGAGCCCCAATCCATACAGCAGTCTCTTGTTCTTTTTGAGGACTCTGTCAGCAGGGTTTCCCAGGGCCATCCACCTAGCCCTGCCCCAGAAGTGGAAGAGATTGAGTGCAGCGATGCCCAACCACTTATTTCTCAAGATGAGTACATGCAAGGACCATCGCAGCACGTCTCCGATGATGACGAAACGCAGGTGCCAACTGCTGCGGCGTTCAGCATTGTGGAGACCGACAAGGAGGGCAGGGGTGAAGACTGGGTGGAAGATGATGAGGTCCTCGACCCCACATGGAATGAACGTCATGCAGGTGACCTGAGTAGTTTGGAGGAAGAGGCGGTGGTCGCACAGAGCCACCAGCACAGCAGAAGAGGGAGCAGGGTGCAGAAGTGGAGCGGCCGTGCCCTAGACACTACGCCCGCTACTGCCCAACGCAGCAAGGGAACGAGCGCACCAAAGTCAGCTCAAAGGAGTTCTCTAGCGTGGAAGTTCTTTAGAAAATGTGCTGATGACAGGACACGAGTGGTTTGCACCCTGTGCAATCAGAGCCTGAAGCGAGGCATAAACCTTCTCAACTTGAGCACAACCTGCATGATCAGGCATCTAAGTGCAAAGCACGAGCTGCAGTGGAGTAGACACCTTCAAAACCAAGAAACGTCTCTGGCTCATCCTGCTTCCTCTTCTGCTGCAGTCTCGGCCGCTCCAGCCACATCTGTAGTGATACCGGCACCTGCCACCCCGCAAACAGAGGATCTGTCAGCAACACCACCACCTGGGTCACCAACCGTCTCCACAATGTCCCGTGGAAGCGTTCAGCTTTCCATCTACCAAACACTTGAGAGGAAGAGGAAGTACCCCCCTACCCACCCGCGATCCCTGGCCCTGAATGCCAGCATTTCAAAATTCTTTGCCTTTGAAATGCTGTCATTCCGTCTGGTGGAGACGCACAGTTTTAAAAACCTTATGTCGGTGGCTGTCCCACAGTACGTCGTGCCCAGCCGCCACTACTTTTCCAGGCAAGCCATCCCTTCCCTGCACAACCAAGTGGGGGAAAAAATCAGGTGTGCACTGCGCAACGCCATCTGTGGCAAGGTCCACCTAACTACCGATACGTGGACCAGTAAGCACGGTCAGGGGCGTTATATCTCCCTAACGGCACACTGGGTAAATGCAGTGGCGGATGGGCCTGAGGCGGATAGCAATTTGGCGCATGTCCTTCCACCACCGAGGATTGCAGGGCGCTTCAGTTTGCCTCCTGTTCCTAACTCCTCCTACTCCACTTCCTCATCCTCTACCGCCTCCTCATCTGGACAGCGTACCACCTTCACCACCAACTTCAGCACGGCCAGGGGTAAACGACAGCAGGCAGTTTTAAAACTTGCCTGTTTGGGGGACAAACCACACACCGCGCAGGAGTTGTGGAGGAGCATGGAACAGCAGACAAATGAGTGGTTGCTGCCAGCGAGCCTCAAGCCCGGCCTGGTGGTGTGCGATAACGGGCGAAATCTCATAGCAGCTCTGGGCCTAGCCGGTTTGACGCACATCCCTTGCCTGGCGCATGTGCTGAATTTGGTGGTGCAGAGGTTCCTTAAAAACTACCCCGATATGTCAGAGCTTCTGCAGAAAGTGCGGGCCGTCTGTGCGCACTTTCGGCGTTCTCACCCTGCTGCTGCTCGCCTGTCAGCGCTGCAGCGTAACTTCGGCCTTCCCGCTCACCGCCTCATATGTGACGTGCCCACAAGGTGGAACTCCACCTTGCATATGCTGCAAAGACTGTGCGAGAAGCAGCAGGCCATAGTGGAGTTTCAGCTGCAGCACGCACGCGTGAGTCGCTCTGCGGAACAGCACCACTTCACCACCAATAACTGGGCCTCCATGCGAGACCTGTGTGCCTTGTTGCGCTGTTTTGAGTACTCCACCAACATGGCCAGTGCCGATGACGCCGTTCTCAGCTTAACTATCCCACTTCTATGCCTCCTTGAAAAAACAATTCAGGCGATGATGGAAGAGGATGTGGCATAGGATGAGGAGGAGGAGGAGGATGAAGAGGTAACATTTCCAAGGCTTTCAGGGCAGTCATTCGCAAAGGGGCTCCGAGGGTGGGTTCCTGCACACACAAACGCCAGGGACACAATTGTCCAGCAGGGGCACAGTTCTGGAGGATGAGGAGGAGGAGCTGGAGGAGGAGATGGAAGCATGTTCACAGCAGGGTGGCACCCAGGCCAGCTCATGGCCATCACTGGTGCGTGGCTGGGGGGATACAGAGGACACGGACGATACACCTCCCACAGAGGACAGCCTTTCGTTGCCTCTGGGCAGCCTGGCACACATGAGCGATTACATGCTGCAGTGTCTCCACAACGACCGCCGAGCTGCCCACATTCTAACTTGTGCTGATTACTGGGTGGCCCCGCTGCTGGATCCCCGTTACAAGGACAACGTACCGTCCTTAATTCACTCACTGGAGTGCGATCGCAAGATGCGCGAGTACAAGCGCACGCTGGTAGACGCGATGCTGCTGGCATTCCCACCTGACAGCGGGGCCACAGTGGAAGCACAAGGCAGAGGAGGAGGAGGAGGAAGAGGTCACCAACGCAACCAGGGCACCGCCAGCACCTCAGAAGGCAGGGTTAGCATGGCCGAAATGTGGAAAAGCTTTGTCAGCACGCCACAACAAACAGCAGCGCCAGCAGCTCATATGGAACGTCTTAGCAGGAGGCAGCATTTCACCAACATGGTGGAGCAGTATGTGTGCACACGCCTAGACGTACTGAATGAGGGGTCTACCCCCTTCAACTTCTGGGTCTCCAAGTTGGGCACATGGCTTGAGCTTGCCCTTTACGCCTTGGAGGTGCTGGCGTGCCCTGCAGCCAGTGTATTATCTGAACGGGTATTTAGCACGGCTGGGGGCGTTATAACAGACAAGCGCAGCCGCCTGTCCAGAGACAATGTGGACAAGCTCACGTTCATTAAAATGAACCAGGCATGGATCCCACGGGACTTTTCCGTACCTTGTGCAGAATAGCGATGGATACCGACCTTACCCACCCATTGTTCCATTTTTGCTCTTTCTCACTCTTTTGGGGTGTACCCTCATTTAAAATTTGTGAAAAGAAGCAGTGTTGGCTACCTCTTTCTCCTCAGGGCCAGATTAACGTAGGGGCTATTGGAGCTGCAGCTCCGGGTTGGCCATATTCACTGTTACCGCTCTTCTGTCACTTGTAAACACAGAAGTCTGGCTTCTATGCTCGCTTCCCCAGGCAGCTCCCTCAGAACCTCCCCACACAGCACGAAGGCCGGACAAGGAGGGACAGTTGCCGATGCATGGATGTGTTTATGGGCTTCAGAGACAGCATCCCATGTGGAATTAGGCATGCATGGCTGCACCCTTCCTCCTCTGGGTGCATGCCAAGGCACGGCCCTTAAGGCCCTTCAAAATCCTCAGCACCAAGCCCATGATGCTCTTAATCCGGCCCTGGTCCTCCTCCACCGCCGCTTCCACCTACACCGCCCATAGGTGTGCGCAGCCTATTGCATTATATTATATTAAATACACATGCATGTGTTTGCCTACATGTACATGGCCCCGATACATTACTCTCCCTGCTGGCAAAGAGAAATAGAGCAGAGCAGGTCCGAGGGAGATCTTTCCCATCTCCTCACTGGCAAACAGAGCGATAATGCTATGTGCCCTAGGTGATTAGGGTGTGCCCAGGTACACCCGGCACACCCTGTGCACACGCCTATGACACCGCCACATCCACCACCACCTCAACCTCCCTCCTACTCCATATGGGCCTCGTCCTTCAGAGATGAAGAACATTGTTTTATTTTTCTGTTTTTTTTTTGTTGTTTTAAGTTATTTCCCTATCCACATTTGTTTGCAGAGCACTTGCCATGCTCTTAACTACGTTTTGCTGCCATTTGCAGCAGTCTAGCCCTTTCCATTGGTGTTTTAGAGCCATTTTAGTGCCTGAAAGTTCGGGTCCCCATTGACTTCAATAGGGTTCGGTGTCCGGGAAAAGTTCGGCAAAAGTCCGGGACACGGACCCGGACTTTTTTTTAAACACGGACATCCAGGTGTCCGCTCAACTCTACTCACAAATGACTCACTGTGCTGGCTTTTATGTCTATATTTCAATTGCATCAGATAGATGCCTTTGTGTGCATAATTGTGGGGACATTATGTTTAAGATTGTTTTTGATGGGTTAGGGCCTTGCTCATATATTGTATGTATGAAGTTTTTGTATTTGTAATACTTTTTTAAAGCAGTATTAAACCCATAACCAAACATTTATTATATTGCAGCTTACCAATTCTTAGATGTGGTGGCTGCATTTGTTTTCTTTTTTATGCTTTCTTTCTTCTACAGGTTCCTCCAGCCCGAGCCCACTCATCCATGTATTTTAGGACCTTGCTTTGTGCCCCGGTGTACAGTTGGAACAGGCATGGGCCATTCCCAAACTATTCCCACAAAATTGGGAGCATAAAATTGTCCAAAACGTTTTAGTATGCTGACGCCTTAACGACAAATGACGGCGGGACAGTGCAGCCATTTTTCTGGGCGGACGTCATATGACGTCCGCCCATTCAAGCAGGGCAGGCGCGATTGTGTGCGCGCCGCCCTGCACTGCCGGTGTCAGCGTGTCCCCGGGACACAGCCCGTCACCAGCAGGGGGGAAACAGCCAATGGGCGTGGCTGTTTCCCACGTGATCGGCTGTGTTCCAATGACACAGCCGATCACAATATGAAAGCCCAGAAGATGACCGCGCATGCGCGATCGGGAGCGCGCAGCGCGGTCATGCCGGTGGCTCTGTGTTCCCTAGGAACACAGCTAGTCACCGGCAGTAGTAAACAGTCACTGACAGTGACTGTTTACTATGTGATTGGCATGTGAATCCATTCACAGCCGATCACAAAATGTAAACACAGAGCAGTAACTCACTGTTACTAGCTCTTCTCCCCTCACACAGTTTCCAGTTTGAGGAGAGCAGAGCTAGAAACAGTGAGTTACTGCTCTGTGTACCTGTCACAATGTAAAATCACAGCAATAAAGGTCCCCACACAGTCCTCAGCCCCCCCCCAATTGCACCTGTCACCCAACAGTCACCTCATCAGTGCCCAGAAATTGACACCCATAACATTCACATGTGAGCATAGCGATCGCGGGCAGAATCACTGAAATCACCGGGAAATCATTGCAAATCGCGGGACGCCTGTGCGTTGCCCGTGATTTGCAATAGCACCCCAAACGCTGTGCGATGTTGCTGCGATTTCCGCCTGCCGAATCGAGGTAACATCAAAACAACGCATGATGCCCAAAAAAAGGTACAAGAGCTCTTTGGGGCGTCATGCGTTGTTTGCGTGATGTTACCTCGATTCGGCAGGCGGAAATCGCGGCAACATCGCACAGCGTTTGGGGTGCTATTGCAAATCACGGGCAACGCACAGGCGCCCCGCGATTTGCAATGATTTCCGGAATGCGGGCAGAATCGCGGTGATTCTGCCCTTATCCGCTACGCCCACATGTGAACATAGCCTAAAGTGCACCGGTCACCAGAGACTGCCATCAGTACCGCCGTGCACCATCGCCCGTCTCCTGTCACCCATCGGTGACCATCGCCCGTCATCTGTCACCCCATCAATCACCGTCACCTGTCACCCCATCAGTCATCCTCACTTGTCACCCCATCAGTGATCGTCACTTGTCACCCCATCAATAATTGCCACTTGTCACCCTTTAGTGATCGTCATCTGTCACCCCATCAATCATCATCACCTGGCTGTCACCCCATCAGTGATCGTCATCTGTCACCGCATCAATCATCATCATCTGTCACCCCATCAATCATCGTCACCTGTCACCCCATCAATCATCGTCACCTGTCACCCCATCAGTCATTGTCATCTGTCACCCCATCAGTCATCGTCACCTGTCACCCCATCAGTCATCGTCATCTGTCACCCCATCAGTCATCGTCACCTGTCACCCCACCACTCATCGTCATCTGTCAACCCATCAGTCATCGTCATCTGTCAACCCATCAGTGACCGTCACCTGCCACCCATCAGTGATCATCCGCAGTCAACCGTCACCCGTCGCACAGCCCATCACAGCCAGCACGTCAAAAAGGATGTATAGCAACGAGGAGGCCCTTCAGGTCCTCTCCATGACTGATGAGAGCACCGGGGAGCTCTCATCAGTATCCAAATCAAATCCTGAATCCGATTCGTAATTTGAAATCGCTAATAGTAGCGGATCGGAGATGGGCTCGGACTATTCCTGTACACTTTCCTTTATACAACGTATTTTGGGGTGCAATTTTTGCTATATACATGCAACAACTTACTGACCGCCTAACGACTATATACGTCGGCCATTAAAAGCTAAATACTGGGGTTATGGCAGCAGATAGCTGCCATAACCACAGTATTTTTTTAAACGGCAAGCGGTCGGCTTTCAGATAAGGGTGGTCCCAGTGACGGATTCACTGCGGAATTACCCTTACGGTGCAGGGGAAGAGGTGCCCCCCCCTCCCGCCGCGTCCCATACATTTTCCCAGCTTACCGGACCCGCCGGCACCGGGGAAAACTATCCGGTCCCGGATCCTCAGAGACAGGAAGTCGAGTGAGGGCAAGATGGCCCTCACTCGACTCTATGGTCTTGGAGGACCGGAGCTACGTCAAAAGACGTTACCTAGCAACCGGTTTAAAGGGCCGCTTTTTTTTTTTTCTTTTTCAACAATTTTTCTTTTTTTCCTTTTTTAGTGTAGTTGTGAGGTCTGAGGTCTTTTTGACCCCAGATCTCACAATAAAGAGGACCTGTCATGCTTATTTCTATTACAAGGGATGTTTACATTCCTTGTAATAGGAATAAAAATGATCAAAACATTTTTTTTTAAAACTGTGTAAAAATAAAAAAATAATAAATAAAATAAATAGGAAAAAAAAAATTAAAGCGCCCTGTCCCCGTTAGCTCGCGCGCAGAAGCGAACTCATACGGAAGTCCCGCCCACATATGTAAACGGTGTTCAAACCACACATGTGAGGTATCGCCGCAATCGTTACAGCGAGAGCAATAATTTGAGCCCTAGACCTCCTCTGTAACTCTAAGCTGGTAACCTGTAGAAATTTTTAAAATGTTGCCTATGGGGATTTTTAAGTACCAATGTTTGGCGCCATTCTGTGAGCGTGCGCAATTTTGAAGCATGACATGTTGGGTTTCTAATTACTCGGCATAACATTATCTTTCACATTATGGAAAAAATTGGGCTAAATTTACTGTTTTCTTATTTTTTAATTAAAAGAAGTGAATTTTTTTTAAAAAAATTGCATTTGGAAGACTGCTGCGCAGATATGGTGTGATAAAAAATATTGCAACGATCTCCATTTTATTCACTAGGGTCTCTGCTAAAAAAAAATATATAATGTTTGAGGGTTCTAAGTAGTTTTCTAGCAAAAAAAATGATTTTAGCTGGTAAACACCAAGTGTCAAAAATAGGCCCAGTCTTAAAGTGGATAAATAGACAACTTTGTGTAAAGTGCTACTTGGATGTTAAGCCTCTGTATGTGGCTAGGCTGTGTAAAAGTGTTACACATGTGGTATTGCCGTAGGAATAGCAGAATGTATTTTGGGGTGCAATTTTTGCTATGTACATGCTATGTGTTGGAAATATTTCATAAATGGACAACATTGTGTAAAAAAAAAATGCATTTTCATTTTCTTTCCACAGTTTCCAAAAACTTGTGGAAAAAAATGACACGTTCAAAAGACTCATTATGCCTCAAAAATTATACGTTGGGATGTTTGCTTTCCAAAATGGGGTCATTTTATGGGGGTTTCCGTTGTCCTGGTGCTCCAGGGCCTTCAAAAGTGCGATAGGTTGTCAGGAAATTATATGTGTAATTTATGCTCCTAGAATGCTGGACGGTGCTACTTGGATGTTAGGCCTCTGTATGTGTCCAGGCTGTGAAAAAGTCTCACACATGTGGTATCGTCATACTCAGGAGTAGTGGTAGAATATGTTTTGGGGTGTAGTTGCAAGTATATATATGCTGTGTGAGAGAAATAACCTGTTAATACGTCAATTTGTAAAAAAAAAAAAAAAAAAAAGAAAAGAAAAATCTTCATTTTGCAAAGAAATGTGGGAAAAAAATTACAACTTCAAAAAACTCACCATGCCCCTTATTAAATACATTGGAATGTCTACTTTCCAAAAAGGGGTCATTTGGGGGGTATTTGTACTTTCCTGACTTTTTAGTGTCTCAAGAAATGAGATAGGCCTTCAGTACATAACGTGTGATCAAGTAAGGTCAATTTTCAATGATTAGCGCCATAACTTGTGGACTCTAGAACTTTCACGAAGACCAAATAATATACACCTATTTGGGTTATTTTTACCAAAGATAAGTAGCAGTATAAATTTTGGCCAAAATTTGTGAAGAAAAATGACTAATTTGCAAAATTTTATGACAGAAATAAAGAAAAATGCGTTTTTTCACAATATTTTCAGTATTTTTTTATTTATAGCACACAAAATAAAAAAACCCAGTAGTGATTAAATACCATCAAAAGAAAGCTCTATTTGTGTGAAAAAAAGGACACAAATTTTTTATGGGTACAGTGTTGCATGACTGAGTAATTGTCATTCAAAGTGTGAGAGCGCTGAAAGCTGAAAATCGGTCTGGGCAGGAAGGGGGTGAAAGTGCACTGTAGGCAAGTGGTTAAGAGTTCCCGTCACCTGTGCAGGCCAGTCACGTTCTTCCACCCTGAACTCGCTCATCCATGTCTTTGTACAGGGATAGGTAGAGTCCTAAAAATATAGAACATTTGTGGTAAAAGCATAATTTTGAAAGTGGCTATTCTGCCTATTCAAGAGGTTTTGCTCCGGGAGTAGTATTGTATCTCATTGGCCAGCTTATTAAGAAGGGGTTTGTCATGCACCTATACCGGTTGACCCTCTAGTGTGCCTTTTGGGCATACTGGATTCGGAACCGTTTGCCCCTGGTACGTATATAATGGTGCAATGACTACTGTATTTGGCAAGGAAATTGATTGCCAGTTTTTGAATGGGCCCTACGGTCCCTACATTGGCACAGTGGGTGACACGAGTCAATGCCATCCTATTGCAGGAACAACTGGCATACCGTCACAGAAATGCAGTCAAAAAGTTTCATAAGATTTGGCAGGATTGGTTGGATTGTCCGGGGTTGGCCCCTGCACAGCTGCTCATGCACCGCATTCTGCAGGCCTAGACCTTCTGGTGGACTGGTGCTCTGGGATTTTTCTCACCTGAATTTTATCTTTTCTTTTTGTTTTCTTTCCCTCCCCCCCCCTCATTTTTCTCTTCTCTGCTCCTACTATCCTCATTTCCCCTCCTCTTTCCTCCCCCCCCTTTTATTTTTTTCTATGGCTGGGACCCGTCCCCTGCTTCTTTATCTGTCTTTGATTTCGGCGTGGATATAATGACTAAAAAGCTATTGTGCTCCCAGAGGAGGTCATTTTTTATTTCTTCCTCCTGTTTTTTTATGGTGGGGATTGCACTGCTGGTGTGGAGAGATGTATTTCTACAAATATATGCCGAACCCTGTTTATGTTGGTACTTTGCAGCATTTGATTACGTACATAACAGCTAGAAGGTGTTTGGGTGTTTCAATTACCTTACCGCCAGTGTGGTTACTGACATCCCTGTATTATGTCATTTTTCTTTTGTTATGAAGTATGACCCCTGCGATGGGTGCAACATTCCCCTTTTTTTGTATGCACTTGATTGTCATTATTGTGTATGTTTCTATTTTTTTTTTTCTTGTTTTCTTAATAACACTCTTTTGGATTAAAAAAAAAAGAAGGGGTTTGTAATTGGCTTCATTTAGTTTTGCTGAGGGTAATGTTACGATTATTCCTAGGTAAGAGAGAGCCTTTTTTAACCAGTATTAGGGGAGATCTATGATAATTTCGGTTTGACCTTCGTAGGAAAACCTAGACCTAATATCAATGATTTAGAAAAATTTACTTTGTAGTAAGATAGCACTAAAAGAGGACAATACTTGAGCATGTATTAAAGATGTAGATGAATTAGATAATATAAGAATGACATTGTCCGTGATGAGATTGACATGTGAGCGGAAGTGAAAACAGAAGCCAGATAAATTTGGGTGGGATCTAATTGCCTCAGCTAGTGGTTCTATAACTAAATTAAATATGGAAGGGGAAAGAGCGCATCCCTGTCTTGTCCCATTGAATATGGCAAATGGTTTGGAGAGGAGGCTGGAAGAGGATGCTCTCGTTGAGGGGGTAGAGTATAGCGCCATAATGGCAGATTGTTTTGGGCGAGAGAACCCATATTTTAACAGTACTTTTAATATAACCCCAATGAACTCAGTCAAATACCTTCTCTGCATAAATAGAAAAGAGCAGAGAAGGCGTTTGTGACTTTTCTGCGAACTGGATAACGTTTAAGATGCGCCTGGTGGTGTCAGATGCCTGTCTGCCCTTGATAAACCTGTGTTGGTCTGGCTGTATCAAGGATGGGAGAATATTGTGAAAGTGTGTACTGTAGCAAGGAGTTTAGCATAACCTTTTACATCTGAATTTAGTAATGAGATCGGTCTAAAGTTAGCTGGAGTATCCAGGGATTTGCCCGGTTTGGGCAAAGTGATAATGTTAGCCGACAACATCTCTTCGGAAGCTGCTTCTGTAAAAACCTTCAGGGCCAGGGGATTTGCCTACGGGGGTGAATTTGATAACACAAATAATTTCATCAGAAGTAAAGGGGGCGTTAGGCTCCTTAAATTGAGTGGAGGACAAAGACAGGCGATTTTGTTTATTCAAAATATAATTAATCGGGGGTGTGGCCTAGTCGGCCATGTGATCGTCAAAAAATCCTCTTCCCAACCCATATACAGTAAACCCCCCTCCATTGCGGGGATTACATTCCGGATCCAGCCGCGAAAAGTGAAAATCCGCGAAATAGAAAAACCCTATTAAAATGCATTGTAGGCATGTTTTTTTTTACTGTCACTGTACGTGTAAAAGCATTTTAAGGTCTTTAAACACACTTTTAAAACAATAGAAACTCATTTAAACACATAAAAGATACTGAGAGACATAGCAAGAACTATGGAAAACACAAAAATATTTCATTTGTAATGATTTATATAGTAAAATAACAATACAAAAAAAAACGCAATATACCGGGACCGCAAAAACTGAACCGCGATGGAGCGGGGGTTTACTGTAACACCGAACAGAGGCTCAGGACTGCTGCACGCCGCTTACTGACACTCCAGGGACCCTCGGCAGGGGTCTCCCGACTTGGTAGCAGCGATGGTGCAGGGCAGAAACAGAGAAGAGGCCGTGGCGGCGGACGGACAAGATGGCGCCCAGACCCCTATGCCACAGTGTGGTCCGAGAGATAATTCCAAAGACCCTGCAAGTAAGTCATCTAAAGCCACAGGGAACGAGCAACCAAGAGACAGCTGTCTCGGCTGAATCGGCTCCCTCCTTCGCCACAGAGCTAGTAAACCTTGAACAGCAAGATTTTAACACTTTCCGTCCAGCCCTCTGTGGATCTGAGGAGACATCCTCAGAACAGGATACAAAGAGTGAATCACAGCCACCCCTCAGTGAAATTCTTAAAGCAGTGCACAGTTGCACAGCATTTGTTGATAACCGTAAAAAGAACCTTGGTGGCTTGAAAGAGGAGGTGTCACTGTTAAGACAGGATTTATAAAAGATCAGGTAGTGGACCACTGCCACAGAGAGTCGCATTAGCGACCTGGAAGATGAACTCCCTCCTGTGATCAGGGATACTAAAATTGCCATCCAACAAGCAGCTGCTTCCCATAACAAGACGGGTGACATTGAAAACAGGTTGCGTCGCAACAATATTTGCATAGTGGGGATGCTGGGTAGAGATCCCACTGATTTTGTGGAACGCTGGCTACTGGACGCCTTCGGGAAAGAAGCTTTTACCCACAATTTGCAGTGGAAAGGGCCCATCGCACACCACTTTGCATGCCTCCTGAATTACAAAGATCGAGAAATGATCCTGCGACTGGACAGGGAGAAGGCTGATATCCGGTACAACAGAGCAAAAATATCACTATACCCAGACTTCTCTGCGGAAGTTCAACGCAAATGTTCCTAGTTCTATGATGTCAAGGCGCGGCTGCACTGTCTACACTTATCTTATGCTTTGCTGTACCCAGCCAAACTCAGGGTTACCGCAGATGGCCAATCTCATTTCTTTGAATTGGCGACTGAGGCGGCCTCTTGGCTGGACTGCAACAAGAACAGCCTGAATCAATAACAAGCGACTGGTGATGAGGACTGACCCTTAAGGAAACTCCAGAATCCGTATCACGCCTCTTATGGGAGTATGTTTTCTTTCTCAAATTCTCCTAATTGAACAGGCTGGGGAGCCATTACTTATAATGCTGAACAGCGAGAGAATTACGACGACAAATCTATTTTTCTGCTATCTACACTTTGTGTGTTTATCCAGTTAACCTTTTACCTGCTGTTGCAGATGTTTTTTTTTTTTTTGTTTTTGTTTTTGTTCCTTCTACCGAGGCGTACCACAATTGAAACAGCCAAGGATGGCTACACAATCTGTCAGTTTCTTTTGCCTTATGCACCACTGAGGGTTTTACAGCACTCGGTCCCTTTGGCACAGTTGCGCTTTTCAGTTATTGGCTTTTATTCTGACTCTCAACAGGAACTGGCACACAGTACTTTAAACTTGCAGTCCTTTATCTGGTTTCAAAGTCCACATGTGCTTCACCTACCTACCTCTGTGTCCTCTGATGTGTAAAAATGGCCTACCAGATTGACAGATCATCAACTCGAAAGAGGACACCTCCATGATCCTCTGTCGGTCTACTACTTTAGTGTATTCCATAATGTTATTCAACGTCGATACTCGTAGTATTGTGGAACGTTAGGGGTGTGAACAATCTCGTACTATGATCTTCACGACCCTCCAAAAATTTTACCCGGCCATGGTTGGATTGCAAGAAACTCACCTGACTGTGGAGACGACACGGTCCCTACAATACTCCTGGGCGTTAAAAGTATATTATTCTACCCTTCCCTCCAATTCTCGGGGTGTCAGTGTGTTGATACATAGGTCACTGATATTCCAGGAATTGGACTCGAGGGTGGATTCAGAGGGTCGGTATGTGTTCCTTTATTGTAAATTTTACAATGTGAAGTTGGTACTGGTGTTTGTGTATAGTGATGAGCCGTACACTCCTGGTTCGGTTCGCACCAGAACACTGCGAATACAGGGGAAAAGTTTGTTAGAACATGTGAACTCCATTGAAATCTATGGGACTCGAACATGAAAAATCAAAAGTCCTAATTTTAAAGGCTTAAATGACAGTTATTGCCAAAAAAAAGTGTATGGGGTGCCCTGGGGGACATGTACCAATGCAAAAATTTCTTTTAACCGCTTGCCGACTGCCCACAGTATATTTACTGCGGCAGTCAGCCCCTCACAGGCAAAGCGACGTAGGTCTACGTCGCTAGCCTGTGAGGGTCTCAGGGGCGAGCGTGCGCCGCCGAAGGCACGTGTGACCTGCGGACCTGATCGTCTGCCGGTCACTCGCGATCGTCGGTGGAGAGGGAGAAAGGCAGGCGGCTAATGTAAACAAGCCGCCTGTCATTCTCCCCTGTGTAGGAATAGTGATCATACGGTTCTACTATGTAGGACCGTTGATCACTGTTCCTACACCTCAAGCCACAGCCAATCACAGTTAGAATCACGCCCCTAGGGACACACATAACCCCTCCCTCTCAAAAAAGTTAGCCCCTTCACTGCCAGTGTAATTTTACAGTAACAGTGCATATTTATAGCACTGATTACTGTAGTAATGTCACTGGTAACCCCAAAAGTGTCAAAAATGTCAGTCAAGGGTCCGATCTATCCGCCGCAATGTCGCAGTACCGCAAAAAAAATCGCAGATTGCAGCCATTACGCGTTAAAAAAACAAACAACAAAAATGACAAAAATCTTTCCCTTTGTTAGTAAACGCGATAACTTTTGCGCAAACCAATCAAAATACGCTTTTTGCTATTTTTTTTACCAAACATATGTAGCATAAAACAAATTGGCCGAAAATGTTAAAAAATTTAGATTTTTACATTTTTTTGGGGGGGAATTTCATATAAAAAAATTTGAAAATATTGTTATTTTTGCAAAATTGACGCTCTTTTTTTGTTTATAGCGCATGATCAAAAAATCGCACAGGTGACCAAATACCACCAAAAGAAAGCTCTGATTGTGGGAAAAAAAGGACGTCAAATTCGTTTAGGTACAGCGTCGCACGACCGCGCAATTGTCCGTTAAAATCATGCAGTGCCAAATTGCAAAATAGGCCCTGGTTAGGGAGGGGGTAAAATCTTCCGGGACTTAAGTGGTTAAAAACGATCATGTTTACAGGAGCACTGATTTTGATGATGCTTAAAGTGAAACAATAAAAATGAAAAATTCCTTTAAATATCAGTCCCCCCTACAATTCATACCAGATCCTTATCTGAGCAAGCAGCCTGGCTGGTCAGGATAAGGGGGGAGGGGCGAGCGAGCGTCCCCCCTCCTGAACCATACCAGGCCACTTGCCCTCAACATGGGGAGAGTGCTTTGCGGTGCCCCCCAAAGCACCTTGTCCCCATGTTGATGGGGACAAGGGCCTCTTCCTGGACAGCCCTGGGCTGTGGTTGTTGGGGTCTGCGGGTGGGGGGCTTATCTGAATCTGGAAGCAAGGGGGGCCCCAGATCCCACCACCCCCCATGTGAATGGATATTGGGTACCTCTTACCCCTACCCATTCACCAAAAAAGTGTACAAAAAAATAATGACAAAGGTCCCTTAAAATTTGTTCCAGACCGAACTGGGGGGGGGGGGGGGGGGACCTGGTATGGAACTGGGGGGGGGGCACCCAAGCCATGTTTTGTTTTTTATCTGTATTGCCAGGAGCCGACAATGCATTCCAGCCGCGAGCAAGTATAAATGTCATAAGAATCAGCCCTACACTACACTGCACTGCTTGATATATATCCTGCAATAACTGATAAATATATATATATATATATATATATATATACTACACTACCTGATCTATTACTAGATACAATGCACAATCCACTAACTACCTGCCTAAATCACTCCTATCTTGCCTAACACACTATACACGGCTGCCGTATAAGCAGCAGCTTTATATAGTGTGGGGCGTGGACTTAGCCCCTGAACCATGATTGGCTAAAGGCACCCTGCCTTTGGCCAATCACGGACATTGTGCTGTGATTGGCCAAAGCCTACAGGTCATGTGCATACTTTGGCCAATCATCAGACAATCAGTAATTTATTCACTGCACCAGCACAGTGCATTATGAGGCGCTCATCGGCGGACGAACTTCCCGTTGAGCACCCGAACGCCCAATGTTCGAATTGAACTTACGTTTGACTCGAACTCGAAGCTCACCCCTATTTGTGTATATCCCGCCCCCATTTTCAAGAGATGTTTTACAAGTCCTTATAATTTGGTAGATAAACCTGACCTCCCGTTGCTGATAATAAGTGATTTCAACTGTTATCTTGACCTTCTCCTGGACCCCAATCCCTTGTTGTCTCATCAAGGGGGCAATAGGGGCATGGTTCTGGGGAGATTTCTGTCGGAGGTGGGTCTGTTGGACCTGTGGCGTTTTAAATTCCCTAACGCTAAAATATTCTCATGGATCTCTAAAACGCACTCATCTCTAGATTGGATAGATCTTTGTGTGGGCAATGCTCTCATGCTCGGACATGTCTCCACTTGTTGCAGAGCTTACATAGTTACATATTAGTTGAGGTTAAATAAAGACAACATCAACCTGTGTAGGCGCGCATGGCCGTAATCATCTCTCATACCCCTTAATGTTCTGATCCTTGAGATGTACGTCCAAGAGTCTTTTGAAAGTAGCCATACTTCCCTCTTGTGGTATAGAATTCCACAATCTTGTAGCCCTAACAGTAAAAAAAACCCCTGCGTTGCCTGAGGTCAAAACGCTTCTCCTCTAATCGCATTGTATGTCCTCGAGTCCTCATGCAATCCTTGCGACTGAATAGCTTTTTTTCTATGCTGAGATCACCATTGAGGTATTTAAAAAAATTGCTAACATGTCCCCTCTCAGGCGCCTCTTCTTCAGGGAGAATAAATGAAGCGATTGTAGACGCTCTTCATAATTAAGGTCCTCCAATCCCCCAATTCGTTTAGTTGCCCTTCTCTGGACTCTCTCCAGCTCCAACACATCTCTCCTGAGGATCGGCGAAAGGAATTGGACAAAATACTCCAGATACGTTCGGACCAGAGTTTTATAAAGTGGTAGGATTATAGTTTTATCTCTAGAATACTTCCCCTTTCTTTATGCATGCTAATATTCTGCCGCCTTTGGCAGCTGCCACTTGACATTGCATGCTATTGCTTAGTCTATCCTCTACCAAGACTCCCAGATCTTTCTCCATTCTTGACTCCCCCAAGGGTTCCCCCCTAAAGTGTATTGTGCTTTTTTGTTTTTAGTCCCCAAGTGCAAAACCTTACGCTTCTCCACATTAAACCTCATTTGCCGTGTCGTTGCCCACTTGTCATCTGCAAAAACTGATATAGAACTACTCAACATACCAAAATGTGGAAAAAGTGAAGCGCTGTGAATACTTTGCGGCTGCACTGTATACCCGAATACTCCACTAGGACTCTTGTTGGACCCTTTGCTGAAATACCCGTTTATACATTGAATGTATGTACTATTATTGGTTTTTTTTTGTTATTATATAAAGCTCAGCTCACATTATTTCAATGCTGGTGTACATCTATATACTTATGGTTAATGCTTTTTGCTGGCTACAGTAGTTCCCCTGCTTCCAACTACTTTGATTAGATTACTGTGGTTACTTTGCCAGGAAGGGAAACCCCTCTGTTCACAGGGTGGAGGTACTGACATCTTACCTCCAGGTAGCACATTCTGTTTGGGGAGGCTTTTTGTCATAACCCTCCAAAAAAAGAGGGCTGCATTGTCAAGTTACACTATCTACTAAGAAGAAACAAAGATCTATGCGTGACAAGATTTTAGTTATATCTCAGTCCAATAAACCTTACCTTCCAATAGCCAAGTCAGTTACGAGGTCCAGTGGCAAGACATCATCTTTTGCATTACTGAGTCTGTGTAGAGAATGCAGATACATTGTTACATCCTGACAAAATCCATCCCCCAACATACTAAAGTGGACCTGAAAAAATGTACCAGAATTGAAGCCTAACACTAACTAATCTTAAAAATGTTCCTTCCCCCCTCCTGTATCCTATCCTGTCTAACTTGTGTATGAAGATGTGTATACTTACCTATTTTTCGTCTGACCTGGTCATGTGATCCTCCCTGTTATAGACATGTCCTGTTCGTCACGTTTGGAATTAAAATTCAGGCGTATTTTTCATTGCTCAGAAATTCGGATACATCTGAATTTTCTAAAGTACAATAGTAACAAATTTAAGTGAATCTGAAATAACGAAAAAGAAATTCGGAAAAATTTGAATAGTTTTCAAATTGAATTCGAATAGTTTTCGAATCAAATTAAAATTTCAGAAGAGAATTAAAATAGATAAGTAAACAGAACAGATTATAAAATAAAAGAATAGAGAAAAATAGAATAGAAAATAAAAGAATAGAGTAAAACAGAACACAATAGAATAGAAAATGAAAGAACAGAATTAAAATAGAATAGAAAATAAAGGGATAGAATAGAAAAAAAATAAATATAATATAGTAGAGAAAACAGAACAGATTACAAAATAAAAGAATAGAGAAAAATAGAATTGAAAATAAAAGAATAGAGTAAAACAGAACAAAATAGAATAGAAAATAAAAGAACATAATTAAATAGAATTATTATTATTATTATTAAGGATTTCTATAGCGCCAACAATTTACGCAGCACTTTACAATAATAGAGGGAGACAGTACATATACAATACAATAAAATACAAGAGGATTTAGAGGGCCCTGCTCAGAAGAGCTTGCAATCTAATAGAAAAAAGGAATAGAATTAAGAATAGAATAGAATCAAATGGAGAGAATATAACCATCTTCTGAAATTCTAATTAAAAATAGAATAAATTCATAAATAAAAGAGAAAAGAATAAAATAGAATTTTTAAAAAAAGACTAGCATATAATAGAATAGAAAGAATATAACCTTATTCTGAAATTTTAATTTTTAATAGAATAAATTAAAATGCAAATAGAATAGAAAAGGATAAACTAGAAAATAAAATAATAGAATAGAATTAAAAAAACAATAGATTAGAATAGAATAGCATTAAAAGAATATGCCCATTTCCCAAAATTTGAAAATAATTACTTTAAATTCAAATGAAATAGTAAAGAATAGATTATAATAGAATAGACAATAAAATAATAGAATTAACTGGAATAGAAAATGGACTAGAATGAACATAACCATCTTCCGAAATTCGAAATTTCAAATAGAATACATTTGAATTTGAATAGAATAGAAAAGGATAGAAAATAAAATAATAGAATAGAATAAACAATAAAAAAGAATAACAATATAACTATTTATATTGTAGAATAGATTAGAAAAGAATAGAATAGAAAGTAAAATAATAGAATAGAAACGAATAGAATAGAATAAACAATAGAAAGGAATAACAATATAATCGTTTATTTCGAATTTCAAATAGAATAAATTTGAATTCTAATAGAAAATAATAGAAAAGAATAGAGTAGAAAATAAAAGAATAGAATAGAAAAAAACAATAAAATAGAATGGAACAGAAAGAATATAACCATCTTCCAAAATTTTAATTTCGAAATGAATAAATTCGATTTCAAATGGAATGCGAATGGAATTAGAATTCAAATCAATTAGAATTTTCTGAATTCAGTCAAGTCGAGTTCAATTTGACCAAATTCGATAAATATGAATTGATTTGAATTTAAATAAATGAAACAAATTCCGAAAGTGAATTAACCAAATTAAACAAATTTAACTAAACAAATTTATGTAAATAATGAATCGAAGCAAAACTTTTTTTCATTCTGCATGTTTACTCTGTTAGTGAGGAGGGAGTGCTAGTCATTGTCAGTGCTCCCTCTTCTCCGCTGCAGCTGCCACTTACTTACACAGGAGAGCCAGAGCTGTGGATCACTTGATTGGTCCAGAGCAGACTAAAATAGGTAAGTATACACAACTTTTTAACACCGATTAGGTACCGTGGGTACCAGGAGTGGTGAGGGAACATTTTTAAAGTATTAAACCCAAAACTAAAAATGTAATATACTGCAGCTTACCAATAATTAAATATGGTGACTGCATACGTTTTTTTTTTTTTTTTTTCCCTATTTTCCCTCTGTTTTCACCTGGTAATCTAGCCAGTAACACACCTTCTGTATAAGAGTGCCCCCACTCTGGATGAAAGAGAACAGGGGGCACCTTTGAACAGCAGCCAAATTGAAGCCAAACTCCAGCTAAACACTTTATAAGCAGTTATAGAAAACCTTTTTTTTCCTTTTGGGATAAAGGTTTTACATATTAAATAAAAGCTGATCATTCTAATCACCCCTTTCAGTGGTAAATCGTTTGTCTCAACCCTCTAACTGCTACATCTGCAGGACAGCTTGTGATTTAAATACAACAGACTTTCTGACTGGATCACAAAGTAAAAATAGAAGAAAGAACCCCCTAAAAAAAAAAAAAAAAAAAAAAAAACACAGCCATTATATCTAAGAATAGGTAAGCTGCAATATAAAACATGTTTGCTTTTGGGTCTAATACTACTTTAAAGTGTTTGTTACCCCAACATTTCATATTCCTGACACGTGCCTGCTGTACCATGTACTTGTATGAGAAATTATTCTGTTCTCTTTCTATTGCTTCCGTTATGTGACATCCCTGGTGTTCCTGCCAGTCCCTCTGCTTTCCTATTAAAAACTGACCACACTTAGCAGGAGAACACAGCATGGTCAGTTTTCTAGCTATGCTGGGAACTCAGCCGGATTTCCTCTAATGATGAGACTTGTCCTGAAATTCCCCTCCCCCCTGTACATCTATGCACTGGGAAGCTCAGTGTGCTGCTGCTTCCCCCCCCCCCCCCCAGCTTTTATACAGCTGAGAACAGACGGAATGTGATCATATATCAAAAAAGGAAAAAAGGGTACCGTATATACTCGAGTATAAGCCTGAGTTTTTAAGCACATTTTTTTGTCCCCCTTGGCTTATACTCGAGTCATAAAAAAAAATGTTCCCGGCCGGCCCAACGTGCTCCGAAGCCCCATAGATTTCAAAATGGCGCCGCCCGGGAAAGGCCGTACACATTCGGCTATTCCCGGGAATAGCTGAACGTATTTGTATTGGTAGATTGGTAAAACCCACCTGCTTTTTTACAACTACTATTCCTTTATACTGGCTTTTAGAATTTACAAATTTAGAAATTGGATGAAAGGTTTAGCACTATAGAACAGTAGTAGATAAGGAGTGCTTTTTGAATACAACAATATATGTCAGACCAAAATGAGGGACAAATGAGGAGAAAAGAGGGACTTTGTTTCGAATGAGAGACAGTCCCTCTAAATCAGGGACAGTTGAGAGCTATGCCTAGAACCCACATGCAGTTTGCAAAGTCACAGCCAAACCAGAACTGTTGATTTACATGCCTGGGTCATGATCAGTGACTCAAAGTAGATCCACCTTTGAATTATCACAACAGCCAGGCAATTAGCACTCTTAGGCCAGGCTCACATATGTTTGGCATGGGGTCCGGTGCATCCCTATTCACTAGTTCAGGTGCGAATCAGGTCCAAATTTGTGCCTGAATTCGCACCTGAACTAGACCCAAAGACGCACAGGACCCTTTTGGAATGCGGACCGAGGCAGCCCCAGACCTGTGTGAACTGGCTCCAATGAGAGCCGGAGCACACTAGCTCGTCATGTGAATTGGATGAGGGATAACCCACATCCAATTTGCTCATATGTGAACACGGCCAACAGAGTTCAGCAATCAGCAGTGGCAGCCTACACATGTTCTCAGTACTGGCCTCCTATACTGTAGGTTCCTCTTGTGATTAAACAAATTACTTACCCTTGGTTACAGTGAAGCAGAGCCTCAAATTGCCGTTTAAGCGGTTTGTTTTCATACCTGAAAGCAATTGTACAAATAAAGAACAAATTATATATATTGCTTTAAAAAAGATAAACACTTCTCTTAGTGCCCATTCACACTAGGGCGACTCACGAGGCGACTTGTGTCGCCCCAGGTCGCTTGACATAACCAAAGCAATGTAATTCAATCAGTGCCGTCTTAATTGCCACTACTGATGTCGCTCCGACTTCAGAAAAGGGTCCGGTACTACTTTGAGGCGACCAGTGATCCGACCTGTCCCATATACTTCAATGGGAGTCGCCTCCTTATCTGAATTGAAGCGACTTGTGATCCGACTTGTCATCCGACTTTGCAAAAAAATGGTATTGAACAAGAAAAGAGCATAATTTTTATTAAAACATAATTATGTCTTCTGTCAACCTGGCCGTTTTTCTTGCAGGCATTTATCAGGCATGTTTTTAATCAGGCATGTCTTTTTTTGTATTTAGTGTCTGGGGGGTCTAAAAAATGTACCTGTCAAGTTTCAGCTCTGTAGCATGTCCAGAACCCCTAAAAAACAGCATTTTTCTTATAATTTCAGTAATGCGCTTCTCTGCGGCTGGCTTTTTTTCTTGCAGGCATTTATCGGGCATTTTTTTAGGCAGACATGTCATTTTTTGTATTTAGTGTCTGGTGGGTCTAAAAAGTGTACCTGTCAAGTTTCAGCTCTGTAGCATGTCCAGAACCCCTAAAAAAACAGCATTTTTCTTATAATTTCAGTAATGCGGCTTCTCTGCGGCTGGCTTTTTTTCTTGCAGGCATGTATCGGGCATTTTTTTAGGCAGGCATGTCATTTTTTGTATTTAGTGTCTGGGGGGTCTAAAAAGTGTACCTGTCAAGTTTCAGCTCTATAGCATGTCCAGAAACCCTAAGAAACAGCATTTTTCTTATAATTTCAGTAATGCGGCTTCTCTGCGGCTGGCCTTTTTTCTTGCAGGCATTTATCGGGCATTTTCTTAGGCAGGCATGTCATTTTTTGTATTTAGTGTCTGGGGGGGTCTAAAAAGTGTACCTGTCAAGTTTCAGCTCTGTAGCATGTCCAGAACCCCTAAAAAAACAGCATTTTTCTTATAATTTTTAGTAGAAAACGAATGCAGTGTCTTTCCAGCTGTCTTTTTTTCTTGCAGGCATTTATCGGGCATTTTTTTAGGCAGGCATGTCATTTTTTGTATTTAGTGCCTGGGGGGTCTAAAAAGTGTACCTGTCAAGTTTCAGCTCTATAGCATGTCCAGAACCCCTAAAAAAACAGCATTTTTCTTATAATTTTTAGTAGAAAACGAATGCAGTGTCTTTCCAGCTGTCTTTTATCATGCAGGCATTTATCGGGCATTTTTTTAGGCAGGCATGTCTTTTTTTGTATTTAGTGTCTGGGGGGTCTAAAAAGTGTACCTGTCAAGTTTCAGCTCTATAGCATGTCCAGAAACCCTAAAAAACAGCATTTTTCTTATAATTTCAGTAATGCGGCTTCTCTGCGGCTGGCTTTTTTTCTTGCAGACATGTATCGGGCATTTTTTCAGGCAGGCATGTCATTTTTTGTATTTAGTGTCTGGGGGGTCTAAAAAGTGTACCTGTCAAGTTTCAGCTCTGTAGCATGTCCAGAACCCCTAAGAAACAGCATTTTTCTTATAATTTCAGTAATGCGGCTTCTCTGCAGCTGGCCTTTTTTCTTGCAGGCATTTATCGGGCATTTTCTTAGGCAGGAATGTAATTTTTTGTATTTAGTGTCTGGGGGGTCTAAAAAGTGTACCTGTCAAGTTTCAGTTCTGTAGCATGTCGAGAACCCCTAAAAAAACAGCATTTTTCTTATAATTTTTAGTAGAAAACGAATGCAGTGTCTTTCCAGCTGTCTTTTTTTCTTGCAGGCATTTATCGGGCATTTTTTTAGGCAGGCATGTCATTTTTTGTATTTAGTGTCTGGGGGGTCTAAAAAGTGTACCTGTCAAGTTTCAGCTCTGTAGCATGTCCAGAACCCCTAAAAAACAGAATTTTTCTTATAATTTAAGTAATGCGGCTTCTCTGCGGCTGGCTTTTATTCTTGCAGGCATTTATCGGGCATATTTTTAGGCAAGCATGTCATTTTTTGTATTTAGTGTCTGGGGGGTCTAAAAAGTGTACCTGTCAAGTTTCAGCTCTGTAGCATGTCCAGAACCCCAAAAAAACAGCATTTTTTCTTATAATTTTTAGTAGAAAATGAGTGCAGTGTCTTTCCAGCTGTCTTTTTTTCTTGCTGGCATTTATCGGGCATTTTTTTAGGTAGGCGTGTCTTTTTTTGTATTTAGTGTCTGGGGGGTCTAAAAAGTGTACTGTCAAGTTTCAGCTCTGTAGCATGTCCAGAACCCCTAAAAAACAGCATTTTTCTTATAATTTCAGTAATGCGGCTTCTCAGCGGCTGGCCTTTTTTCTTGCAGGCATTTATCGGGCACTTTTTTAGGCAGGCATGTCATTTTTTGTATTTAGTGTCTGGGGGGTCTAAAAAGTGTACCTGTCAAGTTTCAGTTCTGTAGCATGTTTAGAACCCCTAAAAAACAGCATTTTTCTTATAATTTTTAGTAGAAAACTAATGCAGTGTCTTTCCAGCTGTCTTTTTCTTTTTTTTTTTCTTTTTTTTTTTCAAAACATCATATTGTGATTGGCCAAATAAAAAGTCGCCTCGCGCTGAAGTTGCGCCAAAGTCGCGCAAAGTCGCCCCAAAGTCGCGCTAAGTCGCGCCAAAGTCGCGACTTTAGTGGTCGCGGCAGTGTGAACCGGCACTTATTCAGCAGTACTCATCTACCATACTGTGTTACCTGTGTAGCTTGCCGGAGAGCCTACACATGAGCAGAGGGGTAAGTCAGTTGGCCATTGCAAGCACAGTTAGGCTAGATTACTGTATTGTCTGCCAACAGCAGACTCAGAACTCCTCCTGAAATAGGATATAGAGTATATACACATTCATTGAGGAAGCTGAGAAATTGTCTTCACTGAAGTTGGGATCCACATGTTAGTTTATGACATGGTAATTACAATGCCAGTAGATATCACAGAAGGCCAAATGTCACTAAAGCTGGGTTCACACTGGTGCAGACACAGATATTGCATGTGATTTGCACCACTTTGCTGTGCAGATCAAATGTGATGTCTGTGCGATGCAAATTTAGCCATACAATTTGAATGGCTGAATTTGCATCGCATTTGGACCAAAATGGTGCAGGACCCTTTTTTTGGTCCCATCCCATTTGGTCCCATTTGTTCACATCCATGCAACCTGATTCCTGTACCATTTAACAGTTTGCACTGCGTTCTATGAACCGATCTGAGGGTGTCATTAACTTTACATTAACACCCGCATCAGTTCGCAGAGAGCAGTGTAAAATTAGAAATTAGCCTTTTATAAATAAAACAATGCTCAGGTCTCTTAGTGGCAGATAATGTGTTAATGAAGGTTACAATTCAGTTGACTGACTGTAGCTCTGTATTGACTGTGCAGCTCTGCCAGAGCATCACCCTATGATTTAGACCAGTGTTTCTCAACCTTTTTTCAGTCAAGGCACCCTTTAAAATTATAGACAATCTCAAGGCACCCTTTAAAATGATGGGCAGTCTCAAGGCACCCCATTCTAAAATGTAAAAATGTATTCTAATAGTTTTACATAATGCAGCAATATCCGCATATGTAGGACACCCAACATTAGAGGTGATTTATTCTTCCAAAACAAATACACTTTTGCACACTGGTACTGACTAGTAGTCCAAAGTTTCTCTTTTCCCTCAATTTCTCTCCATCAGTCAGCTAATGTCACCCCAGTGTTGAGGGAGAGGGGTACAGGAGGGTCAAACAAGGATGCTGTGGAGGCGACAGACATTCAGGGCTGGTGTGCGGGGTGCACCACGTGAGGGGGGGTGCACATAATCCTCTCCCGCAAGTCACTGGAGTCTCTCACTGCAGCCTCGGAGCCGCTACATTCTTTGTAGTGCCGGCTCACAGGCAGAGAGATATCAAATGCACTCCGCCTGTGAGAGGAGGAGCCGTACAGCCGGCTTTGCTCTCTACTGCAGCCACCTGCTTTCTCTGTACGGTCCCTCCTCTCACAGGCAGAGTGCACTTGATATCACTCCGCCTGTGAGCCGGGACTATGGAGGCGCCGTTCTCACAGTGACAGCCGCAGCCCCACCGGGATATTACACAAGAGGCCAGCACCACAGAGCCCACAGAGCCCACAGAGCCAGCACCACAGAGCCCACAGAACCCAGCACCACAGAGCCAGCAACACAGAGCCCACAGAGCCAGCACTACAGAGCCCACAGAGCCCAGCACCACAGAGCCAGCACCACAGAGCCCAGCTTCACAGACCCCACAGAGCCCATCACCACAGAGCCCAGCTCCACAGAGCCCAGCACCACAGAGCCAGCACCACAGAGCCAGCACCACAGAGCCCAGCACCACAGAGCCAGCACCACAGGGCCCAGCACCACAGAGTCAGCACCACAGAGTCAGCACCACAGAGCCCAGCACCGCAGAGCGCAACACCACAGAGCCCAGAACCACAGAGCCAGCACCACAGAGCCAAGCACCACAGAGCCGGCACCACAGAGCTCAGCATACCACAGAGCCCGGCACCACAGAGACCGGCACCACAGAGCCCAGCATACCACAGAGACTGGCACCACAGCCCAGCATACCACAGATACAAGCACACCACAGAGGGGCCAGGAATCAGGACAGGCAGCCAAGAATCAGGACCAGCAGCCAGCCCCAAGGCCCCAGCAGCCAGACCCCAGGACCAGCAGCCAAGAATCAGGACCAGAAGCCAGCCCCAAGGCCTGAGCAGCCAGACCCCAGGACCAGCAGCAAAGCCCCAGGAGGACCAGCAGCCAGGCTCCAGCAGCCAGACCCTAGGACCAGCAGCCCAGCCCCAAAAACCAGGACCAGCAGCCAGGAATCAGGAGGACCAGCAGCCAGACCCCAGGACCAGCAGGCCAGCCCCAGCAGCCAGACCTTAGGACCAGCAGCAAAGCCCCAGAAGCCAGGACCCAGTCCCAGAAGCCAGGCCCCAGGACAAGCAGCCAGCCCCAGTACCCATTATGTAAGGTAAGGGAAGTCTCCTAGTCTTGGGCCTGGGCATCAAAGTGCTATTAATTAATATAATATTGTTTATTTTTTTTATTGCTCAGTGACACTCTAATGTAGTCTGTCATGGGGGCTGGAGGGGACTCTTTCTATCAGAGACTCTCCAATAGGCACAGAGAGGGCCCCTGTAAGATAAACACCCCTCCAGGTCCCATTAGACTCCATTGTAGTCTCTAATGGGGCCTGGTGGGGGGTGTTTCTAACATAGATTTTAAAATGCAAACAGAGATGACCTCTGTTGGAGAGACCCGCCTCTAGGTCCCATGAAATGACCCCATTGTATTATCTAATGGGGCCTGGTGGGGGCTCTTTCTAACAGACTCTCTAACAGACGCCCTCTCTGTGTTCCTTGGAGAGACCCCCCTCCAGGTCCCATTAGGAAAAGGGGAGGAGTTATTAAGATGACCACGCCCATGTGAGGGCTCCATAAATATTTCTGCACCCAGGCGTCTGTTACCCTAGGATTGGTCCTGCAGACATCCTCCTTATTAACTGATGATGTCATTGGTTGTTAGGATGCCATTGTCTAGAAAGTCATAATGGTGCACAATGAAAACTTGTGGCTTTGTGTAACTAAAAGGCAGGCTTCATTCACCCGCTGGCTTGTATTAAATTTTTGATCAATTTTTAGCCATTTTTCCAAGGCACCCCTGAAGAAACCTCAAGGCACCCCAGGGTGCCTGGGCACCCTGGTTGAAAAAGGCTGACTTATGCCCCGTACACACGTTCCGATAATCGTATGATAAAACTCGATTTCGACCTGATCGTTAGTACACAGCTTTCGACAGCCGATCACGACAGTTGGTCCAACAAAATCCAAAGGGACAAACAGGAAACTTCTGTCATACGATAGCCCCGCGAACGACAATCGTTTCATCAGTACACTATGTGTCCACTAAAAATTGATCGACAAAGACCGCGCATGATCAGAAACACTAAGCACGGAAAAAGCCTAGCTGCCATTATTTTTGTTTTGCACCATCTGATACGTAGCTAAGCAACCAGGAAGCTTTTCCCCGAATCGTACGACAAAAATCATACGGTTTGTACGCATTGTTGAATTCAATGTTAGTATCATGCAACAAAATGCAAACGATAAGTCGTCCCATTATCTGAACGTGTGTACGGGGCATTAGACCATGTGGCCAAAGCTAGGGCATTGGTCACATGAACTATCCTGGTAGACAGGACCATTAGTTTCTTTTGTAAAAATGGCTTGACAAGTTTGCTTCGAATCTAGGAGCCAGCTAAAAAAGTTAGGAGCCAGT
Organism: Pelophylax lessonae; assembly: GCF_965119305.1. Taxonomy (NCBI): domain Eukaryota; kingdom Metazoa; phylum Chordata; class Amphibia; order Anura; family Ranidae; genus Pelophylax; species Pelophylax lessonae. Next base: position 216,982,567 of record NC_138774.1, on the reverse strand, counting down.
GTTTTTTTATTTTTTTTTTTACAAAGCCTTACTAAGCCTTACAAAGGAAGTCTGGAGCTATAATTCTTACTCTCATTCCGGCATTCACAGCAGCGATATGAAACGCGTACCGCAATCAACATTTTCAGGCGTGTTTATGTTTGTACGTTTTTTTTTTTTTTTTTGGGGGGGGGGGATTTTACGTGCTTGTGTGTAACCTTACATTTTTACAAGGAAAGAATAAATGTCTTTTTTTTTTTTTTTAAATCACATAGGTAATATAGTCCCCTATAATTTTTTTATTTTGGTGACAAGTTCTCCTTAATGTGACATCCAGGGTCTAAGGCAGGGGTGTCAAGCTCCATTTCCTCAGGGACCTCGTTATCATTATGGTTGCCCTCAAAGGGACGGTTGTATCTGTAGGAATATAAAGATTTAACAACCCCCCCCCCCAAAAAAAAAGCGCCATTGATTAGAGTAGCAGGGGTATAACAATGGATGGGTCAACACACAAATGACACAGAAACCAGTTCCTAATGAAAATTGTATCAAATGTATTTATTCAAAAAATAAGACATACGGTTCCAGTGTATAATTTAAAAAACAAACCTTCCACCTCATCACTATAAATAAACCACGTGATAATTAAAAACACAAACACATACTGTTTGTGAGCTGTAGCTACCAAAAGAGCAATATAAATAATCACATAATATATGACATAAATAACAGGTCACAAATTGAATAAACCAATAGAGGGGCAACAGCTCAGCTGAAGGTAGCCACCCGGTATCAAGCCGAAGAAGATGGCCTTTTGTTTTGTTTTTTTGTGTCTCTGTTTCAATGTTCCTTCATTCAAGCTGCAGCTCACTCATATGTTGGTTCCATGCAGTTATGAGTAGAACCTATTTTAAAAGAATATCTATTGTTCATGGGTTGTTTGAACTGGTCTTTGTACTACACATTGGTGTTTATTTATCATTTCTATTACTACCATTATTATACCTAATTGTGTTTGTCCATTTACCTATTTACTGTATTTATAGAATTTTTTTTATTGTGTATGTACAGTATGTGTGTGTATATATTATATATATATATATATATATATATATATATATATTTATATATATATGTGTGTATACATGTATATGTGTATGTATGTGTATGTATATATACAGTGGGTACAGAAAGTATTCAGACCCCCTTAAATTTTTCACTCTTTGTTATATTGCAGCCATTTGCTAAAATCATTTAAGTTCATTCTTCTTCCTCATGAATGTACACATAGCACCCCATACTGTCAGAAAAACACAGAATTGTTGACATTGTTGCAGATTTATTAAAAAAGAAAAACTGAAATATCACATGGTCCTAAGTATTCAGACCCTTTGCTGTGACACTCATATATTTAACTCAGGTGCTTTCCATTTCTTCTGATCATCCTTGAGATGGTTCTACACCTTCATTTGAGTCCAGCTGTGTTTGATTATACTGATTGGACTTGATTAGGAAAGCCACACACCTGTCTATATAAGACCTTCCAGATCACAATGCATGTCAGAGCAAATGAGAATCATGAGGTCAAAGGAACTGCCTGAAGAGCTCAGAGACAGAATTGTGGCAAGGCACAGATCTGGCCAAGGTTACAAAAAGATTTCTCCTGCACTTAAGGTTCCTAAGAGCACAGTGGCCTCCATAATCCTCAAAAGGAAGACGTTTGGGACGACCAGAACCCTTCCTAGAGCTGGCCGTCATGCCAAACTGAGCTATCGGGGGAGAAGAGCCTTCGTGAGAGAGGTAAAGAAGAACCCAAAGATCACTGTGGCTGAGCTCCAGAGATGCAGTCAGGAGATGGGAGAAAGTTGTAGAAAGTCAACCATCACTGCAGCCCTCCACCAGTGGGGGCTTTATGGCAGAGTGGCCCGACGGAAGCCTCTCCTCAGTGTAAGACACATGAAAGCCTGCATGGAGTTTGCTAAAAAACACCTGAAGGACTCCAAGATGGTGAGAAATATGATTCTCTGGTCTGATGAGACCAAAATAGAACTTTTTGGCCTTAATTCTAAGCGGTATGTGTGGAGAAAACCAGGCACTGCTCATCACCTGTCCAATACAGTCCCAACAGTGAAGCATGGTGGTGGTAGCATCATGCTGTGGCGGTGTTTTTCAGTTGCAGGGACAGGACGACTGGTTGAAATCGAGGGAAAGATGAATGCGGCCAAGTACAGGGATATCCTGGACAAAAACCTTCTCCAGAGTGCTCTGGACCTCAGACTGGGCCGAAGGTTTACCTTCCAACAAGACAATGACCCTAAGCACACAGCTAAAATAACGAAGGAGTGGCTTCACAACAACTCCGTGACTGTTCTTGAATGGCCCAGCCAGAGCCCTGACTTAAACCCAATTGAGCATCTCTGGAGAGACCTAAAAATGGCTGTCCACCAATGTTTACCATCCAACCTGACAGAACTGGAGAGGATCTGCAAGGAGGAATGGCAGAGGATCCCCAAATCCAGGTGTGAAAGACTTGTTGCATCTTTCCCAAAAAGACTCCTGGCTGTATTAGATCAAAAGGGGGCTTCTACTAAATACTGAGCAAAGGGTCTGAATACTTAGGACCATGTGATATTTCAGTTTTTCTTTTTTAATAAATCTGCAACAATGTCAACAATTCTGTGTTTTTCTGTCAGTATTGGGTGCTATGTGTACATTCATGAGGAAGAAGAATGAAAATTTAAGGGGGTCTGAATACTTTCCGTACCCACTGTATATATATATATATATATATATATATATATATATCATTTTTTTTCTTTTTACTGTTGCTTAAACAAGAATAAAAACATGTTCAGTCTTTCTTCATTACTTTGCTTTTGTTTTTGTGTTGCCCTATAGCCTTAAAGCTGAGTTTCGGCCCCAAAATCGACATAGTCGATTTTGGGCCATCCACTTGCTATAGGTCACCTGAAACAGAAATGGATAATTACGATTTTTCTTTTTTTTTTTACTTAACTTTTAATTGCAGAAAAATATACTCACCTTTCTTCCACTTCCTCCCTCGGCGGCCGTGGCCTGCGCTGTCACTTCCGCTTTGCAATGATTCCTGGGAGCTGAACGTCATCGCTCCCAGGAATCAATGCGCCTGCACCAGCCCCGACGTCAGTTCCGGTTCAGGCGCGGCATACCTTGCTAAACAGCTTCTGTGCATGCCCAGAAGCTGTGCAGGGATGACGCTGCAGCCCCGGAAGTGACTGCGGGGCCGGCGCAGTGCATCGTGGGACCGAAGAGGACGAAAGAGGAAGCGGAAGAGGATCGTGCTGGCTTCAGCTACCCACACCCGAGATGACAACGCTGGAGAAGAAATTTTAAAAGTGAGTATTTCTTCTTGCAGGTAAGTGCGAACCGGGACAGATCAGAGGCTATCTATTGTGGAATGTACTAGCCCTGACTGTCCCGGGGCTATTTTCATTGAAATTTTTTTTTGTGGCTGGAACTCCCCTTTAATAAGAACATGCTTTCTATGTCATTCTTGTTTTTTATATTTCGTAGAGTAATGTATGTCCATGACAACCTACCTGACAAAAAGAAACATGGCCCTGCTGTTAAGTAGAGATGTCCCGAACTGTTCGCCAGCGAATAGTTCCCGGCGAACATCGCTTGTTCGCGTCCGCCTCTGCGGGCGAACATATGCGATGTTCGGTCCGCCCCCTATACTTCATCATTGAGGCAAACTTTGACCCTGTACCTCACAATCAGCAGACACATTCCAGCCAATCAGCATACCCTCCCTCCCACACCCTCCCACCTCCTATAAAAAAGCAAGGGCAGCATCCATCTTAGATCATTCTGAAGCAGTGTGTTAGGGAGAGAAGGGAGAGTGTTGCTGCTGCTGTTAATAGGGGCAGTTGTTAGTCAGTGTTCTCGGTCTTGTTAGTCAGTGTTCTCGGTCCAGCATCCTGACAGCACCCCAAAAAGCCCTTTTTAGGGCTGGTATTTGAGTAATTTTTATATATATATATATATATATATATATATATATATATATATATATATTGTGAGGGGACTAGCTCGGCGGCGGGTATGGATGACCCCTTTGGGGGGGGTGCGTTTACACAGGGAGATAGCCGAGAAGTGGTTGCAAACAACAGTTTGGTTTATTCTTGCAATTTCTTCACACAAGTGCAAGCGTCAAAACATCCAAAATAAAATAAAACACAAAATAAATCCTTGCCACTGTGGGCGGCTACCTTCTCACACACAGGAACCTATCTAATGAAGTCTGTCCCCAACTTACTGTTGGGCAGACTTAGCTGATCATACAGCAGACTCTCAATAGTCCATGTTTTATCTCTTCCCACAACAACTGTCCATTGAACATGTCCCTTTTCCTCTTCACATTGATCATGTCCCTTTGCTTGACTCTTCACATTGAACATGTCCCTTTACATAGCAAACAGTTCATTCATTTCTTCCACATAGAAATAGTTCATTTTCTCACCTTGAGAAGTCTTCACATTATTTTAACCTCCTCAGCGCACATCGCTCCAGGAGGTCTTCCCCATGCCCACACAGCTTCAGGGGGCACACCTTCTCCCATGCCCACACAGCGTCGGGAGGCACACATGACCGTCCTCCTCTCCCCAGCTTCACACAGCATCAGGAGGCAGCAATCCTTAGACTTTCTTTGGACAAATTAAAGAGGCCTTCATTTCCTCATTCTGAACAGCAGAATGGTTTTCAACTTCCTGCTGGCTATCTCTGCAGCCGACACCCTATAGTAATTGGTGAATTTTCTAAACCAGGTGGAAATGTATCTCCTGTCTGTGACTACATCCACAGATTTACCTGACTTCCTGTCACAATATATATATATATATATATATATATATATATATATATATATATATATATATATATATATATATATATTGTCCCCAAAAAGCCCCTTTGAGGGCTGGTATTTGAGTATTTTTTTTTGATATATATATATAAAATATATATATATATATATATATATATATATATATATATATATATATATATATATATATATATATATATATATATTGTGTGCAGTTGCCTGCCCGCCATGTGTGAGAGGCCACAGACCCACCACAGACTGTACTGTGTTCACTCCACACTCATTTCGGGTGGCACAGGCACAGTACCTTGCAGTTTAAAAAATATATTTTTTTTCCTCTGTCATAATTGCAGTGAGTGTCAGGTCCACAGAGTGTACTGTGCCCACTGCAGTGCCCACCACTGATACATATACGGTGGCACAACAGCTTGTTGCAAATTGAAAAAAAAAATAATTTTTTATAATTGCAGTTGCCTGGCCTGCCAGTGACTGTCAGGTCCACAGAGTGTACTCTGCCCACTGCAGTGCCCACCACTGATATATACGGTGGCACAGCAGCTTTCAAATTAAAAATATATATATATTTTTATAATTGCAGTTGCCTGGCCTGCCAGTGACTGTCAGGTCCACAGAGTGTACTGTGCCCACTGAAGTGCCCACCACTGATATATACGGTGGCACAGCAGCTTGCAAATCAAAAATATATATATTTTTTTATAATTGCAGTTGCCTGGCTTGCCAGTGACTGTCAGGTCCACAGAGTGTACTGTGCCCACTGCAGTGCCCACCACTGATATATACGGTGGCACAGCAGCTTGCAAATTAAAAATATATATATTTTTTTATAATTGCAGTTGCCTGGCCTGCCAGTGACTGTCAGGTCCACAGAGTGTACTGTGCCCACTGCAGTGCCCGCCACTGATATATACCGTGGCACAGCAGCTTGCAAATTAAAAATATATGTATTTTTTTATAATTGCAGTTGCCTGGCCTGCCAGTGACTGTCAGGTCCACAGAGTGTACTGTGTCCACTGCAGTGCCCGCCACTGATATATACCGTGGCACAGCAGCTTGCAAATTAAAAATATATGTATTTTTTTATAATTGCAGTTGCCTGGCCTGCCAGTGACTGTCAGGTCCACAGAGTGTACTCTGCCCACTGCAGTGCCCACCACTGATATATATACGGTGGCACAGCAGCTTTCAAATTAAAAATATATATATTTTTTTATAATTGCAGTTGCCTGGCCTGCCAGTGACTGTCAGGTCCACAGAGTGTACTGTGCCCACTGCCCAACACTCCTATAGGGTGGCACAGCACCTTGCACTCATAGTACCACTAATCTAAAAACAAATGACAGGCAGAGGCAGGCCACCCCGCAAGGGCCGTCGTGGTCGTGGTGCTGTGATTTCCTTGGGCCCTAGAATAATGCCCAGTGTTCAGAAGCCACGTACCCTGAACTCAAAAAATTCTGAGGACATAGTTGACTGGCTTACACAGGACTTAACTGCAGATATCGGCACTCTGAGGAGCGATGAACCCCTTGACTACTGGGTGTGCAGGCTTGACCTGTGGCCTGAGCTATCCCAATTTGCCATTGAACTTCTGGCCTGCCCCGCTTCAAGTGTCCTGTCAGAAAGGATCTTCAGCGCAGCAGAAGGTATTGTCACTGAGAAGAGAAGTCGCCTAGGTCAAAAAAGTCTAGATTACCTCACCTTTATTAAGATGAACGAGGCATGGATCCCGAAGGGACTGACAGTGGGGGATGCATTTGACTAAAAAAGGCCTGATGAGATGCCTTGGGCTAAAAATGGTCCACACGCTGCTGTATTTAATCTCTGCATGCCGGATGACTTACGTGACGTCTCCGCCACCAACTACGGTTCAAGCCGCAATGTTTTAGTGCACTTTCTGCCTTGAAAACCTCAATTTTTCCGGCCGCTGCTACAGCAGCGGCTGCAACAATACCTTCTTTTTCATGCATGTGTACATGCCTAATTTTTCTGGCCTCTGGTGCTACACTGTGGCTGCAAAAAAACAAAAAAAAGGCACATACATGTGTCAATTCCCCTTAGTGATCGTTACCTTGTTGTGTTGAAGGGGCTTGCGTATCACAATGAAGCGATCACCTCTAGGAGTGTGTTGGCACACCCCAGATGATAAGGTCATTGCTTCATTGTGAACAAACCAAAAGCGATCCGCGGGATAATTTTTCATAGAAAAAACATTAATTTTCTTTAATTTAAAAAAAAGAGGACAGCCTCTGTGGAGCTGAGTATTTTTTGGCTGCGTTACTGAATGCTCATGCACAATGGCTGTAGGCTCATGCGCCCTTTTTGCGGAGGTGACAAACCTGGTCAGTCGAACCCAAGGCAACATCATCGACCTCATCCCATATGCGTTTTTTCTGGAGCGTGCCCTGCGAAGAGTACTGGATCAGGCCGTAGATGAGCATGAAGAGGAAGAGTTGTGGTCCCCATCACCACCAGAAGCAGCCTTTTTGTTGTCGATTGCTGGACCTGTGGCAACGCAGAGAGAGGAGTCTGAAGAAGAGAAGCCAGAGGAGGAAGGTGGCTTTGAGGAGGTGGAAGACCAACCACAGCAGGCGTCCCAGGGGGCTTGTTGTCACCTTTCGGGGACCCTTGGTGTTGTACATGGCTGGGTGGAGGAAGAGACCTTCAATGACGTCAGTGAGGACAAGGAACGGGACATGGCTAGCTTGGTATACAACCTTGTGCAAATGGGGAGTTTGCGGTTGTGCAAATGGACTGACTGACTGACTGTTAAATGGGTGTCAGGTCACCTGTGGCCAGGTGAAAACTGCACCCTGTTGGAGGCAGGGGCGCAGCGCAAGATAGTGAACCCGATAGCAGACTGCTGCGGATGGACCGGAACATGAGCCCAAGATTCCCCAGGGCGCGGAGTCTAAGACCCAGCAGGTGTTCACCAGAGCCTCTAGTGGTGAGGATGGACTTGGCTGCAGCTGGGCCCAGGTCGCGGCCCCTGGGGTCCCCCAGGTCACGCTCCGTAGGGAGAGAAGGGAAGCAGCCACTCAGGACACACGGAATGGTGATGGGTAAGCCGAGGTCAGGGTAACAGGCAGACAAGGGTAACCACGGGACAGGCCAAAGGTCAGGGTAACAGCCAAACAGGAATAGTCAGAGACAAGCCAAAGTCGGTACACAGAACAGTAGATCAAGCACACAGTAAACAGGAAACTAGCAACAGGGAACAGCAAAGCTGACCTGCAGTGCACTGGTTAATATAGACTTCCTGGAATGGCCTGGGGTGGAGCCAAACAGGGAAGAGAGATGATAAAAGCAGCCAGAAGGAAGAGTCTGGCCCTTTATGCAGACATGAGGGTGAGGAACAGGTAAACTACCAGACATTTATTGCATGTCCATGACAATGGGGTGTTTTGTCTGTCAGAGTTTGGTCAGACTGTCACTGTGAAGCGGGTGTAACCCTTACACTACCTGATTGATACAACATCATACCTGATCGTATACACACACTGGATGTTTTAACGCACGTTATTCCAAACAATTTAGGAATGTTAGGTGATTATGTTAGGTGATTTATGCCCTTTATGGATTAAAACCCGTCTCTGCGTCAATTACCTAATTTTCCATGGGAGTTTTGCCATGGATCCCCCTCCGGCATGCCACAGTCCAGGTGTTAGTCCCCTTGATACAACTTTTCCATCACTATTGTGGCCAAAAAGAGTCCCTGTGGGTTTTAAAATTCGCCTGCCTATTGAAGTCTATGGTGGTTCGCCCGGTTCGCGAACATTTGCCGATGTTCGCGTTCGCGAGCGGCAAATTTTAGGTTCGCGACATCACTACTGTTAAGCAGACAAGGCCTATTATGTATTTACCTAGCACCTACCTGTAGGGTGCTACACTTATTTGAACAAGCTGAAGTTAGAAGCTGATTGGCTACCATGCAGAGCTGCACCAGATTTTGCACTCTCCAGTTTAAGTAAATCAACACCACATTATTTTTTTCATAAGGGGGAGTCTCTTTTCACAATATTGTCATGCAAAATGATTATGTTTCTATGTAATCTAAAGACAAAATGATGTAAATGAAATGAAAAAAATATTTTTTTCTCTTGAGACTAGAGTCATTTTACTGTAACAGAAATGTATACTGTAAGTATACATTTTATTTTATTATTTGTCCCAATTAACATGACACTAAAATTATGTTTATGGCACAAAGAATGGCAGTTATTTGCTAACCGTGCCTGATTTAGACCCTAGGGGGGCCTGGGGCAGTTCAAGTTTGGAAGCCCTTCAACAAAGAAATTAAATATGACAAATAAAGAAGTGAACTAAAATGAATGACAAACTACATTATGTTAGGTTCTGAAGAAGACACTGATTTATTTTTCTTCAATTTTATTGACTGTAAAAATAAAGATTACACAGATAATTGGAACTGGCAAGTCATACATCACAGTTATGCATCACACTAAAATATGGTAAAACCTTGGATTGAAAGTAACTTGGTTTGAGAGCGTTTTGGAAGACAAGCAACATTTTTTTTTTTTTTATAAATTTTGACTTGATAAACAAGCAATGTCTTAATATAAAAGTAGCGTCATTTCACAACCGAGTATAAAAGAGAAGAGAGGCACCTCTAAGTGTAGCAATATGGTTACATTTAGTGTACAACATTTAGCAAATCACATGGTTAATGATTAAACAGGCACATCTAAGTATGCAGGCATCCGGGGTAAAGCTGTCCATATTGACCGTCCTCCATACCACCATCGACTTCATCCCTTCCACACTGCGCTCCACAAACGCTTCAAGCCTCGCTTTCAGATCGCTCTACTGCAGGGTAGTCTTCCCGGTTATGATTGCAGACTGATGGCGGTGAGAGCAGGCCATACAGAGGACGTTCTATATGGACAGTTTTACCCCTGATGCCTGCATACTTAGATGTGCCTCTTTTAATCATCAACCATGTGAGTTGCTAAATGTTAAACCTTCACTAAATGTAACCATATTGCTACACTTAGAGGTGCCTCTCTTCTCTTTTATACTCTGTAGGCTGGATTTTGCTTCCAATCCCCTTGTGGAGGCTGCCATTTGTGGATGGACATTTTATGGTTACACAAATCGCTATATTCTTTTTATATGGACTATAGACTGAAGGATTTAGGAATAAATGGTTGTGGAACTAATCATCTGAGTTTCCATTATTTCTTATGGGGAAATTCCCTTTGATATATGAGTGCTTTGGATTACAAGCATGTTTCCGGAAAGAATTATGCTCGCGATCCAAGGTGTTACTATATTTACAAAAAGCCTTTCTTCCTGCACTTAAAGTGATACTAAAGTCTCATTTTTTTTTGTGTTTAAAAATACCAAATATGTTATACTTACCTGCTCTGTGCAGTGGTTTTGCACAGAGCAGCCCAGATCCTCTTCTTCTTGGGTCCCTCACAGGCACTCCCAGCCCCTCCCTGGCCCTGCTTGCTATGGGGGCACTCGAGCCAAGCCCCAGTTCCGTGTGTCCATTAAGACATGGGCCATGGCTAGACCCTGCCCCCTCTCTACTAATTGGCTCACTGACTTTGATTGACAGCTGGACTGCTGAGTTTCTCAAGCAGCATTGCTGGATCAAGAGGGGGCTCGGGTAAGTATTAGGGGGGCGGAGGGGGGCTGCTGCACACAGAGGGGTTTTTAAAAATAGCTTCTACCTTTACAACCATTTTGTCATCTGCACCCAAAATCTTTAACCACTTGCCGACCGCCCTCCGGCTTTTTACTGCGGCAGGGTGGCATGGCTGCATCTAGTCACGTAGTACTATGTGACTGGAGTGCATGTGGTTTCGGCGGTGCGCAGGTTTAGACACAGTGGGAGGCGGGCCGTGGATTGTCTGGGAAACAGAGAGAGAAGACTCGCCTGCTTATGTAAACAAAGCAGGCAGATCTCCTTTCAGACAGGCAGGGACAGATCAGTCTGTGCCTGTCACAGAACCCCCCCCCCCACACACACACACACACACACACTGTCAGTAAGCAAATAGGCATACATTTAACCCCTTTGATCACCCCCAGTATTAACCCCTTCCCTGCCAGTGTCATTTATACAGTAACAGGGCATATTATTTAGCACTGATTACTGTATTAGTGTCACTGGTCCCCAAAAAGTGTCAAAAATGTCAGTTAGAGGTCCGATCTGTCCGCCGCAATGTCGAAGTCCCGCTAAAAATTGCAGATTGCTGCAATTACTAATTTAAAAAAAAAATAAAATAAAAAGTCCAAAAATCTATCCCATAGTTTGTAAACGCTATAACTTTTGCGCAAACCAATTAAAATAAGCTTTTTGGGATTTTTTTTACCAAAAATTTGTAGTAGAATACAAATTGGCCTAAACTGATAAAAAAATTAGATTTTTTCATTTTTTTTATCGGGAATGTTTTATAGCAGAAAGTAAAAAATATGGCGTTTTCTTAAAAATTGTCGCTCTTTTTTTTGTTTATAGCGGAAAAACTAAAAACAGCAGAGGTGATCAAATACCACCAAAATAAAGATCTATTTGTGGGAAAAAAAGGACAACTGTATAATCTTGAGAACACTGCTCTTGACAGTCAGTAGGCACAGGGAACTTAATCTTTCATGGATCTTTGTGGTTCTCAGATAATTCTTTATCAGTGGTAATTTGCTGAAGGACATTTCTCCTGAACAACTAGTGACCATTATGATCAAATATATTCTAACAGATACATTAACACCTGGAAAGGTATCAGCAAGCCCTTCATCATTTAACTACTTCCGGACAGCCCACAGTACCTTTACTGTAGGTGGGCGGCATGGCAAGCTGGATCCTGTACCCAAATTAATCATGGTTATGGCTACAGAGATTCTTCTCTTTTTCCTTTTTTTTTCACCTTTTTCTCCATTTTATCTATTCTTTCCTGTATTTTGCTGCTTAGAAGAGTTACATAGAACATTTTATGGCATAAACACCTTGATATACTTTACCCTCTTCAGATGAGGACTACAGTGTTGTTGCCGGATGAGGAGTTTATGTATAAATCTCCATTTTGTAATTGTAAATATTAATGTAAATACAACTGTACACATTTTTGATTTCAAAACTCATATTTGCTATATGATTAGATGGTAGATTTGTAAGTTGTGTAACACAGACACAGTCAGTAGTATGAATCGAGTTTAACAAGTCCATTTGAAAGGCCAGCCTGCTATTCAAATTTAAACTCCTAAAATGAATCCCATTCAACAAGTCTGTTTGAATGACGAGCGGTCTGTTAGCCGGGAGGTAGCCTGTTGATATGCCAAATAGTATCACCCTGTGATTACATTTCTGGGAGCCAGACTTCCTGGGGCCAATGAAACTAGGTGAATAGATCACGTCACATCCGCCCTTATTTCAGTCTCCATATCAAAGAACCCTCATTAAGATATGCAATGGAGATGAACCATCTGTTGAGGGTTGGACAATGTGCCCCGGAAATGAACCTTGCATACCTTAAATTTCAATTGCAGAGTACATCAACAGGTATTTTCAACATTTTCCCTCCAACAGAGAGGAGGGGTTATCAAGGGGCTGAATTATGCTAAGCTAGGGGAGGTGGGAGTTGTCCAATCCTGAACGAGATATGCCCAGAGGGAGGAACAGGGCGGGATAACTGACCGAATCAGAATAGCCCTATACAAGTCTATGAGATAGAGGGATATATTATTCCAAGGTGAGCAGAGAGGAAGTAGGAGCCATTGATCTGAGAAGGGGACCCCATATCATCTTAACCACTGGTAAATATCAGGGCGACTCCTGGCACTTAAATATATACATGTGTGTTGTCTGTCTTGTGGTGCATATCATAATAATTTGAATCCTATGCGCTATATATATATGTGTTCTGTTAAACTTTGAATATTTTCCATTTTGTTGTATGTACTATAGATAGATTGTTGTAAATTAATTTGGGGCTTTCAGGCTATATACTAATAAAATAATTGCTTTTTTGAAGCTTTCATTCATAGTCAAAGAACTCTCATTTTTAATAAAAACGTGAAAATGGAATGTACACTTCAGGAATATAGTGAGTTTCCCTTTCCCATTGGTAGAGGATTTCTTTTTATGTTTGTACTGTTTGTTGGTTATCACATGCCAGAAAAAGTGTTCCTGCACGGTCCTGAAATGTTGCTTTTCTATGCCATCATCCCAAAAAAAAAAAAAGAGCGTTGAACTTTGAAAAAAGCTTGTTGGTGTGCTGGTGACTTATTTTATTCAGGCAATCATGATTCCTGCTGGATCTACATCCTTGGGCAATAGGATTGACAATTGATTTACATTGTGGGACATTTTTTTACATTTTTTATATAAAAGGTAATTGTGTTTATTTACACTTTTAACTGTTTTTTGAGAATGAGTACTGAGGAAGTACTAATGTACCCCATACCTATTCCCTTAGGAGGGGGTTGAATATCTAGAGGCTTCCTTATTCACTTGTGGGGAATAAAAGTAGGGATGAGGTTCATTTCAGGGAGGTGTAGGCTTTGCAGACCACTCCCGTGCAAGTTACCCTCCCACTGTTGAAAGGCATATGGCCTAATATGGTTCAATCTACCCACTGATTTATATGTACAATATACATGTATTGAGCTAGTTCGTTTGACTGATGGACATTTTCCCCTTGCAGCGTTACACATTTTTTCATATTCCTTCTTTTTTTCTTTGTATTTTTTGTTTGGTAGTATTTTGATTGCTGCTTTTGTTCTCAGTTGTCCACACATACTCCAAACCTGATCTCCACCTGACAATAATGTCTTCAGCGCAGAGAAAGTTGCTGAGCGAATCTTTTTGTGTCTGTTCCCTACAGCAGTAGTTATTATTAATTTGGAACCACTAATCCATTTAAGGATAGGAGTTGCCTATCTATAAAATTTCCAAAACAGTTGGCGAGCCAGCCAGGGGGGGGGGTGATATACAGATGACCTAAAGAATCTGAAACGAGGAGCTCAAGACAATCTGGGAATTTCTGATAATTAGCCAGCTGAGGTAAGCCCTCTGCTTACATTTGATTTATCAGACTTCTTTGATCTGTATGGCATTTTTGGGACAAAGGGTACCTATTTTACTCTCCTTAATCGAACTGTATTGATTGGTGGTTATACAGTGGGTATAGAAAAGAAACATCACAATCACATTTTGTTTCTTTGCAGCCTGAAATGAAGACAGACACAGTTTTTTTTCTAACTGTATTTATCAGTGTATATGATAACATCCAAGTGAATATACCCACTGTATGTTATGTTGTCACTGTCTACTGTCCATCGGAGGGTTTTAGGTAAGAAAAGGAGTAAAAGTGCTGTTGTCAGGTTATATGAAGCACACATCTGCTCTAATAACAGTTTAGAGGCAAGAGGGTATAGGCACATGTATAGAAGAGAGGAGACTGACCAGTCATTATGGGCATTAGGTTAAGAAAGAGAATGAAGGGTATAAGACCCTCAAAAATGCCCAGTACAAGAGAAGAACTAGAGAATATATGATCCAGAGGTATGATTCCACCTATACTGAGCTTCTAAATAAATGGTTAAAGTGGACAGTAGGGATGAGCTTCGAGTTCGAGTCAAGGCTAAGTTAGACTTGAACATCGGTCGTTCGATCATTCGTCGAAATCCCATAATGCACTGCGCGTGGTGTGTGCAGCACGTTATGTGATTGGCCAAAGCATACACCCTGACCTCATGCTTTGGCCAATCAAATGATCTCTGCCATGATTGGACAAAAGGCAGGCTGCTTTAGCCAATCATGGCTCAGGGGCTAGGTACATGTCCCACACTATATAAGGGCAGCTCGCGCAGCCGCAGCGTGTAGTGTGATTGAGCCGGCGAGAAGACAGGGAGAGAATAGTTTTTTTGCAGTTTGTCAGACAGGGCAGTGAGACATTCCTAGCAGGGAGGGAGAGGAACGTGTTTGAGGCAGGGAGAGAATCGTTTCTTTGCAGTTTGTCAGGCAGTGCAGTGAGACATTGCTAGTAGTGTAGGGAGAGGAACGTGTTTGAGGCAGGGAGAGAATTGTTTTTTTGCAGTCTGTCAGAGAGATTTGTGCTTTTTACAAGTTCAGAGATCAGATAGTGAAGTATATTCAGTAGTTCATACCATACACCATATACCATACATAGATCTCTATCTATATATAGGGCTATCGATTACATCATATCAGGTCATTGCGTATTTTATCGGTCACTTGCGTATGCCGTATACCCATCACATCTCTATCTATATATAGTGCTATCAATTACATCATATCAGGTCATTGCG
Organism: Pelophylax lessonae; assembly: GCF_965119305.1. Lineage (NCBI taxonomy): Eukaryota > Metazoa > Chordata > Amphibia > Anura > Ranidae > Pelophylax > Pelophylax lessonae. The sequence goes on along the minus strand of NC_138774.1, from coordinate 216,967,413 downwards.
TATTTTATCGGTCACTTGTGTATACCGTATACTCATCACATCTCTATCTATATATAGTGCTATCGATTATATCATATCAGGTAATTGAGTATTTTATCGGTCACTTGCGTATACCCGTATATTCATCACATCTATATCTATATATGCTATTGATTACATCATATCAGGTCATTGTGTATTTTATCAGTCACTTGCGTATGCCGTATACCCATCACATCTCTATCTATATATAGTGCTATCAATTACATCATATCAGGTCATTGCGTATTTTATCGGTCACTTGTGTATACCATATACCCATCACATCTCTATCTATATATATATAGTGCTTTCGATTACATCATATCAGGTCATTGCGTATTTTCTCGGTCACTTGCGTATACTGTATATTCATCACATCTCTAGCTAAATATAGGGCTATCAATTACATCATCTCAGGTGATTAAGTATTTTATCGGTCACTTGCGTCTATCCTATATCCATCTGATCTATATCTATATATAGGGATATCGAATACATCATATCAGGTCATTGAGTATCTATCGGTCAGTTGCGTATTCCCTATATTGATCTCTATCCACATCATGTCTAAGAGGCCGACAAGGAGAGGCAGATGCTCACAGGCCAGGAAAAGAGGGCAAGCAGCCTCTGTGTCCACTGTGAAATGTGGTGGTCACAATCGACATGGTGCATCCTCTGCAGGCGGGGCACGCCCGTCCTTTATTTCCAGTGCTGCCAATGTTATTCAGCCACAACATGTGGAAGACTTGGTGGAGTGGATAAATAAGCTGTCCTCATTAGGGTTGAGCGGACACCTAGATGTCCGTGTTCGACGGGTTCGGCCGAACTTTAAAAAAAAGTCCGGGTCCGTGTCCCGGACTTTTACCGAACTTTTCCCGGACACCGAACCCCATTGAAGTCAATGGGGACCCGAACTTTAAGGCACTAAAATGGCTCTAAAACACCAAAGGAAAGGGCTAGAGTGCTGCAAATGGCAGCAAAACGTAATTAAGAGCATGGCAAGTGCTCTGCAAACAAATGTGGATAGGGAAATAACTTAAAACAACAAAAAAAAACAGAAAAATAAAACAATGTTCTTCTTCATCTCTGAAGGACGAGGCCCATATGGAGTAGGAGGGAGGTTGAGGTGGTGGTGGATGTGGCGGTGACATAGGCGTGCGCACAGGGTGTGCTGGGTGTGCCTGGGCACACCCTAATCACCTAGGGCACATAGCATTGCCAGTGAGGAGATGGGAAAGATCTCCCTGGGACCTGCTCTGCTCTATTTCTCCTTGCCTACAGGTACATGGCCCCGATACATTACTCTCCCTGCTGGCAAACACATGCATGTGTATTTCAACTTTGGGGTGCACACCTTAATGCAATAGGCTGCGCACACCTATGGGCGGTGTAGGTGGAAGCGGCGGTGGAGGAGGACCAGGGCCGGATTAACAGCATCATGGGCTTGGTGCTGAGGATTTTGAAGGGCCTTAGGGCCGTGCCTTGCCATGCACCCAGAGGAGGAAGGGTGCAGCCATGCATGCCTAATTCAACATGGGATGCTGTCTCTGAAGCCCATAAACACATCCATGCATCGCCAACTGTCCCTCCTTGTCCGGCCTTCACGCTGTGTGGGGAGGTTCTGAGGGTGCTGCCTGGGGAAGCGAGCATAGAAGCCAGACTTCTGTGTTTACAAGTGACAGAAGAGCGGTAACAGTGAATATGGCCAACCCGGGGCCTATATAAAAGGTAGGGGCCTGGAGCTGCAGCTCCAATAGACCCTACATTAATCTGGCCCTGAGGAGGAGGACGAGGTAGCCAACACTGCTTCTTTTCACAAATTTTAAATGAGGGTACACCCCAAAAGAGTGAGAAAGAGCAAAAATGGAACAATGGGTGGGTAAGGTCGGTATCCATTGCTATTCTGCATAAGGTACGGAAAAGTCCCGTGGGATCCATGCCTGGTTCATTTTAATGAACGTGAGCTTGTCCACATTGTCTCTGGACAGGCGGCTGCGCTTGTCTGTTATAACGCCCCCAGCCGTGCTAAATACCCGTTCAGATAATACACTGGCTGCAGGGCACGCCAGCACCTCCAAGGCGTAAAGGGCAAGCTCAGGCCATGTGCCCAATTTGGAGACCCAGAAGTTGAAGGGGGCAGACCCGTCATTCACTACATGTAGGCGTGTGCACACATACTGCTCCACCATGTTGGTAAAATGCTGCCTCCTGCTAAGACGTTCCATCTGAGCTGCTGGTGCTGCTGTTTGTTGTGGCGTGCTGACAAAGCTTTTCCACATTTCGGCCATGCTAACCCTGCCTTCTGAGGTGCTGGCGGTGCCCTGGTTGCGTTGGCGACCTCCTCCTCCTCCTCCTCTGCCTTGTGCTTCCACTGTGGCCCCGCTGTCAGATGGGAATGCCAGCAGCATGGCGTCTACCAGCGTGCGCTTGTACTCGCGCATCTTGCGATCGCACTCCAGTGAGTGAATTAAGGACGGTACGTTGTCCTTGTAACGGGGATCCAGCAGCGTGGCCACCCAGTAATCAGCACAAGTTAGAATGTGGGCAACTCGGCGGTCGTTGTGGAGACACTGCAGCATGTAATCGCTCATGTGTGCCAGGCTGCCCAGAGGCGACGAAAGGCTGTCCTCTGTGGGAGGTGTATGGTCCGTGTCCTCTGTATCCCCCCAGCCACGCACCAGTGATGGCCATGAGCTGGCCTGGGTGCCACCCTGCTGTGAACATGGTTCCATCTCCTCCTCCAGCTCCTCCTCCTCCTCATCCTCCTCATCCTCCAGAACTGTGCCCCTGCTGGACAATTGCGTCCCTGGCGTTTGCGTGTGCAGGAACCCACCCTCGGAGCCCCTTGCGAATGACTGCCCTGAAAGCCTTGGAAATGTTACCTCTTCATCCTCCTCCTCCTCCTCATCCTGTGCCACATCCTCTTCCATCATCGCCCGAATTGTTTTTTCAAGGAGGCATAGAAGTGGGATAGTTAAGCTGAGAACGGCGTCATTGCCACTGGCCATGTTGGTGGAGTACTCAAAACAGCGCAACAAGGCACACAGGTCTCGCATGGAGGCCCAGTTATTGGTGGTGAAGTGGTGCTGTTCCGCAGAGCGACTCACGCGTGCGTGCTGCAGCTGAAACTCCACTATGGCCTGCTGCTGCTCGCACAGTCTTTCCAGCATGTGCAAGGTGGAGTTCCACCTTGTGGGCACGTCACATATGAGGCGGTGAGCGGGAAGGCCGAAGTTACGCTGCAGCGCTGCCAGGCGAGCAGCAGCAGGGTGAGAACGCCGAAAGTGCGCACAAACGGCCCGCACTTTCTGCAGCAGCTCTGACATATCGGGGTAGTTTTTAAGGAACCTCTGCACCACCAAATTCAGCACATGCGCCAGGCAAGGGATGTGCGTCAAACCGGCTAGGCCCAGAGCTGCTATGAGATTTCGCCCGTTATCGCACACCACCAGGCCGGGCTTGAGGCTCGCTGGCAGCAACCACTCATTTGTCTGCTGTTCCATGCTCCTCCACAACTCCTGCGCGGTGTGTGGTTTGTCCCCCAAACAGGCAAGTTGTAAAACTGCCTGCTGTCGTTTACCCCTGGCCGTGCTGAAGTTGGTGGTGAAGGTGTTACGCTGTCCGGATGAGGAGGCGGTAGAGGATGAGGAAGCGGAGTAGGAGGAGTTAGGAACAGGAGGCAAACTGAAGCGCCCTGCAATCCTCGGTGGTGGAAGGACATGCGCCAAATTGCTATCCGCCTCAGGCCCATCCGCCACTGCATTTACCCAGTGTGCCGTTAGGGAGATATAACGCCCCTGACCGTGCTTACTGGTCCACGTATCCGTAGTTAGGTGGACCTTGGCACAGATGGCGTTGCGCAGTGCACACCTGATTTTTTCCCCCACTTGGTTGTGCAGGGAAGGGATGGCTTGCCTGGAAAAGTAGTGGCGGCTGGGCACGACGTACTGTGGGACAGCCACCGACATAAGGTTTTTAAAACTGTGCGTCTCCACCAGATGGAATGACAGCATTTCAAAGGCCAATAATTTTGAAATGCTGGCATTCAGGGCCAGGGATCGCGGGTGGGTAGGGGGGTACTTCCTCTTCCTCTCAAGTGTTTGGGAGATGGAAAGCTGAACGCTTCCACGGGACATTGTGGAGATGGTTGTTGGTGACCCAGGTGGTGGTGTTGCTGACAGATCGTCTGTTTGCGGGGTGGCAGGTGCCGGTATCACTACAGATGTGGCTGGAGCGGCCGAGACTGCAGCAGAAGAGGAAGCAGGATGAGCCAGAGACGTTTCTTGGTTTTGAAGGTGTGTACTCCACTGCAGCTCGTGCTTTGCACTTAGATGCCTGATCATGCAGGTTGTGCTCAGGTTGAGAAGGTTCATGCCTCGCTTCAAGCTCTGATTGCACAGGGTGCAAACCACTCGTGTCCTGTCATCAGCACATTTTCTAAAGAACTTCCACGCTAGAGAACTCCTTTGAGCTGACTTTGGTGCGCTCGTTCCCTTGCTGCGTTGGGCAGTAGCGGGCGTAGTGTCTAGGGCACGGCCGCTCCGCTTCTGCACCCTGCTCCCTCTTCTGCTGTGCTGGTGGCTCTGTGCGACCACCGCCTCTTCCTCCAAACTACTCAGTTCACCTGCATGACGTTCATTCCATGTGGGGTCGAGGACCTCATCGTCCTCCACATCATCTTCCACCCAGTCTTCACCCCTGCCCTCCTTGTCGGTCTCCACAATGCTGAACGCCGCAGCAGTTGGCACCTGCGTTTCGTCATCATCGGAGACGTGCTGCGATGATCCTTGCATGTACTCATCTTGAGGAATAAGTGGTTGGGCATCGCTGCACTCAATCTCTTCCACTTCTGGGGCAGGGCTAGGTGGATGGCCCTGGGAAACCCTGCTGACAGAGTCCTCAAAAAGAATAAGAGACTGCTGTATGGCTTGGGGCTCAGACTGCTGGCCTGATTTGCAAGGGGGTGAGGTGAAAGACGGTTGGACATTGGCTGCAGGTGCCAACTCTGACCTTTCTGCAGTAGACTGGGTGGGAGACAATGTGAAGGAACTGGAGGCACTGTCAGCAGCAAACCAATCTACTATCGCCTCAACTTGTTCTGGCCTCATCACTTCTAGGGGCGTTTGATGCCCTACCAAATACTGATGCAGGTCGCCTACTCACACTTGAGGAAGGTGTTTCACTTGTGCGTGTAGCTGGCACAGATCGACCATGTCCTCTCCTTGCAACAGGAGCTCTACCAGCAGCACCACGACCCAGGCCACGGCCCTTATTTGACGGTCTCCTCATATTTCTGTAATTTAAGATCTTGCCCTAGAAAGGTTTTTATTGAATAGCGGAATAGAAAATATGATCCAAAAAAAGTGTATGTATATCACACGTACACAACCACACTAGGCCCCAATTACTATTGTTTGTACCCCTAAAAGGCTAGATGAGGAGTAGGGGGAGTATGGAACAGGCAGCACCCTCAAACCTTCAGAAGTATGAGATGAACCCCAACAACTTGGAAAGGTGGATCTCTCTCACACGTACCGACACAGACTATCCCGCAATTCAATTGATCCTCAAAGGTTTTTATTGAATAGCGGAATAGGAAATATGATCAAAAAAAGTGTATGTATCTCGCACGTACACAACCACACTAGGCCCCAATTACTATTGTTTGTACCCCTAAAAGGCTAGATGAGGAGTAGGGGGGGTATGGAACAGGCAGCACCCTCAAACCTTCAGAAGTATGAGATGAACCCCAACAACTTGGAAAGGTGGATCTCTCTCACACGTACCGACACAGACTATCCCGCAATTCAATTGATCCCCAAAGGTTTTTATTGAATAGCGGAATAGGAAATATGATCAAAAAAAGTGTATGTATCTCACACGTACAGAAACACACTAGGCCCCAATTACTATTGTTTGTACACCTAAAAGGATGGATGAGGAGGAGGAGGAGTATGGAACAGGCAGCACCCTCAAAGCTTCAGAAGTATGAGATGAACCCCAAAAACTTGGAAAGGTGGATCTCACACGTACCGACACAGACTATTCCGCAATTTAATTGATCCCCAAAGGTTTTTATTGAATAGCGGAATAGGAAATATGATCAAAAAATGTGTATGTATCTCACACGTACAGAAGCACACTAGGCCCCAATTACTATTGTTTGTACACCTAAAAGGATGGATGAGGAGGAGGAGGAGTATGGAACAGGCAGCACCCTCAAAGCTTCAGAAGTATGAGATGAACCCCAAAAACTTGGAAAGGTGGATCTCACACGTACCGACACAGACTATCCCGCAATTTAATTGATCCCCAAAGGTTTTTATTGAATAGCGGAATAGGAAATATGATCAAAAAATGTGTATGTATCTCACACGTACAGAAGCACACTAGGCCCCAATTACTATTGTTTGTACACCTAAAAGGATGGATGAGGAGGAGGAGGAGTATGGAACAGGCAGCACCCTCAAAGCTTCAGAAGTATGAGATGAACCCCAAAAACTTGGAAAGGTGGATCTCACACGTACCGACACAGACTATCCCGCAATTTAATTGATCCCCAAAGGTTTTTATTGAATAGCGGAATAGGAAATATGATCAAAAAAAGTGTATGTATCTCGCACGTACAGAAACACACTAGGCCCCAATTACTATTGTTTGTACACCTAAAAGGATGGATGAGGAGGAGGAGGAGTATGGAACAGGCAGCACCCTCAAAGCTTCAGAAGTATGAGATGAACCCCAAAAACTTGGAAAGGTGGATCTCACACGTACCGACACAGACTATTCCGCAATTTAATTGATCCCCAAAGGTTTTTATTGAATAGCGGAATAGGAAATATGATCAAAAAATGTGTATGTATCTCACACGTACAGAAGCACACTAGGCCCCAATTACTATTGTTTGTACACCTAAAAGGATGGATGAGGAGGAGGAGGAGTATGGAACAGGCAGCACCCTCAAAGCTTCAGAAGTATGAGATGAACCCCAAAAACTTGGAAAGGTGGATCTCACACGTACCGACACAGACTATCCCGCAATTTAATTGATCCCCAAAGGTTTTTATTGAATAGCGGAATAGGAAATATGATCAAAAAAAGTGTATGTATCTCGCACGTACACAACCACACTAGGCCCCAATTACTATTGTTTGTACCCCTAAAAGGCTAGATGAGGAGTAGGGGGGGTATGGAACAGGCAGCACCCTCAAACCTTCAGAAGTATGAGATGAACCCCAACAACTTGGAAAGGTGGATCTCTCTCACACGTACCGACACAGACTATCCCGCAATTCAATTGATCCTCAAAGGTTTTTATTGAATAGCGGAATAGGAAATATGATCAAAAAAAGTGTATGTATCTCGCACGTACACAACCACACTAGGCCCCAATTACTATTGTTTGTACCCCTAAAAGGCTAGATGAGGAGTAGGGGGGGTATGGAACAGGCAGCACCCTCAAACCTTCAGAAGTATGAGATGAACCCCAACAACTTGGAAAGGTGGATCTCTCTCACACGTACCGACACAGACTATCCCGCAATTCAATTGATCCTCAAAGGTTTTTATTGAATAGCGGAATAGGAAATATGATCAAAAAAAGTGTATGTATCTCGCACGTACACAACCACACTAGGCCCCAATTACTATTGTTTGTACCCCTAAAAGGCTAGATGAGGAGTAGGGGGAGTATGGAACAGGCAGCACCCTCAAACCTTCAGAAGTATGAGATGAACCCCAACAACTTGGAAAGGTGGATCTCTCTCACACGTACCAACACAGACTATCCCCCAATTTAACTGATCCCCAAAGGTTTTTGATTAAATAGCGGAATAGAAAATATGATCCCAAAAAAGTGTATGTATATCACACGTACACAACCACACTAGGCCCCAATTACTATTGTTTGTACCCCTAAAAGGCTAGGAGTAGGGGGGAGTATGGAACAGGCAGCACCCTCAAACCTTCAGAAGTATGAGATGAACCCCAACAACTTGGAAAGGTGGATCTCTCTCACACGTACCAACACAGACTATCCCCCAATTTAACTGATCCCCAGAGGTTTTTGATTAAATAGCGGAATAGAAAATATGATCCCAAAAAAGTGTATGTATATCACACGTACACAACCACACTAGGCCCCAATTACTATTGTTTGTACCCCTAAAAGGCTAGGAGTAGGGGGGAGTATGGAACAGGCAGCACCCTCAAACCTTCAGAAGTATGAGATGAACCCCAACAACTTGGAAAGGTGGATCTCTCTCACACGTACCAACACAGACTATCCCCCAATTTAACTGATCCCCAGAGGTTTTTGATTAAATAGCGGAATAGAAAATATGATCCCAAAAAAGTGTATGTATATCACACGTACACAACCACACTAGGCCCCAATTACTATTGTTTGTACCCCTAAAAGGCTAGGAGTAGGGGGAGTATGGAACAGGCAGCACCCTCAAACCTTCAGAAGTATGAGATGAACCCCAACAACTTGGAAAGGTGGATCTCTCTCACACGTACCAACACAGACTATCCCCCAATTTAACTGATCCCCAGAGGTTTTTGATTAAATAGCGGAATAGAAAATATGATCCCAAAAAAGTGTATGTATATCACACGTACACAACCACACTAGGCCCCAATTACTATTGTTTGTACCCCTAAAAGGCTAGGAGTAGGGGGAGTATGGAACAGGCAGCACCCTCAAACCTTCAGAAGTATGAGATGAACCCCAACAACTTGGAAAGGTGGATCTCTCTCACACGTACCAACACAGACTATCCCCCAATTTAACTGATCCCCAGAGGTTTTTGATTAAATAGCGGAATAGAAAATATGATCCCAAAAAAGTGTATGTATATCACACGTACACAACCACACTAGGCCCCAATTACTATTGTTTGTACCCCTAAAAGGCTAGGAGTAGGGGGAGTATGGAACAGGCAGCACCCTCAAACCTTCAGAAGTATGAGATGAACCCCAACAACTTGGAAAGGTGGATCTCTCTCACACGTACCAACACAGACTATCCCCCAATTTAACTGATCCCCAGAGGTTTTTGATTAAATAGCGGAATAGAAAATATGATCCCAAAAAAGTGTATGTATATCACACGTACACAACCACACTAGGCCCCAATTACTATTGTTTGTACCCCTAAAAGGCTAGGAGTAGGGGGGAGTATGGAACAGGCAGCACCCTCAAACCTTCAGAAGTATGAGATGAACCCCAACAACTTGGAAAGGTGGATCTCTCTCACACGTACCAACACAGACTATCCCCCAATTTAACTGATCCCCAGAGGTTTTTGATTAAATAGCGGAATAGAAAATATGATCCCAAAAAAGTGTATGTATATCACACGTACACAACCACACTAGGCCCCAATTACTATTGTTTGTACCCCTAAAAGGCTAGGAGTAGGGGGGAGTATGGAACAGGCAGCACCCTCAAACCTTCAGAAGTATGAGATGAACCCCAACAACTTGGAAAGGTGGATCTCTCTCACACGTACCAACACAGACTATCCCCCAATTTAACTGATCCCCAGAGGTTTTTGATTAAATAGCGGAATAGAAAATATGATCCCAAAAAAGTGTATGTATATCACACGTACACAACCACACTAGGCCCCAATTACTATTGTTTGTACCCCTAAAAGGCTAGGAGTAGGGGGAGTATGGAACAGGCAGCACCCTCAAACCTTCAGAAGTATGAGATGAACCCCAACAACTTGGAAAGGTGGATCTCTCTCACACGTACCAACACAGACTATCCCCCAATTTAACTGATCCCCAGAGGTTTTTGATTAAATAGCGGAATAGAAAATATGATCCCAAAAAAGTGTATGTATATCACACGTACACAACCACACTAGGCCCCAATTACTATTGTTTGTACCCCTAAAAGGCTAGGAGTAGGGGGAGTATGGAACAGGCAGCACCCTCAAACCTTCAGAAGTATGAGATGAACCCCAACAACTTGGAAAGGTGGATCTCTCTCACACGTACCAACACAGACTATCCCCCAATTTAACTGATCCCCAAAGGTTTTTGATTAAATAGCGGAATAGAAAATATGATCCCAAAAAAGTGTATGTATATCACACGTACACAACCACACTAGGCCCCAATTACTATTGTTTGTACCCCTAAAAGGCTAGGAGTAGGGGGAGTATGGAACAGGCAGCACCCTCAAACCTTCAGAAGTATGAGATGAACCCCAACAACTTGGAAAGGTGGATCTCTCTCACACGTACCAACACAGACTATCCCCCAATTTAACTGATCCCCAGAGGTTTTTGATTAAATAGCGGAATAGAAAATATGATCCCAAAAAAGTGTATGTATATCACACGTACACAACCACACTAGGCCCCAATTACTATTGTTTGTACCCCTAAAAGGCTAGGAGTAGGGGGGAGTATGGAACAGGCAGCACCCTCAAACCTTCAGAAGTATGAGATGAACCCCAACAACTTGGAAAGGTGGATCTCTCTCACACGTACCAACACAGACTATCCCCCAATTTAACTGATCCCCAGAGGTTTTTGATTAAATAGCGGAATAGAAAATATGATCCCAAAAAAGTGTATGTATATCACACGTACACAACCACACTAGGCCCCAATTACTATTGTTTGTACCCCTAAAAGGCTAGGAGTAGGGGGAGTATGGAACAGGCAGCACCCTCAAACCTTCAGAAGTATGAGATGAACCCCAACAACTTGGAAAGGTGGATCTCTCTCACACGTACCAACACAGACTATCCCCCAATTTAACTGATCCCCAGAGGTTTTTGATTAAATAGCGGAATAGAAAATATGATCCCAAAAAAGTGTATGTATATCACACGTACACAACCACACTAGGCCCCAATTACTATTGTTTGTACCCCTAAAAGGCTAGGAGTAGGGGGAGTATGGAACAGGCAGCACCCTCAAACCTTCAGAAGTATGAGATGAACCCCAACAACTTGGAAAGGTGGATCTCTCTCACACGTACCAACACAGACTATCCCCCAATTTAACTGATCCCCAAAGGTTTTTGATTAAATAGCGGAATAGAAAATATGATCCCAAAAAAGTGTATGTATATCACACGTACACAACCACACTAGGCCCCAATTACTATTGTTTGTACCCCTAAAAGGCTAGGAGTAGGGGGAGTATGGAACAGGCAGCACCCTCAAACCTTCAGAAGTATGAGATGAACCCCAACAACTTGGAAAGGTGGATATCTCTCACACGTACCAACACAGACTATCCCCCAATTTAACTGATCCCCAGAGGTTTTTGATTAAATAGCGGAATAGAAAATATGATCCCAAAAAAGTGTATGTATATCACACGTACACAACCACACTAGGCCCCAATTACTATTGTTTGTACCCCTAAAAGGCTAGGAGTAGGGGGAGTATGGAACAGGCAGCACCCTCAAACCTTCAGAAGTATGAGATGAACCCCAACAACTTGGAAAGGTGGATCTCTCTCACACGTACCAACACAGACTATCCCCCAATTTAACTGATCCCCAGAGGTTTTTGATTAAATAGCGGAATAGAAAATATGATCCCAAAAAAGTGTATGTATATCACACGTACACAACCACACTAGGCCCCAATTACTATTGTTTGTACCCCTAAAAGGCTAGGAGTAGGGGGGAGTATGGAACAGGCAGCACCCTCAAACCTTCAGAAGTATGAGATGAACCCCAACAACTTGGAAAGGTGGATCTCTCTCACACGTACCAACACAGACTATCCCCCAATTTAACTGATCCCCAAAGGTTTTTGATTAAATAGCGGAATAGAAAATATGATCCCAAAAAAGTGTATGTATATCACACGTACACAACCACACTAGGCCCCAATTACTATTGTTTGTACCCCTAAAAGGCTAGATGAGGAGTAGGGGGAGTATGGAACAGGCAGCACCCTCAAACCTTCAGTATGAGATTGTGTTCACTGTACCCCACAAAGATTGAGTTCACTGCACCCCACAATGATTGTGTTCACTGCACCCCACAAAGATTGTGTTCACTGCACCTCACAAAGATTGTGTTCACTGTACCCCCCAAAGATTGTGTTCACTGCACCCCACAAAGATTCTGTTCACTGTACCCCACAAAGATTGTGTTCACTGCACCCCAAAAAGATTGTGTTCACTGCACCCCAAAAAGGATGTTGTTCACTGCACCCCAAAAAGGATGTTGTTCACTCCACCCCAAAAAGATTGTGTTCACTGCACCCCACAAAGATTGTGTTCACTGCACCCCAAAAATGATTTTGTTCACTGCACCCCAAAAAGGATTTTGTTCACTGCACCCCAAAAAGGATGTTGTTCACTCCACCCCAAAAAGATTGTGTTCACTGCACCCCAAAAAGATTGTGTTCACTGCACCCCACAAAGGATTTTGTTCACTGCACCCCAAAAAGATTGTGTTCACTGCACCCCAAAAAGGATGTTGTTCACTGCACCCCAAAAAGGATTTTGTTCACTGCACCCCAAAAAGATTGTGTTCACTGCACCCCACAAAGGATTTTGTTCACTGCACCCCACAAAGATTGTGTTCACTGCACACCAAAAAGGATTGTGTTCACTGCACCCCAAAAAGATTTTGTTCACTGCACCCCAAAAAGATTGTGTTCACTGCAGCCCAAAAAGATTGTGTTCACTGCAGCCCAAAAAGATTGTGTTCACTGCAGCCCAAAAAGATTGTGTTCACTGCAGCCCAAAAAGATTGTGTTCACTGCAGCCCAAAAAGATTGTGTTCACTGCAGCTCACACACAGAAAAATGGATGTGGATCACTGACACCTGCCTATCTCCAATCCCACACCACACAGCAATATCGATTGTAGTTTGTAGAACACAGTTTCCCTAAAATTCAGCAGACTCTGTCCCTAACAGGATTGAGAAGAGATCGTAGATCAGGATTGAGTGCAGATTCACCCCACCCCCCACACAGCAATATCGATTGTAGTTTGTAGAACACAGTTTCCCTAAAATTCAGCAGACTCTGTCCCTAACAGGATTGAGAAGAGATCGTAGATCAGGATTGAGTGCAGATTCACCCCACCCCCCACACAGCAATATCGATTGTAGTTTGTAGAACACAGTTTCCCTAAAATTCAGCAGACTCTGTCCCTAACAGGATTGAGAAGAGATCGTAGATCAGGATTGAGTGCAGATTCACCCCACCCCCCACACAGCAATATCGATTGTAGTTTGTAGAAGACACTGACCCTATATAATTCAGCAGACTCTATCCCTAAAATGCCTACAACTCGCCCTGCCTAAACACTCCGACCTGTCCCTCAATTCTATCCGGACACAAATGGTTTTTTCCTGCCTATCTTTCCCTAATCAGCAGCCAGCACGTTGATGTGTGCTCTGTCCCTGAATCTAAGCAGCATAATGACGCCGCTGCGGCTGCCTCGAACTTATAAAGACTTGGTCACATGCTTCAGACGGCCAATCACAGCTACTGAGACATTTGCAGGCATGGCTGGGATGGCTTAAGGCACACCAGTTAAACGATTGTTGATTGGCTGTTGAAAGCCCGCCATGAAAAGAGCGCCAAAGCATGCAAAACCCGGAAATAAAACGACCGAACACGGATTTTTACCCGAACATACAGTAAAGTGTCCGTGTCCGTGTTCGGGTACAAAAAATCCAATTATTCGGTACGAACACGAATAATACAGTCCGTGTTCGCTCAACACTAGTCCTCATCTTCCTCGTCCTCTGACACCCGCACTCACAGTAGTTTGCCTTCCACTGCAGCTGCCAAAGTGGCCCATTCCACAGGCTCCTTCTCCACAGCTACTCCTTCTGTCACCCCACTATCATGCACGGAGGACTCACCTGAACTATTCGATCATAGTGTCAGTGACATGCTGCTGGAGGATCCACAGCAATTTGAAAGCTGTGATGTTGATTCACAGGTTGATGAAGGGAATAATGTAAGGCTAGAGAGAAGGGGTGACAATGACGGACAAGAAACCAGCAGTCATGTTGCCACAGCTGAAACATACTGCCAAGTTTGCTCCAATGACGAGGAGGGAGGGGATAATGAGGTCATTGACTGTACTTGGGTGCCTGAAAGGATAGAGGAGGAGGAAGAGGGGGAGGGGGAGGAGGGAAAACTCCAACAAGGCAGGATGTGCTCCAGGGGCTGCCATAGGAGTAGCCAACCTATTGCGTCACAGCACAGAGCTCCACAGGTGCAGGGTGCTGCAAACTCTGCACGGACTCCCAAAAGATAATTAGTGTGGACTTTTTTAAGCCCATGTGCAGTAGACCGCAGCGTCTCTGTTTGCAACATCTGTCTGAAGCGGATCAAGCGTGGCCAGAATACCAGCCACTTGGGCACCACATGCTTGACAAGGCATATGACGACCTGCCATGCAGTCCGTTGGCAACAGCACCTGAAAGAGCCACCAGATCAAAACAAGCATACATCACCTTGCTCCTCATCTGGGATCTCTAACCCTACTATACCTCATGCCTTCTCAAATACCAGCATTGAGAGGGATGATTGTATAGCAATGAGTGCCACAGAGACTTGCACCCAATCTGCTAGCAGTACACCACTGTTTGATTTAAGCATCAGGCAAATTTCACTAAGCCAGTTGCTGAACCATAGAAAGAAATACTGTCTCAGCCATTCACATGTTCAGTGTCTTAATGCTAGCTTGGTCAAATTGCTAGCATTACAATTGCTGCCTTTTCATCTGGCAGATTATGCTCCCTTTTGCGAATTTGTGGAATGTGCTGCACCACAGTGGCAGGTCTCAAAAAGGCATTTCTTTTCACGTAAGGCCATTCCGGCTCTCTACTGTCATGTGGAAGGTAGTGTTTTGGCCTCATTGGACAGAGCAGTCAGAAGGAAGGTGCACATTACTGCTGACTCTTGGTCCAGCAGGCATGGACAGGGACGTTACATTTCATTCACGTCGCACTAGATAACTCTGCTGGCAGCTGGGAAGGAGGCAGAACAGAGTTCGGTGTTGCAGCTTGTTTTGCCACCATGCCTCCAAAAAGCTGGTGCTGGTTCTGCCACATCTGGCTACTCCACCACCTCCTCCTCCTCCATGTCCGCTCAATTGTCCTCTGAAGCAGCAGTGCTCCCTTAGCTTTCAAGGGCCTATGCAAGCAGTCAGGCTAAAAGATGCCATTACATGCTTCATTTGGCCTGTCTAGGGGACCGGTGCAGAGATTCTGTCAGCTCTGCAGGGGCAGGCTCAGAGATGGTTGACGCCACGACAGCTTGAGCCAGGAATGGTTGTATGCGACAATGGCATCTACCTTCTCTCCGCCCTCCGACAGAGACACTTGACACATGTTCCATGCTTGGCACATGTTCTGAATCTGGTGGTGCAGTGTTTCTTGAGCAAATTGTAGAAATAAATGGTGTAGCGCTTAAAAAATAAATTAAAATGAACTCCACAGTCCATATAAAAATATCAATCATTGGAAGGAAAGTCCATATCAGAAAGACGTGCTCCCAAAGGTGTAGCCAATCACTTCACACTCCAACAATTCTGTGCAGAGAGACCACCACCAAGAGAAAAGATGGCCCCTTACCGCAATGAATGGATCCCCACTACAGAGATCAGATCCAGCTCTATTCGTACGTCTATATGACCATATCAGACAGTGCCCGGCTCATAGTGACATCCACATCAGCTCCAATGGTTACAGACACAGGTATAGGTGCATATGTGAAGAAAGAGGGACAACTCCCATAGTGAAGTACAGTAACAAGTGTGTTTATTAGATGCACTAGCATAAAATTGGCAACTCACATTTAGCAGCAGATATTATAGCATGTCTCTCTCATATATCGCCTTTCGGGTCCGGTTCCCAACCAAGAAAATGGCCGCCGCGTCCCTCGTGTGTCCCAGCGTGGCGTGCCGCAAGCTCCTCCTACGCGTTTCGTCAGTAGATGATGTCGTCAGGGGGTGTGGCCTGCACCTGGGGATTTAGAGGGAATAACGTGGAATTAATATGAATCCCTGAAAACAATCCAAATTCATCAAATGGATTGAAGGCTGCCTCTAAAGAAGGATTTTTCAAGCTCTCTCAGGGGTGATGGCGAGAGATTGAGAAAAACATGTCTTGCTGCCCTGCTGTATCTTCTCAAAATGGTGGCTGATTCACTTCCTGTAGAAATCCTACCCTAAAATCCTATCCTTTTTTTCTTGAGCAAATACCCGGGCTTCCAAGATCTCCTGAGGCAGGCCAGAAAAGTCTGTGGCCATTTCCACCGTTCGTACAATGCCAGTGCTTGCTTATCTGGCTTTCAATGGGAATTCATCCTGCCCTTCAACAGCCTCATGTGTGACATGCCCACCAGGTGGAACTCAACGTTGGCAATGCTGCAGTGGCGGCACACGCAGCAGAGGGCTATCAATGAGTACCTGTGTGATTATGGCACAAGGACAGGGTCAGGGGAGCTTGTTTTTTTTGCCATGCCAGTGGCTTTTGATAAAGGATGCATGCAACGTCCTCCTGCCACCATTTGAGGAGGCCACAAGGATGGTGACCCGGGACGATGCATGCATCAGTGCCACTATCCTGCTAGTCTACCTGCTGGAGCACACACTGCGTGGAATCATGGACAGGGCACTTGAGGCAGAACAGCGGGAGGAAGAGGAGAACTTCCTTTCCTCACAAGGCCCCCTTTATGCAGATATCATTCCTGCAGGGCCACAAAACACACAGGAGGAAGAGGAGGAGGAGGAGGAGGATTTTGACAGCATGGATGTAGAGGATAGAATACAGCAGTCTTCAAGGGATGGTGTTGATTCCCCAGAAACCACAGGAGTTGTACATGGTTGGGGAGAGGTTGCTCCTCCTGACAATGTCATCCTTAGTGACCCAGAGAACTCAGAAGCTCATGCCTCTTCCAAATTACATTGCATGGGCTCACTGATTCTGCAAAGCCTGCAAAAGGACCTGAGGATTCGTGCTAGCAAAGAGAGGGATCATTGCTGGTTTGCATCCCTTCTTGATCCATGTTACAAGGGTAAAGTTGCAGAGCTCATCCTGCCTTCACAGAGGGAGCAGAGCATGAAACATCTTGAGGAGGCCTTGAAAAAAAATTTGTGTACCACCTTTCCAGACACTGGGAGGTCAACATTCTCCAGACGTGTTTCTGACGCATCGTTCAGCCAAAGGAGGAGTGGTAGAGAAGGCGGCCATCTGACCAATGCCTTTAAACAATTCTTTAGTCCTCAGCAGCACCCAGGGCTGTTAGGTTTAAGCAACCATCAGCAGCGTCTCCATCATATGGTGCATGATTATCTAGGCGCAAGAGCAGACTTGGAGACCTTTCCAGCTGAGCATCCATTGGGTTACTGAGTCTTGAGGATGGACCACTGGCCAGAACTTGCTCAATATGCAATGAAGCTACTGACCTGTCCTGCTTCCAGCCTGCTTTCCGAACAGACATTCAGTGCTGCTGACCAGCTGACATTTATCAAAATGAACCAGTCCTGGATCAACAAGAGCTATCAAGCCCCTGATGCCGATGTAACTGATTACATTTTCTAGGGGTCTTCCATCCCTTGAAGACTGCATATGTTGCCTATCCTATTCCTCTACCTTGATTCTGCTAGCTTCAAACAATGTTTTTGGTTTAGGTCACCACCAACCCCTAAGGCCTAATTTTTCTGCACTTGTATGACAGGTGCATACAATTTAAATGTTGTATGTCATTTTTAACAGCAGGCCCTGTCCCTGTGCCCTGCACCCAGCAAGAGTTACGGTGTTCAAGCACCACCAACATCAAAGGCCCAATATTTTTGCACCTTTACAGTACATGCAATTTCAAATTTGTATGGAATTCTTACCAGCAGGTACCGTTCCTGCACCCAGCAAGAGTAACTGTGAGGGGTTATGGTGTTCAAGCACCACCAACAGCAAAGGCCCAAATTTTGGCACCTGTACAATACATGCAATTTCAAATCTGTATGGAATTCTTACCAGCAGGTACAGTTCCTGCACCCCAAGAGTAGCTGTGAGGGGTTATGGTGTTCAAGCACCACCAACAGCAAAGGCCCAATTTTTGGCACCTGTATAGTACATGCAATTTCAAATTTGTATGGAATTCTTACCAGCAGGTCCCATTCTTGCGCCCAGCAAGAGTAACTGTGAGGGGTTGATTACGGTGTTCAGAAACCACCAACAGCAAAGGCCCAATTTTTGGCACCTGTACAGTACATGAAATTTCAAATTTGCATGGAATTCTTACCAGCAGGTCACTTTCCTGCGCCCAGCAAGAGTAACTGCGAGGGCTTGGTTACCGTGTTCAGGCACCACAAACAGCAAAAGGCCCAATTTTTGGCACCTGTATGACAAGTACATGCAATTTCAAATTTGTATGGAATCCTTACCAACAGGTCCCATTCATGCGCCCAGCAAGAGTTACTGTGATGGGTTGGTTACAGTGTTCAGGCACCACAAACACCAAAGGCCAAATTTTTGGCACCTGTATAGTACATGCAATTTCAAATTTGTATGCAATTCTTACCAGCAGGTCCAATTCCTGCGTCCAGCAAGAGAAACTGTGAGGAGTGGGTTAAAGTGTTCAGGCACCATCAACACCAAAGGCCCAATTTTTGGCACCTGTACAGTACATGCAATTTCACATTTGTATGGAATTCTTACCAGCAGGTCCCATTCCTACACCTAGCAAGAGTAACTGCGAGGGGTTGGTTACGGTGTTCAGGCACCACCAACAACCAAGGCCCAATCTTTGGCACCCGTATAGTACATGAAATTTTAAAGTTGTATGCAATTCTTAAATGCAGGTCCAATTCCTACGCCAAGCAAGGGCTTGGTTACGGTGCTCAGGCACCACCAACAGCAAAGGCCCACTTTTTGGCACCTGTATGACAAGTACATGCGATTTTTAATCTGTATGGAATTCTTACCAGCAGGTCCCATTCCTGCGCCCAGCAAGAGTAACTGTGATGGGGTGGTTACGGTTTTCAGGCACCACCAGCAACCAAGGCCCAATTTTTTTGCACCTCTATGACAAGTACATGCGATTTGAAATTTGTATGTATATTTGTATATGACATTTTTTGCTTTAGAAATGTCAGTATTGCTGCAGCAGGCTACATACATCGTAGAGATGCACTACTTTACAGGCACATTCAGAGGACCCCCCAGGCACGATATTTGAAGGAATTTTTCATTTTATAGTTTGACTTTAAGCCTCATTAACCACTTGCCGACCGCCGCCCGACTATATACGGACCCGATGTCCACCGGTCACTCGCGATCGTCGGGTGGAGAGGGAGAAAGGCAGGCGGCTAATGTAAACAAAGCCGCCTGTCATTCTTCCCTGTGTAAAAGCACAGATCATACGGTCCTGCTATGTAGGACCGTTGATCTGTGCTGTTACACACACAGCCACATCCAATCACAGTTAGAAGCACGCCCCTAGGGACACACTTAACCCCTCCCTCTCCAATAAAGTTAACCCCTTTCCTCCCAGTGTCATTTTTACAGTAACAGTGCATATGTATAGCACTGATTACTGTAGTAATGTCAATGGTACCCCCAAAAGTGTCAAAAATGTCAGTCAAGGGTCCGATCTGTCCTCGGCAATGTCGCAGTCCCGCAAATAAAATCGCAGATCGCTGCCATTACTCGTTAAAAAAAAAACAATAAAAATGACAAAAATCTTTACCTTAGTTAGTAAACGCAATAACTTTTGCGCAAACCAATCAAAATACGCTTTTTGTGATTTTTCTTTTACCAAACATATGTAGCAGAAAACAAATTGGCCTAAAATGTTAAACAATTTAGATTTTTACATTTTTGGGGGGGAATTTCATATAAAAAAATGTGAAAAATATTGTTATTTTTGCAAAATTATAAGGAATAAGTCCTGCGAGCGACCCTGAGGCTCTAAATCGATCAGTTATTTGCCGCAGACACTCCACTTCTCATAATAGTGTGCTTAATTGAAATAAATATATAGTGGTGCGCAAATAAAAGATTATTAAATTAATTAATTTGTGCTTAAATTATTAAAAACCCAAAATATTTATATGTGACATAATATTAAAGTACCAATAGTGCTATTACAGTGATAAATATAATATAATACTCATAGAAAAGAGAAAATATAAAATATATAGATATAAAAGTCCAGTGTGAAAAGTGCAAAAAGCCAATAAACAAAGTCCAAAATGTAATCCTAAAGTGATCTGTGCTCCCAGAGAGAAGTGACCAGAGTGTCACAGTGGACAGCCAGCCGTGCACCCCCTTGTGAATGGGTGCTCACCTCAAATCCTTAAAAAGAGCGCATAGATTGTTATCCCAAAAAGATCATCCATCCATATCCTTCAGGGCTCCTCTCATTCACAGGAGTTGCAGCGTCAATCAATGCAGTATGCAGTAATCAATGCTATTGTCCAAGTGCATGTGTTGCACCTACAAATGTGAGTGAGATTTATCCACCTTTATTTAATAAAACCTGATTGTTTAAGGATTTCATACACTATTGCAAGTCTTTTTGTTTGCATATATACTGCATTGATTGACGCTGCAACTCCTGTGAATGAGAGGAGCCTTCAAAATGAGGCCATTTGATTTTCGAGGTTCGAGTCCCATAGACTTCAATGGGGTTCATTTTTTCGAACAAACTTTTCCTCTGATCATGGTGTTCTGAACCAGGGGTTGTTCGGCTCATCACTGGTTATATCCAGTGTTGTGGATTTTGCCCATCTGAACTTATGTCCCCTGTTAAATACTACCAAGCAGAAAATGAAGGCATAGGACAATCTCCCGCTTTCTCTCATTGGACCAATTTTTTAATCAAAACAAAAAACCTCCCGGTTTTCTTGTATATTCCGAGACACTCCCCGGTGTAGATTCCTAAAAAATTCTTTCAACAATTTGATTCCTTGCTTTCCTCATTCCTTGTGAAATCCACTCCTCCCCAAGTTTAGCAAGAAAATATGAGGCAAGCCCTGAAATCAGGGGGGGTTTCAGGGCCTGCATTAGCGTGTTCTGATTTATACTCACACTTGCTGGCGGCACTTACACATGCCCACAACTGGGCTTTTTTGGAGGACACTAATTCATCCATTGTGCTTTAAGCTGCTTACCTGGGCTCCTACGAGTCTTTGCGCCTCCTCCCCTACAGGGGACAGCAGATTTAACTCCCAATAACACTCTCAATGCAGGTGGTGCACAGGGCATGGCGATTGAAAGTGCCTAAGCGTGTTGTTGACACTCACCTTTGGTCTCCCAATACCCCATTGTGGTTCAATTCAACCCTCTCAGAATTGCAGTCTATTCCAGATCCAACTGTCTGGGCATCAAGACGCTTGGCCAGATATGTCCTGATTGTTAGCTATTATCTTTTGACAATTTGAAAGCACAGTTTAACCTCCCTAATTCTTTATTATTCAGGTGCCTGCAGCTCTGCCATGCCTACTCTGCCCAATTTGGTACATCCCCAGTTGACCTGTACATCTTAGACATTGAAAATGTGTTACGGGATGACACTTTAACTAAACCATTTTCACAATTATACAAGGCTGTCCTACCATCGGTTCATGTTGGTATGGAGGTATGGCATGTTGGTATGGAGGGATGGCATGCAGATTTTAAACATATATTCTGAAAGTGTGTGGAAATACAATTGTTTTGGGCTGAAGTTACACAGTTCATTGCTACACTAACTATGGTGGGGGTTCCTCACACAATAGAAGTTTGCTTACCTCTTTTAGTGACCCCACTAGCTCTTCATCGGGTGCTTAGAACCCTCCTTAGTTTACTCCTTTTTTACACCCGCAAAGCCATTATATTGAAGTGGAAATACAGGGGGAGCCCCACTATAGTTTTCAGACAGTCCTTAGCAAATGCTGTATTGCCACATTCCTCTACCGTGGTTATCCTAATAAATTCTCCAAAGTCTGGGATATCTGGTTTGAATCCCCCTCGATGGCTTCTGTCTAAGAAATTAGGGCTTCTTGGATATGAGTATTTGTCGACTTATGCTCTATAGAGGTACTGTAACTTAACTATGCGTCCAGTAGCTCGAAGGTGCATATAATCCTAACTGAAGGAACTTTAAAGACGAATAGTATCATAAATTATTCTCCTTCATAATCCTGTATTTAGCACTGAACAGCTGTTTTGTTAGACTATGTTATATAATCTTATGTTTTTTTTTTTAATCTGTACTATTGTTGTTTTGTTTGCTTTGAGCCTGGTATGCCCAGAGGCTCTGCCGTGTATTTTTATTTTTTTTGCAAAATAAAAATAATTTATTAAAAAAAAACTACACTCGTGCTGCATTGTTACTAGATTTACACTAAACTGATATTCCACACTGATAATATAATCACTATAGTACACTATAGCACACTAACACACTAGCAGCATGGAACACGTCAATATCACACTGCAAATGGCTGCTATGGGGATGTATTTTTATAGTGTGGGGTGGGACTAAGAGCAATGAGTCATGATTGGATAGAGTCATCATTACTTTCTTCAATCATGGATCTGACAGTGCTCTGTGCCCTGATTGGGCAAAGCTTTTATTGCTTCAGCCAATAAGGGCTTCCAATGCACTGTGCATTGTGGTCGTTCAGCGAGCCGAACAAACAGTCGAACACCTTGATAATTCCGGAGTTCGTTGAACGGGCGAACAGCCAATGTTTGGCCCAAACTCATGCTTGGCCTGACCTGTTCGATCAACTCTATACCTCGCACATTATTTCCAGTAGGTGGAGGTTTTCGTAATAATTAGTGCTCCTGATGTTCATTCTCAATAATTCAGTTTTTATTCATATATTAGTAGCTATTTGTAGCCTTATTTTGACATCTTGTTGATTTATCTATTTTGAGCCGACTGCAGATGACAATCCACAGAAAAATGGTGGCAAAATAGCTGTACCTCTGTGTCCTCTAGTGCAGTGGTCCTCAACTCCGGTCCTCAGGGCCCACTAACAGGCCAGATTTTAAGTATTACCTTGGGGAAATGCAGACTAGAGTACTGCAATCACTGAGCAGCAAATTATATCACCTGGGATGTATTTCAGTTATCTTGCAAACCTGACCTGTTAGTGGGCCCTGAGGACCAGGGTTGGGGACCACTGCTCTAGTGTATGGATGTCACAATGGTCATATAAAAAATGTCCACCTATCGATTCCATGTGGCGGTTTTAACAAAATGGCAACCATGACATTTCCCGTCCCCAGCACATAAATATGCTGTACTAACTACCAATCTGGTTCCCCTGAAGAAGTCATGTGATGTGATGTAATGTATAGGGTGTCATTGAAGCAGACAGCAGACCAGAAGTGATGTGAGAGGCAGTCATTGCTGAGTACTTTGCTGATTTTTTATGCAGTTTTATAATCTGGTTAATGTAAGCATATTTTTAATCTAATAAATTTATGGCATTGTAATACTACACTATGGGAGGCACTATATATGTCCCATAGTGTTTATATGTGTATATGTTTATTCGAACATGTTGGTAAACACAAGGAAAACAGCGCCTTAAAGAGACCAGTACTTGAGTTTTGATCAATCCATCTTGGAGGACAATGAGAACATCTAGAGCTAATTAGGATCCAAATACCTGCTTGGATTTATTATTATTTATTATTATGATTATAAATCGAGGTGAGAGTTATGTGAGCACTGAGGTGATAAGTGGAAGTTGGAGCACCTATTGTTTGAGTTTATGGACACTGATTGCATAATAATATCTATAATTAATATTTATATATAGTGATGGATGTGTATATGATTTGATTGTTTTTAAGGATATTTTGGATATTTCAGCTGTTTTATTGGCTGCGCGATACCAGCACCATTATACGCATTATCACATTGTGGGAATACATTAGGTGTTGCAGCAACAGTTTCATTTTATTCTAATTTACATTTAGGAGGTACAGTATATTCAGGATTCATTCAAAAGGGTAGTGCAGAGGTCACATTATATTTTGTACCATTGAACCCAGCCACCTTATTGCCTGTGTTAGTCGAGGCTGGAAAAAAAGAAAAACGTGTTAAATGAATGATGTATGAATCAGCTGCTGTGAGCCCAGTGCAGGATACACTCCTTGAAGAAGCATATATTTAGATGGATCTCAGTTTTATACAGAGGATGGAAATATGCATACTGAGTATGCGGTTATCACCCAGAAGAACATTCTGTATTCTCAGTCATTGGATCCTTCTTCCCCAGCTCAAGAAGCGGAGCTCCATTCTTTAGCAAACCCTGTGAGCTATGAAAAGAGTATACATTTATATATATAGTAGAGATTTGGAGAGCTTTTGAGGTAGTGCACAATATTGGTTCCATTTGAAGGGCTAGAATTTTTTAACTTTTGCAGGCAAACCAATAAAGCAAGCTAAATTAATTGATTGTCTGTCTTCAGCCCTGCAGCGGAGATAGTCATGCTTAAACTAAAACTCACACATGGAAGCAGACCAGGCGACTATGAATGCTGCATTACAGCTCCAGACACTTGCTGGGTCTGTGCAACTCAAAGATTCCACCTTAGTTCTGGCCTATTAGACATGGAATTAATAATGAAAATGTGAGGACCTCAGAACAAGAAGAACAAGTGGTCCAAAGCTGGGGAGCAACTTCTTATGAAACGGGAGTTTGGAAAAAGGTGATCTTTTATGTCTGCCAGCCACTCTTTCCCTCCAGCTTGACACATGGACTGTGTCACCTGTCAAAAGCAGTTATGGCTTCCTTAGTAAATTAGCATGGGATAGCGCTGGGGTTCACCACAGTCGTTTTGAAACATGCCGCTTCTTGTTTTACCTGTTACCAAAGATGTTACCAAAAACTAAACATTCCTTCCAGAGATTACAAAAAGATGTATCCAGGTGCCCAAGTCAGGATCTTACGAGTATGCACTTGTCTGTATGGACATATTTTCCTGAATGGCCAGAAGTTTGGCCAGTGGCAAATGCTACTGCAAAGGCCACAGTAAAAAGTGTTATCAGAGTTCCAGAAACTACAACAGCAACAGAGTGTAACGCTCCTGCGTTTTACGTATGATGTGGATTTTCAGCTGCAGAAATATTCCACTTCAGTAGTCATGTAGAGAAACGCTGAGACACCATTCCCAACTCTCAATGACTCATCATGTGTGGATGATCTCAATTCAGCAAGTAAATACACACACTCAATAAGATGTTTCCTAGAGTGACTTATGTATATAGTAACACAGTGATGATAGGCTGAAGAGACAGGTTGGGTAGAGATGGTAGATGACAGACACTTGAAAGGAAATGTTCTTGAAAGTAAGATAGTAGCAGATGGGATGCAGATAGGTTTAGCAATCATGTATGGTAGTAGATGACAGAGTAGCAGGTGGACATACAAGAGAGATCAACCCAGTGCAAGAACAGGTGGTAGTAGGCTCAAGAGCTAGCAATCTTAGATAATGCAGATGTAGTAATAGTCCTTAGTATGCAGAGCTAGATAGTGTAAGCTTTAGTATAAAGGTTATAGAGGTTTCCCCTGTGGGGTACTTATCACTAATAGCAATGTAGCAGAGGAGAGGTTCGGCAAGAGCGGATGATCCGGTAGCAGGATACAGGGATCAGCGCAGCGTGGTTCCGACAGCGAGGTATGCTTGCAAGCATGTGAGCTTCAAGACAGGTTAGCATCAAGGCACAAAGCAGTTTGAACAAACACATGTGAGTGAGAGCCGGCGATCTAAATAGCCATCCAGTCCGGCACTCAGTGATGACAGCATCAGTCTTAAAGGTGTATGCGCACCTTACCAAAAGAGAATGGTGGATACGAGAATCCAGAATCTCTTTTATCTCATATTCTTCTCCACCTTCAACTTGTACAGGAGGAGGAGGAGGGATAGTAGGCCTTATTCCTTGGTCAGGAACATGGGGCTTCAGTAGCGACACATGGAAAATGGGATGTATTTTGAGGTCTATTGGCAATGTAAGCTGTACTGCAGCTTTTCCAATAAGTTTCTTGATTGGGAAAGGTCCCAAGAACAGAGGTCCAAGCTTTTTGCTAGGGATTTTCAATCTTAAATTTTTTGTTGAGAGCCAAACGAGGTCCCCGATAGCGCACTGAGGAGAAGTTCTTCTGCGAAAATCATAGTACTTCTTTTGTTGACTATGAGCGTGTGCAATGGTAGTATTAAGCAAACCCAGAGAGTCCTTTATTTGGGTAAGATAGTCTGAAGCTACTGGGTTATTTGAAGGAAGGATGCGTGGTGGAAGAATAGAGGGATGAAACCCATAGTTCAAGTAGAACGGACTCTGCTTAGTCGTACTGTGGGTTGCGTTGTTGTAGGCAAATTCTGCCAGAGGGAGAAGATCCACCCAATCATCCTGTTGGTAAGAAGTGTAACAACGTAAATATTGCTCGATGCATTGGTTGACTCTTTCAGTCTGTCCGTTGGTCTGCGGATGATAAGGAGAAGTGAGCTTCCGCTCGATCCGTAGTATGTGACATAGTTCTTGCCAGAACTTGGAAATAAATTGTGATCCACGGTCAGACAGAAGAGTTTTTGGGATACCATGTAACTTAAAGACATGTTTCATCAGGAGTTCTGCCGTTTGTTTGGACGAAGGTAGTCTGCGAATAGCAATGAAATGTGCCATTTTTGTCAGATGGTCCACTGACACTAAGATGGTATTAAATCCTTTGGAAGGAGGCAATTCCACTATAAAGTCCAAGGACACAACTTCCCATGGAGTTTGGGGTATTGGTAGACTGCATAGTAGACCGGATGGTCTCGTAGTGTCAATTTTGGACCTGGCACAGACATTGCATGAAGAGACGAATTTTTTTATAGATGTTTTCATGTCAGGCCACCAGAATTGCCTGGTAATCAGATTAAGAGTCTTTGTCATACCCATATGTCCTGCCATAGGCACATCATGCGATAATTCCAAGATCTTGGTGCGTATGGTAGGTGGTATGTAAAGTTTGTCGTTGTAGTAGAGGAAGCCTTCTGCATCAGTATTTAGTTGTGGTGGGGGTGAATCCAAACTTATACCATGGAAAACCTCTTCCTTCAAGGAACGGACAACTCCAATAATGCGTTTGTGAGGTATTATAGGAACGGAAGGGATTTCAAAGTAGTTTTCTTCAGTTAGTCGTGATAGTGCATCCGCCTTTTTGTTCTTATCTGCAGGTGTGTAGGTCACTAGGAAGTTAAACCTTAGAAAGAATAGTGACCATCGTACCTGTCGGTGTGAGAGAGTATTGTTAGTCTGAAGATATTGGAGATTTTTATGGTCCGTGTATATAAGTATTGGTAATTGGGTGCCTTCGAGTAGATGTCGCCAATTCTCCAGAGCCAATTTTATAGCAAGCAGTTCCTTTTCACCCACGGGGTAATTTATCTCTGGACTGCTTAGGGATTTAGAAAAAAAGGCGACTGGATGAAGTGGTGAAGTGTGAGTTGGTCGTTGGGAGAGTATTGCTCCTACTGCCATGTTTGACGCATCTACTTCCAGAATGTATTGGAGGGATGGGTCTGGATGGCGTAGTATGGGAGCAGAAGTAAACCTTGTCTTTAACAGGTGAAAAGCTTTATTTGCTTCATCTGACCATTTGAATGGTTTTTTAATGCTAGTGAGCTGTGTGAGGGGTCTCACAATGGCAGAGAAGTTTCTAATGAACTTCCTGTAGAAATTCGAAAATCCAAGGAATCGCTGTAGCGCCTTGCGTGTGGTTGGTGTAGGCCAATCCTGAATGCAGGATATCTTACTCATGTCCATCTCGATTCCTGTTTTGGATATGATGTAGCCTAGAAACAGTACCTCTTCTTTATGAAACAAGCATTTTTTCAGTTTCACATAAAGGTTGTGTGCAAGCAATCTCGATAATACTAGTCTTACATGTCTTATGTGTTCAGACAGGGATCGTGAATATATAAGTATATCGTCCAGATATACCACAACACAGACATCTAGTAAGTCTCTGAAAATATCGTTTATAAATAGTTGAAAAACTGCAGGGGCGTTGCATAGCCCGAATGGCATTACAAGATATTCGAACAATCCGTATCTGGTTCTGAATGCAGTCTTCCACTCGTGTCCATCACGGATTCGAATGAGATTGTATGCTCCTTTCAGGTCCAATTTTGAAAAATAGGTAGCTCCACGCACCTGCTCAATGAGCTCAGGGATAAGCGGTAGAGGATAGCGATCTTTTATTGTAATAGCATTCAATTGCCTATAGTCGATGATAGGCCTGAGACTTGAGTCCTTATTGCGGACAAAAAAGAGTCCTGCTGCTGTGGAAGAAGTGGAAGGTCTAATAAAACCTTTTTCCAAATTCTCATCCAAATAGTCTTTGAGATGGGAAAGTTCATCCTGTGAAAGAGGATAAACATGACCGAACGGCAATTTGCTATTTGGGAGTAGATCAATGCTACAATCATAGTCTCGATGGGGAGGTAGTGCTTGAGCATTTTTCTCAAGAAAAACCTCAGAGAGATCCTGATAACATAGTGGTGCAATCTCATCTATCACCACAGACAGGATCTTCCCGAAAGACGGGAGGTTACACGTACCCTCGCAATAGCAAGAGAGGAAGGTCAGGGTCCGTTCCTTCCAATCTATGGTTGGTTGATGTGTGTGCAACCAGGGAAGTCCCAAAACAATGGGAAAGTGGGGTGAAGGTATTAGATCGAAGGTAGTGGTCTCCATATGAGACCCGTTAGTAGTGACTAGGAGTGCCTGTGTCTGATCAGTGATCGGACCAGAGGATAAAGGAACACCGTTAATAAGACTCACTGAGACAGGTTTAAGTTTAGAAATAATAGGAACTTTATTTAAAGCAGCAAAACGTATGTCAATATAATTTCCACAAGATCCTGTGTCAATCATGGCCTTAGTAGTAATCCTGTTCTGGTCCCACTGTAATGTTAAGCAAACAGAAAGGTAAGGGTTAGTGATTGAAGTTGTCAATCCCCCTAGGAGGACATGTGAACACTCACCCTTCTTTTTGTAGACTAGGGGACAGACGTTTATCTTGTGATCCGGGGATGCACAGTACAAGCAGAGATTACCAGATCGTCTTCTGGCTCTTTCCATAGTTGATAGAGGTGGGCGTATGGTTCCTACCTCCATAGGAACGGGGTCAACGGCCGAAATCCGAGAAGAACTGGATAATGGCATTCCCATTTTCTCAGCCTTTCTTTCTCGTAGTCTTCTATCTATGGTGATACTGAGTTGTATCAATGCATCCAGGGTTTTTGGCAGATCCGCTCGGGCGAGCTCGTCTTTAACGGCCTCTGATAGGCCAAGCCTAAATTGGGATTTCAGAGATGCATCATTCCATTCTGAATCAAGGGTCCATCTCTTGAATTCTGCGACAAAGTCTTCTACAGGTCTCCCACCTTGTTTCAAGGATCTTAATTGAAGATCGGCAGTACTCTGCCTATTGGGATCATCATATAGGCTAGTGAGTTCTGCTAGGAACAAGGCATAGGAGTTGAGAAGCTGGTCGCTTTTCTCAAAAAAGAGAGTCTGCCCAGGCCCGAGGATCGCCTGTTAGGTAAGAAATAATAGTACAAACCTTAATGTGATCAGTAAGGTAGGTACGGGGTTTTAGCAAGAAAAGTAACTCACATGCGTTTTTAAATTCGCTAAATTTTTTGCGATCGCCTGTAAATACCAAAGGAGGATTTATTTTGGGTTCAGGGGACTGAGCAGTGGTAAGTTGTGTCAGTCTAATTACCTGCTGCGACAGAGCCTGATTGTCTTCTTTTAATTCAGCAAGTGCGTGTATTAACGCAGGTACTTGCTGTTTTAATTGTGTCATCTGAGTGGTTATTTCTGCTGAATCCATTTGTGGTTCGTTCAATCTGTAACGACGCTCCTGCGTTTTACGTATGATGTGGATTTTCAGCTGCAGAAATATTCCACTTCAGTAGTCATGTAGAGAAACGCTGAGACACCATTCCCAACTCTCAATGACTCATCATGTGTGGATGATCTCAATTCAGCAAGTAAATACACACACTCAATAAGATGTTTCCTAGAGTGACTTATGTATATAGTAACACAGTGATGATAGGCTGAAGAGACAGGTTGGGTAGAGATGGTAGATGACAGACACTTGAAAGGAAATGTTCTTGAAAGTAAGATAGTAGCAGCTGGGATGCAGATAGGTTTAGCAATCATGTATGGTAGTAGATGACAGAGTAGCAGGTGGACATACAAGAGAGATCAACCCAGTGCAAGAACAGGTGGTAGTAGGCTCAAGAGCTAGCAATCTTAGATAATGCAGATGTAGTAATAGTCCTTAGTATGCAGAGCTAGATAGTGTAAGCTTTAGTATAAAGGTTATAGAGGTTTCCCCTGTGGGGTACTTATCACTAATAGCAATGTAGCAGAGGAGAGGTTCGGCAAGAGCGGATGATCCGGTAGCGGGATACAGGGATCAGCGCAGCGTGGTTCCGACAGCGAGGTATGCTTGCAAGCATGTGAGCTTCAAGACAGGTTAGCATCAAGGCACAAAGCAGTTTGAACGAACACATGTGAGTGAGAGCCGGCGATCTAAATAGCCATCCAGTCCGGCGCTCAGTGATGACAGCATCAGTCTTAAAGGTGTATGCGCACCTTACCAAAAGAGAATGGTGGGGCACATACACTTATGAAAGAGTAATTAGGGTACCCAAAGGTACCAGAACATTACACAGAGGAATTCATTTTTATGGGAGAGTCCTTACAAAAAGTTTTGAGGTTTTATTTTAAACCACCTACTATCTACAATGTAGTGAAAAGTATTTAAGGGCATGTCTAAAAGTATAAAACTATGGCCTGAATGTCTTCCAATATTTGACTAAGCCCATAAGGGGATATTTGGACTCTATCCCTATGAGATTTTGTTTGGGAGTGTGTTGCTCATTTGCTTATATTTCTCCCACCAGCAGCTGAAGGCCTCCACTCAGACTTCACAGAGAATGTTCCTGATCTCTAAAGATTTTTGACAAACCCATTTAGTGCCGGTTCACATTCTTGCGGCTGCGGCGATCGCATGTAATATCGGATCGCACTGCTCCTTCATTACATGCGATCGGCTGTGCGGTGCGAATTCAGCCATACACTTTGTATGGCTAAATTCGCACTGCACCCGCAGCAAAGACGCACAGGACCCTTTTTTTCAGCCGCATCAGGATCGGATCGCACAGTGGTTCACACTTGTGCGATCCGATCCTGTGCGAACTGTAAAGATCGCACTGCGATATGCGATCAAACTGGGGGTGTCGTTAACATTTCATTGACACCCCCAGCGTATCGCATATGGCAGTGTGAACTGCCAGGGGTGCATTTGTGATGCGGGAACAGGCTGCGAATTCTGTGTTTTCTCCCCAATTCCAAATAAACTAAACCTGGGTGAATTGTAGATTGTTAAGAGACATCTTTATATATATATATATATATATATATATATATATAGAAATGTTTGGAGACACAATACAGCATCTATTTCATGTACAGTTTACAAAAGTTGAAGGGAAATTCATCTGGATCCACACCAGAAACTGCAAAAAATGACTAAATGAATGAATCTGTGTTTGATTTGTTTTAAAATCTTTACAAAAAGTGCAGCGCTAAAGTAATTTGAATAATAATGTGGCAAGTGGAGAACCACAAAAAAAACATATACAATATAAGCAAAATAGTGTCCAAAATACTGAATAAAGTCCCAAAACAGAAATGCAAATGAAAATGAATCCGCATGCAAAGTGTTGAGGAGAACAATCCTTTTCAGTGACACCCAGGGAAAAGTGGAGGATGGGGACACCTCTGTGCACAAGTATCACAAGCAGCTTACCAGAACTCCTTGGCTACTCAATTTAATGAGACAGCCTCTCCCAGCAAGATGTTATACCAATGTCACCAGCGGTTGTCAAGCTCCAATGCTTCATAATCACTCCATCATATAAGCATGAGTATATAAAAAGAATAAAAGCCCATAGCGTAATTCCGTAACATATAAAATCCAATTTATTAAAAGAATACTACTCACAGTGAGAAGGTAAAAAACAGGTACATAGAACAGTGCGGCGTCCCGCAATTGTCCAAAACAGCATCAAGCAATGTAAAGCAGCCGGCTCCGTAAGGGGGCGTGTGGACTTTGCATCTGGAGTCGCCAACGTTTCGTCATCAAAAGACTTCGTCAGACGAAGTCTTTTGATGACGAAACGTTGGCGAAGTCTTTTGATGACGAAACGTTGGCGACTCCAGATGCAAAGTCCACACGCCCCCTTACGGAGCCGGCTGCTTTACATTGCTTGATGCTGTTTTGGACAATTGCGGGACGCCGCACTGTTCTATGTACCTGTTTTTTACCTTCTCACTGTTAGTAGTATTCTTTTAATAAATTGGATTTTATATGTTACGGAATTACGCTATGGGCTTTTATTCTTTTTATATACTCATGCTTATATGATGGAGTGATTATGAAGCATTGGAGCTTGACAACCGCTGGTGACATTGGTATAACATCTTGCTGGGAGAGGCTGTCTCATTAAATTGAGTAGCCAAGGAGTTCTGGTAAGCTGCTTGTGATACTTGTGCACAGAGGTGTCCCCATCCTCCACTTTTCCCTGGGTGTCACTGAAAAGGATTGTTCTCCTCAACACTTTGCATGCGGATTCATTTTCATTTGCATTTCTGTTTTGGGACTTTATTCAGTATTTTGGACACTATTTTGCTTATATTGTATATGTTTTTTTTGTGGTTCTCCACTTGCCACATTATTATTCAAATTACTTTAGCGCTGCACTTTTTGTAAAGATTTTGGTTATTGATCACTGTTAGTTGATTTTGGTGCTAGCTGCTCACATAATTCATATCGAATACACTGTCATTTATTTAACTTAGCGCAGGAATTTTTTTCTCTCCCTTTGATTTGTTTTACCCTGGGAATCGCAGTCTGGGATACCATTTATTCAAATGCATCAATTGTTTGGGACAAATATATATTTATTTATAGTGATTTTAAAAGTAGTTCAACCAGGTTGAAGTCATATTGTATTCTATATGTTTTCCATATTATGTAGAGTTCTCTGTGTTTACCTATGCTGATAAATTAGCATGTCCACAATTAAGGTACAAGGCCACTCTGGCCACAGGATCTGAGTGCATAGCCAATTACTTTGGAAATACTTTTCATCAATTATACCTACATAATAATGTGTATAAAAACTTTGCAATCGAAACGAATAAACAGAAGTCACTGAGCCCCCATTCACACTAGCGCGACTTGTCAGGCGACTCGGTCGCCTGACAAGTCGTGGTGGGTCGCTCGCCATTAATTAACACAGGGCCCGTTCTAATAGGAGTGACACAAGTCGCTCCGACTTAGAAAAAGGGTCCTGTACTACTTTGGGGCGACCTGGAGGCGACTTGCATTGACTTCAATGATATGAAGTCCGTGCAAGTTGCGCCGAGGTTGCCCCACCAAGTCGTGTCGCCCCTGTCTGAACGGGGTCTTAGTGTATTTTTTTGTGTCTGTTTTCTACTGCAGTAGTTATTTTTAATTTGGAACCACTAATCAATATAAGGGTAGGAGTTACCTATCTATAAAATTTACAGAACACCAGTATTAAAGGCAGGGAAAGCAGCGGCATGGGTAGAAGACCAGTATTTAAGAAATACATCCCAGAAACCTTGTTAAAGCTTTTTAAGATGTCTTTTTCATTAACCATTAACACCAAATTATGTACAGTACATGTAACTAATTTTGCTTTAAATGATTATACCGGAATGATGCCTCATCCAGATATTGTTTTTTTAGTCAGCAGGTGGCTTTCTTTACAAACCATCCTAGTGCCCAATTAGCCACTGGATGGCTTTTACAGGTGATGGGAGGGGTCATCCGACCCTCCTGCCAACCGCCGGTGCCTCTCCAGCTCTACTGTCCCACCAGCGAGCCCGGAATGAAAGCCGGTGGAGTGTCCCCGATGAGCTCTATGGTATAGTAAACTGGAAGCAACGAGCATTTTCGTCACTTTCAGTATTCCAGATCTGATAACACCTATCTTGGTGTGATCAGATGCTTTTAAAGGGCAGAGGAGACATCCGGGGTCTGATGGACTCCATAAAGAGTACCTGTCACTGTCTGCCAAGGTATGTTTACTTTCTAGCACTGGACCTCCTCTGTAACTTTAAACTGGTCACCTGTAAAGGCTTTTAAAGCTTCACCTATGGAGTTTTGTAAATACTGCAGTTTGTTGCCATTTTACAAGCATGTGCAATTTTAACCTCCCTGGCGGTCTGATTATGTCCAGAATTCTATGCTAAAAGTGGTACATTGTTTTGCATAGAAATCTGTTGTTTTAAACTCACTCATTTTAAACTCACCTTCCCCTGCGATCCCCTGCCGTCCTCCCCCGCCGTCCTCCAGCCATCCTCCCGCCGTCCTCCAGCTGTGTGTTCAGCCGATGCCGGCACCTGTCTTCCAGTTCCCTTCCCTGCGAGCGTTGCGACGCAGGGGGGTGGAACCGGCTGCAAATTCAAAGATGTAAATACACCAAATGACATGATACAAAGTTGTGATTCTAACGGATTACACTGTATCATGCCATTTCACCACAGGATTGCACCTGGTGACTTTTCCAGTGCCCTGCCTGTGCTTTTCCAGTTCTTTGTGTCTGGAAAATAGAGAACAACCATGGCATCCAAAAAGCATTCTTTTTGCTCAAAAGCGCTTTTAGACGAACTGGAAAACAGCGACAGTGAAACTGAGTTACTTGAAGAACTGAGCGATAGCGATTCGTGGGAAAATTTGTCATCAGGCACGGAAAGTGACAACAGCGATGATTCTGATGTTTCGCTGTCACTGTTTTCCAGTTCGTCTAAAAGCGCTTTTGCGCAAAAAAAAAAGCTTTTTGGACGCCATGGTCGTTCAAAATTCTCCAGGCACAAAGCACTGGAAAAGCACAGGCAGGGCACTGGAAAAGTCACCAGGTGCAATCCTGTGCTGAAATGACATGATACAGTGTGATCCGTTAGGATCACAGCTTTGTATCATGTAATTTAGTGTTTTTAAACTTTTGAATTTGCCGCCGGTTCCACACCCCTGTGTTGCAATGCTCGCAGGGAGGAAACCGGAAGGCAAGGGCCGCGCACAGAGCGGGGAGAGACTGTGAGGGGGATGGGGAGGACGGCGGGGGGAGCGCAGGGAAGGTGAGTAACGTTCTGGGGTAATCCCGAGTGTGGCTTGGGGTTACCGCTTTTGGTACTGAAAATTAACCCTGAGCCACACTCGGAATACCGCCAGGGAGGTTAAAGCATGACATCTTTTATATTTTACAAAAAGAAAATTGGTATTATATTGTGTTTTTGTGTATTAGAATTCATAAAAGTGTTTTTTTCCCAAAAAATTTGGACATTTTGACTTAGGGGTGTACTCACTTTTGTTGCCAGCGGTTTAGATATTAAGGGCTGTGTGTTGGGTTATTTTGAGGGGACAGCAAATTTACACTGTTATACACACTATACACTCACTACTTTACATTGTAGCAAAGTGTAATTCCTTCAGTGTTGTCACATGAAAAGATATAATAAAATATTTACAAAAAATGTGAGGGAACTACTCACTTTTGTGAATATATATAAATATATATATATATATATATATATATATATATATATATATATATATATTATTTGGGAGGTCCAAGTAATTTTCTAGCAAAAAATACAGATTTTACTTGTAAACAAAAAGTGTGAGAAAAAGGTCTGGTCTTAACAAACATGCTACAATTACCTGCTCTGTGCAATGGTTTTGCTCACTGCAGCCCCAATCCTCTTTTTTCTGGGGTCTCCCGGGGGCACTCCTGGCTCCTTTCCCTACTGAGGCGCGCGCAGCAAGCTGCATGCTCTGGGGGCACATGTGCAGACTCGATTCCAAGCCGCACCCTGTGTGTCCATAGACACACAGAGCATGGCTCGGCCTTGCCTTGCCTTGCTCTCTCCTTACAGGCTGTGATTGACAGCAGCAGGAGACAATGGCTCCCACTGCTGCCTCCATGTCCAGTTAGGAGGGAAAGAGCAGAGAGCCGCTGCTTTCGGGCATAGTGCTGGATCAAGGTCAGGTTCAGGTGAGGATTTAGAGGGCCAGGGGAGGGGGGATCCTGTGCACATAAAGCTTTTTACCTTAATACAGGGAATGCATTAAGGTAAAAAAAACCTTCTACCTTTACAACCTTTTTAGGCTTATGCAGGGCTACATCACTTAATTTAGAGCAACAGAACAAAGAGGCGGAGAAGCAAAAAGAAGAGAGTATGTGCAGCAAAGCTTCATGGGCAAAGCACAGGTTCACTTTAATCATATGCTTTATACAGATTGCAGATAAGCATTGACTAAAGACATACATATCATTACCAGACTTACCAGTAGAAGGAGATGATAAACACAGCTATGATGAAGACTGAAGAGAAAAAACACTTCTTTCTATTGCCCTTGTCATCTGAAAAAAAAAGAAAGAAATACTTTGTCAAATTCAGCTTCGATTTTATGTCACATACTGGGTATTGAGGGTTGCCATCTGTCGCATGTCCTTGGAAATCAATCAATATGCTATTAGATCCAGACATGGCTGTAATACAACACACACATTCTTATCTTCCACTGCTTCCCACAGCGACTTGCTAAATCAAATAAAATAGGTGCTGTACATTCTAAAAGCCTACATTTTCCTTAATAATCATGCAGTATTTTGTAGCTGCTGACTTTTAATTCTTTCTTGAAGGTGAAGATCCTCTTTAACAACCATTGACAGCGGAATGTTATCATGTGTAATAGCAGAAGTAAAACCACTATTATAGATAAATAGAAAAATACTATGTGCAAATACCACCATGCTACAATTGTAATAGTGAAACTATATATATATATATATATATCAGAGTGACCCCTAACATAAAATATGTAAAATCTGCCCATCAGAGTGTCCCCTAACATAAAATGTGCCCATCAGCATGACCCTTAGCATAAAAATGTGCCCATCAGCGTGCCCCTTAACATAAAATGTGCCCATCAGCGTGACCCTTAGCATAAAATTTGCCTATCAAAGTGACCCTTATATATATATATACACTGTATATATATATATACATATACACAGGTGCATCTCATAAAATTAGAACATCATCAAAACGTTAAGTTATTTCAGTAATTCAATTCAGAAAGTTAAACTCATATATTTTATATAGATGTGTTATACACAGAGTGATACATTTCAAGCATTTCTTTCTTTTAATTTTAATCATTATGGCTTACAGTTAGTGAAAACCCAGAATTCAGTATCTTGGAAAATTTGAATATTACATAAGACCAATAAAAAAAAAAAAAGGATTTTTAATACAGAAATGTTGGCTTACCAAAAAGTATGTCCATGTAGAGCAGGGGTAATGAATTAAAATTCAAGGAGGTCCGGTCGCTAAAATTTTCTTTGGGCCGAGGTCCGAATCTGAAGTCTGTGCTATGACTCAGAAAGATGGGCAAAACAAAACGTGTCCATCCGCTTTGCTCTTAACATAAAATATGCCCATTAGAGTGCCCCTTAACATAAAATGTGCCCATCAGTGTGACCCTTAGCATAAAATGTGCCCATTAGCGTGACCCTTAACATAAAATAAGGGGCACGCTGATGGGCACATTTTATGTTAGGGGGCACTCTGATGGGCACATTTTATGTTAGGGGGCACTCTGATGGGCAAAACAAAACGTATCCATCAGCATTGCTCTTAACAAAAAATATGCCCATTGGAGTGCCCTCCAACATAAAATGTGCCCATCAGAGTGGCCCCAACATAAAATATGTAAAATCTGCCCATCAGAGTGTCCCCTAACATAAAATGTGCCCATCAGCGTGATCCTTAACATAAAATTTGCCCATCAGCGTGACCCTTAGCATAAAATTTGCCCATCAGCGTGACCCTTAACATAAAATATGCCCATCAGCGTGACCCTTAACATAAAATAAGGGGAACGCTGATGGGCACATTTTATGTTAGGGGGCACTCTAATGGGCACATTTTATGTTAGAGGGGCACATTAATTGTTAAGGGGCACGCTGATGGGCAA
The DNA here is from genome assembly GCF_965119305.1 of Pelophylax lessonae. Lineage (NCBI taxonomy): Eukaryota > Metazoa > Chordata > Amphibia > Anura > Ranidae > Pelophylax > Pelophylax lessonae. The sequence goes on along the minus strand of NC_138774.1, from coordinate 216,929,290 downwards.
AATAATATGTGTCCATCAGCGTTGCTCTTAACATAAAATATGCCCATTAGAGTGCCCCTTAACATAAAATATGCCCATTAGAGTGCCCCTTAGCATAAAATTTGCCCATAAGCATGACCCTTAGCATTAATTATGCCAATCAGGGTGACCCTTAGCATAAAATTTGCCCATCAGCGTGACCCTTAACATAAAATAAGGGGCATGCTGATGGGCACATTTTATGTTAGGGGGCACTCTGATGGGCCCATTTTATGTTAAGGGACACGCTGATGGGCAAAACAAAACGTGTCCATCAGCGTTGCTCTTACTATTAATTATGCCCATTAGAGTGCACCTTAACATAAAATATGCCCATTGCATGACCCTTAACATAAAATAAGGCGCATTCTGATGGGTCCATTTTATGTTAAGGGGCACGCTAATGGGCAAAATGAAACAAGTCCATCAGTGTTGCTCTTAACATTAAATATGCTCATTAGAGTGCCCCTTAACATTAAATTTGCCCATCAGCATGACCCTTAACATAAAATAAGGCGCACGCTGATGGGCCCATTTTATGTTAGGGGGCACTCTAATGAGCATATTTTATTTTATGGGGCACTCTAATGGGCACAAATGTGCCCATCTGTGTGCCCCTTAACAAAATATGCCCATCAGTCTGCATTTTATAAAAATAAGCAACACATAAAAAATGTGCCCCACAAATTTTTGGGGGCGGAAAATGGCAGAGCCAGGAGCCGCGAACAGCAGGGGGGTGAGACGTGCAAGTGATGTCACGCCCCAGCTCGCACCTAGGCTGAGCTTGAGAGTCAGGAGCTGCAGTTAGGAGCAGGGGGCGGGGACCGCGCCTGGCTGGGAGGGAGCCTAAGAAAGAAGCAGGGGGCGGGGCGCACACACAGGATGTCACTGGTTGCTGGGACACCTGCGGTCCCAGCAAACCAATGACTACTTACAGTGGTGGCCTGACGGGTCCGGGCAGAAGCATTGTGTAGCCCATTCCTGATGTAGAGTATAGTATGCACTCAATACTTGCTAGGGGCTCCTTTTTCATTAATTACTTCATCAATGTGGCGTGGCATGGAGGCGATCAGCCTGGGGAACTGCTGAGGTGTTTTTGAAAGCCAGGTTTCTTAGATAGAGGCCTTCTGCTTGTCTGCATTGTTGGTCTGGTGTCTTTCATCTTCCTCTTGACAATACCCCACAGATTCTCTATGGGGTTTAGGTTAGACGAGTTTGCTGGCCAATCAAGCACAGTGCTACCATGATCAATAAACCAGGTATTAGTACTTTTGGCAGTGTCAGGTGCCAAGTCCTGCTGAAAAATGAAATCAGCATCTCCATCTAGCTTGTCAGCGGAGTGAAGCATGAAGTGCTCTAGAATTCCTGGTAGAGGGCTGCACTGACTTTGGACTTGATAAAACACAGTGGACCAACACCAGCAGGTGACATGGCTCTCCAAATCATCACCGACTGTGAAAAATTTAGCATTTAATTTGGAAAACAGGGTCCCAGAGTCTGGTTGAAGAGTGGAGAGGCACAGAATCCAAGTTGCATGAGGTCCAGTGTGAAGTTTCCACAGTCAGTGATTATCAAAATTAAAAGATAGGAATGCTTAAAATAAAATATTTCACTCTGTGATTAAATTACTGGTAGAAATGAACTTTTTGATGATATTCTAATTTTAGGGGAGATGCACCTGTGTATGTATATACATATATATATATAGTATATATAAATTAAATATTGCCAAAATATATAATGGGTTTGCTGCTTGTCAGTAAAATGTGTCCCCACACCTAAAAGAACCTAATCAATGACTGTAGCGCTGTCCCCTTAAAAATACTAACATATAGTGGATTATATAGGGGAGGAAACCCCCTATGCGAATGTGAATGACCAGAATGCTGTATCCAACTTATGCTGCTGAAACCTAAATAACTGGTATATAACTCAAACAAAATAACTAAGTGTACTGAAAATGTGATATATAACACATAAACAAATACTGTATATCATGCATAAAAGAACACCATAAAACTGCAAAGTGCCCTATATGCAATATTAACTGCTTCCAGGACCACCCGCCACAGTTATATTGCGGCAGGGCAGCTCTCCTGCGCTAACCGATGTAGGTATATGTCGGTCGCGCCTGCAGCTAGGGGGCAAGCGCGAGCCGACGGCGGCGCGCTCCCACTCCCACTCATCAGTGGGGACTCCAATGCACGGGGAAAGCGGCTCGGATTGCCACCTGACACCCGTGATTGCTCCCCGCTGAGAGAGAAGAACGGTCAGCTGTTTTAAACACAGCTGACCGTTCTTCTCCCTGGAATGATCACAGAGCTCCTGTGATCCTTCTATATAGGAACACAGGTCTCTGTGATCATTTCATAAGCCACACCCCCATACAGTTAAAAACATGCCCCTAGGTACACATGTAACCCCTTCATCACTTACTGCGTTAACCCCTTCCCTGCCAGTGTCATTATTACAGTAACAGTGCATATTTGTTAGCACTGATTACTGTAGTAATGTCACTGGTCCCCCCAAAAGTGTCAAAAATGTCAGTCGGGGGTCCAATCTGTCCGCTGCAATGTCTCAGTCCCGCAAAAAAATCGCAGATCGCCGCCAATACTAGTAAAAAAAACAAAAAACAATAAAAATGACATTAATCTTTGCCGTAGTTTGTAGACGCGATAACTTTTGCGCAAACCAATCAAAATACGCTTATTGTAATTTTTTTTTTACTAAAAATATGTAGCAGAAAACAAATTGGCCTAAATGTTAAAAAATGTGGATGTTTACATTTTTTATGGGGGAATGTTATATAGCAGGAAGTGAAAAATATTGTTTTTCTTTTTTCAGAATTGTCACTTTTTTTTGTTTATAGCGCAAAAAATAAAAATTGCATAGGTGATCAAATACCACCAAAAGAAAGCTCTATTTGTGTGGAAAAAAGGACATCAATTTTATTTGGGTACAGCATCGCGCAACTGTGCAATTGTCCGTTAAATTAACGCAGTGCCGAATCGCAAAATATAAACTGGTCATTGGGGGCAAATCCTTCCGGTCCAGAAGTGATTAAATAAACTTAGCACATGTGATATCAAACAGCACTTCAAAACAATTTCTTATAGATAGATAGATAGATAGATAGATAGATAGATAGATAGATAGATAGATAGATAGATAGATAGATAGATAGATAGATAGATAGATAGATAGATAGATAGATAGATAGATAGATAGATAGATAGATAGATAGATAGATAGATAGATAGATAGATAGATAGATATATCATGCAGTGAATTATGGCGAGAGCCTCTGTTGTGTAAATATAAAGTCAATACAAAAATGTCTCTCCAACTGTAAATTATGATTAAATAAACTCTGGTTCATGAAAAACAGTCCATTTAAAATTGTGCTGCTCAAACAAACACGTACCAAATAACACTGCACCATGTGATATCAACATCGATACCTGTTAATTGTATCAACGAAACGCATAGAGACAGGACTTCTGATCATCACTTCCGACTCCAGCTATATCATTTCCGGGGGAATTAAGCATTTGAAGTGCAGCGGAGCGGTGGTGTTTCCATTGCCGGTCTGATTGTTGGTGCCGATCTAAGGCACTACATAACGTGAGTGACATTTAATACTATTTTATGTAGGAACAGTAATTATTAAAAAATACTGCGCTATGACAAATTCTTTCATTGATTTTGTGAGTCCCTTGGTGTGGTGGAAAGGAGATGGAGACCTAAACATCTGAAGATCCTTGGAGATTTGGCATGCTTGTAGCCGAATGGAGTGAAGTGGTCCTCTTTAAAATAACACAAAGCACATGTAAAACTGTTTATGTATTAGGGGTCAGACACAATACAAAGATTGAAAAGCTATGTGTGGAGCAAAAAAATGTACTTCCCTTTAATTATATGGTACTGTTTTCTCAATTTTTAACTGCATGATTGCTACAGAAATGTAAAACTATTAGAGCGAATAGAGCCCATATTATTTGATTAATTGCCTTTCACTTTTGAGGAAGCACTTTTTTAAGGGGCAATTAACACTAATTTACACAGGGGAGCTAAATTGGGATTTTAGTTGCGCAGGGTATTTTTCTATTTCACAACAAAAGGGGTTTACACCGCTCAAGGTAGACCATCAAAATTTACACCATCATAGGTGAAACCAGGTAGCTGTCTGTAGAGCGCTGGGGGCCTGCCAGGGTCTGCAACTATGGAGTGGAGACAAAAGAGAGCAAAGGCGGCGGCACATTCAGCTAAAAATCTTGATGTTTATTTATAAATCCATGAGAAGAAATGACATGACATGCATTCACAGTACAAAGAACAATTCAGCAGTGCTTAGTTATGGCTCAAGATTTTTAGCTGGATGTGCCGCCGCCCCTGCTCAATTTATTTTATTTATCTATAATAGTGGTATTACTTCTGCTATTACACATGGCAACATTCTGCTGTCAATGGTTGTCAAAGAGGATCTTCACCCTAGAGAAAAATACTGTGTGTAGCACCCTACAGGTAGGTGCTAGGTAAATGTATAGCGGGCCTTGTCTGCCTAACAGCAGGACTGTGATTTATTAGTCAGGGTGTCATGGTTTCCAGGTGTGCCTGCTGAAGGGGGAGTCTCCCCACTGGCTCCTGTGAGCGGCTTCTCATAGGGCAGTGGAGGAAACCCAATCAGGGGACACATCCAGGCTTGTAACTACCCCAGAAAGCAGATTATGCTGTAAAGGATTCTGGGAGTGGGTATAAGTTTGGGGGCGATGCATGACACAATGTCTTTGGCGGGAGCAGAGTCCCAGGATGGAGAGTGAGGCTGTCTCTCCTCCTGTCTGAGGAAAGCGGATGTCTCGGGTGTCGCCTGAGAGTCCAGAGAGTGCTGAGGGGGATTCGGTGTGCCTAAAAACCTGCGGAGAAAGAGAGGGGTCCAGTCCCAGGAAAGCTTACACAGGTCGAGAGTACTGAGAATTGCCCCTGGGGGTCTGCCAGAGTTAAAGGGGACCACTCTGGAAGAGGTTCTGGGATCCAGTGCCAGCTAGCTAATAGGGGGTACCTAGGTTGAGGACCCTGAAGTTAAAGAGGGGGGGCATAGACAGTGAACCCCAAAGAGTTCAAGGTTAAAGGGGGCACCTGCTATTGGGCCCTGAATTGTACAGACTGCGCCAGTTGGGATTTACAGCTTTACAGGATTTTACAACATACGACCTCAAGCCAGAGCAAGGTGGGAGGGAAGTATTCAGTGACTTGTTGCAGTATAACAGTGTCAGTGGTTCTAAAATTTCACAGTCCTGGATCTTCTGGACTACAAGTCGAGGATTCAGCACTTCTATTAAGTTACAGAGTGTTCTCAGAGTTAGTGAGCATTGGCTGGCGCCGGCTGGCGTCAAGGAAGCGCCAGCAGGCATTTTTCAGGAAAAAAGTCCCAAGTGTATATAGTTGAAGCCTAAAGGAGTATCCCACTCATTCCCTTTTCCCACCCCCTTTATCTACAATAAAACAACAAAACAAAGATGCCGGAGTTGTCCATGTCTCAGTCTTCACACCCAGGGCCGCAGCTCACATGGGCTGGAAAGGTAACCAGTAACAATGGCAGACCCACATCAGGCCACAGGCCTGGAAAACCAGCTACATGTACTTTTAATAACAGGACACTTACCTGTTTGGGAACCCTGTGCTGTCCCCCCGGGCTGTGCCAAATGTTAGGGGGGGGGGGCATAAAGGGGTACTTTCCCTTTAGGGTCCCCCTCTGTCCTTTTCCCATGTTCCCTTTTTATCTTCTTTTTATGTTTTCCCCCCTGGATTTTGTGGTTGAAAGGGTCTTGATGGACTTGACCTGTCATCTCCTAGTTATACCTATAGTTCTTTTCAGGCTCTTTAGATCCAGTATGACATTTAAGTAGGATCCCACACAAATATAACAAAATGACACAAGGGCACCCTCTATATGGATTTTAGGGGGAATTCCACACAAAAAATATGTACAGTAACTCTTAAAAAATTCATATCAGACCCTTAATCTGAGCATGGCTGTCCAGGAAAGGAGGGGGTGTAATTGTGTGGCCCTTTAGGGTACCTTTCCAGAGGACATCTCCCCCCAGGCAATGTACTCTCTCGATGTTAAGGACACGGGCCTCTGGCTTCTGTCAGACAGACTGCTGTACAAACTGACCAAAAGTGTGAAATGTGTACCTAACTTTAAACAATGTTGAATTTTCAGACTACCTAATATACAGAGGCAAGTTGTGCAATGGATTTTCTCCTTTGGCCAATTATCTTTGGAAGTGTTACCTCCCCTGGGTGGATCAAGGTTCTTGACTTCTGAAATGGCCCTGACTTTTTTGGCCCAGCTGGCTCAAATGGCTAAGTTGAGGTTAGGTTCTCCGACATCAGAAAATTAGCCTGATCACAACAGTTCCACCCACATGGCTGCCAAGGGCAGGCCCCTTATAATAATTTTGTTGGTTTCTAGGTGATACAAGCAAGATATACCATTTCATATCTGTATGTGGCCCATAATACATACTATCTAAAGGAATTAGAAAATAAAGTTAATCTCTCTACAACTAAAAGGTGTGTTGCAGCAGATAATCTACTTGTGTACATTGATTGCCCCCTGGGGGCTTCTGTCTCCTTGCACATGGCAGTCCTTCTGGTCAAGCTATCTGACCAATCACTGCTGACTCATTTTCAAGCCCTCATTTGCATGGCTGGAGAGGACCTTATGGGGAACTGCAGCTACTGTGCAATTGACCAATGGGAAAGCGGTTGTTGGGGGAAGGATGTTCCAAATTCTGTATAAAAGTGTGCTGTGTTCTTCCAATAAATGTTGTTCCTGTTTTACCCTCAACTCGGAGCTTTGTCTCGTTTTTGGAGGGGGATTTATTATACAGAAAGCCGTTCAATTGTTTGGGGCTCTCTTTGGATGATTATTCGTATGCTGGTGTGCTACAGGGGTAATTCGTACATGCTGCAAAGGTGGTACATCCACTAAACGGCGGTCTCATTCCTTTTTACGCTGAGGTTCGTTATAATTGGTGGCAAGCGGCGGGATGGAACCAGCAGTGGAGTACAGATATTCTCTAAAAGAATCTGACCGTATGGTGTGGTTACGGCTGAGCTTCTTCGGACCCAATCCACTGGAGAGATCCAAGCGGTTCGTGAGGAACTTAGTGTTCATGTCTCTGCTAGACAGGGCAGAGAGAGAGGGCCAGCTAGCACGTTGGGAGGAACTCCAGCGGCAGGTACAGTTAAGGGAAGAGGAGAACCCAGTCTCCATTCCCCAGCGGCAGCCTGATTTATTGGGAATTGGGAGCCCAGTCTCCATTCTCCAGTGGCAGGCTGAGTTACAGGGGGCAGAGACAGTCGGTCCTGTCGCCCAGCAGCAGATTGATTTGTTGGGAATTGGGAGCCCAGTCTCCATCCCACAGCAGCAGAGTGTCCTGCAGGAAACAGAGAGCCTAGTCTCCTTTCCCCAGCAACAGGACACTGTATTGGGAGCAGAGACAGTCGGTCTCCCTCCCCAGGGGCTGGAAGTATATTTGGGAGAGGAGCTTGTTACCCCCTCTCCCCATGGACAGTTTGATTTGTTGGGAATTGGGAGCCCAGTCTCCATCCCACAGCAGCCGAGTGAAGTGCAGGGAATTGGGAGCCCAGTCTCCATTCCCCAGCGGCAGGCTGAGTTACAGGGGCAGACACAGTTGGTCCTGTCCCCCAGCAGCAGATGGATTCATTGGGAATTGGGAGCCCAGTCTCCATTCCACAGAGGCAGAGTATTTTATTGGGAATTGGGAGCCCAGTCTACATCCATAGTTACATAGTTAGTGAGGTTGAAAAAAGACAACAGTCCATCCAGTTCAACCTATGATGTGTGTGTGTGTTTGCTTTTAACCGTACATTGTATACCCCTGTATGTTGTGGTCTCTAAGGTGTCCATCTAACAGTTTTTTGAAACTATCAATGCTCCCTACTGATACGACTGCTTGTGGAAGAGAATTCCACATCCTTACCGCTCTCACAGTGAAGAACCCCTTACGCATTTCAAGGTTAAACCGCCCTTCCTCTAGTTTTAGTGAGTGGCCACGTGTCTTATTGTATTCCCTTACTCTGAATAGTTTATTCCTTATGCTAGGGTCGCCAGTACAGTATTTGTACATTGATATCATATCCCCCCTCAATCTTCTCTTCTCCAGAGAGAACAGGTTCAGTGCCTGTAGCCTCTCCTCATAGCTGATGTCCTCCATTCCCCTAATTATTTTTGTTGCCCTTCTCTGGACTCTTTCCAGTTCCAGCACATCCTTCCTGAGGACCGGTGCCCAGAACTGGACAGCATACTCCAGATGTGGCCGGACCAGAGTCTTGTAGAGTGGAAGAATAATCTCTTTATTTCTGGAGTGAATCCCCTTTTTTATACATCCCAGTATTCTGTTGGCTTTACTTGCAGCGGCTTGGCATTGCATGTCACTGCCAAGCCTGTTGTCTACCAGTACCCCCAAGTCCTTTTCCATCCTAGACTCACCCAGAGGTTCCCCCCCTAGTGAGTAGCTTGCTTTCTGGTTTTTGGCCCCCAAGTGCATTACTTTACATTTATCAACATTAAACCTCATCTGCCATGTAGTTGCCCACCCCGTTATTTTGTTCAGTTCCGTTTGCAAGGTTTCTACATCCTGCATAGAAGATATTGGCATGCTTAGTTTGGTATCATCCGCAAATACTGAGATTGTACTAGATATCCCCTCCTCTAGATCATTTATGAATAAATTAAACAGGATTGGTCCCAGGACCGAACCTTGGGGGACCCCACTTTCCACACCCGCCCAATCCGAGTACTCCCCATTAATCATCACCCTCTGGACTCTCCCCTGGAGCCAGTTCTCTATCCAGGTACTCACCTTATGGTCCATACCTACCTTCCTTAGTTTGTACAGTAAGCGTTTGTTGGGAACGGTGTCAAAGGCCTTTGCAAAGTCCAGATACACCACATCCACTGGCTTTCCTTTATCTAGGTGGCAGCTCACTTCATCGTAGAAGGTTAATAGATTGGTTTGGCAAGAACGATTTTTCATAAATCCATGCTGATTACTACTAATTATACTGTTTTCATTACTAAAGTCTTGTATGTGGTCCCTTAACATCCCCTCCAAAATCTTGCAGACTACAGATGTTAGGCTGACCGGCCTATAGTTCCCCGGGATATACCTCGGCCCCTTTTTAAATATTGGTACCACGTTGGCTTTTTTCCAATCAGCTGGCACCATACCCGTCTGTAAACTATCCTTAAAGATCAAGAATAATGGTCTGGCAATCACCTGGGTGAGCTCTTTAAGAACCCTCGGGTGCAAGCCATCCGGTCCCGGTGATTTATTTATGTTAAGTTTCTCTAGTTTAGTTCTAAGTCTATCTTCTGTTAGCCATGGCGGCACTTCCTGCGGTGTGTTGTTTGGTTCGGCCTTACAAGCAAGGTTTGTGTAGCCCCCTGATTCTTTTGTGAAGACTGAAGAGAAGAAATGATTGAACACTTCCGCCTTTTCTCTGTCCTCAGTGGCCATATTTCCTTTGTCATCTTTTATGGGGCCAATGTGATCTGGCCTCGCTTTCTTACTGTTTATATACTTAAAGAACTTCTTGGGGTTCTTTTTACTCTCCTCCGCTATATGTCTCTCGTGTTCTATTTTAGCGGCCCTGATTTCATCTTTACATTTCTTATTACACTCTTTGTAATGCTTAAATGCTGCCAATGACCCCTCAGTCTTGCATTTTTTGAAGGCCTTTTCTTTAGCACTAATATGCATTTTTATGTTGGTGTTTAGCCACCCAGGGTTTAATTTTGCTCTTTTAAATTTATTTCCCTTTGGAATGCACTGGTCAATCCCCTTGTTAAGTATGCTCTTGAAGCACTCCCATTTTTCCTCCATGTTCTTTGTTCCCAGGGTTCCATCCCAATTGATATTTTCTAGCAGCGAGTGCAGTTTTGGGAAATTGGCTCTTTTGAAATTCAGCGTCCTTATATTACCCCTCTGCTTCCTATTACTATAATTAATACTGAAACTTATTGACCTATGGTCACTGTTTCCTAAGTTCTCCCGTATTTCTATATCCGTGAGCAGGTCTGTATTGTTGGTAATCAGTAGGTCAAGTACCGCATTTTTTCTTGTCGGTGCATTCACCATCTGACCCATGAAATTGTCCTGCAAAACATTTAGGAACTGCCTAGCCTTGGCTGAGTGTGCGGTTCCTTCTGCCCAGTCTATATCTGGATAATTAAAGTCCCCCATTATAATGACGTTTCCCGTCCTTGCTGCCAATCCTATCTGTAAAATGAGGTCTGCCTCCCCCTCCTCCCTCTGGTTGGGGGGCCTATAGCATACGCCCAATATTACCTTCCCCACCGTGCCTTCCCTTTGAAGCTCTACCCATAGGGATTCTGCCTCGTCCTTAGCTCCATTATTAATATCATCCCTCATACTTACCTGTACACTGTTCTTAATATACAGACATACCCCTCCCCCTTTTTTACCCTCTCTATCTCTGCGATAAAGGGAATACCCCTGAATGGTCGCCATCCAAACATGAGCGCTATCAAACCAAGTCTCAGTTATCCCCACAAAATCTAAGTCCTCCTCAAACATCAGCAGCTCCAGCTCTCCCATCTTATTGGCCAGGCTTCTGGCATTGGTATACAAACCTCTTAATTTTGACCGGTTACATTTATCCTCATTTGATGTTTTTAGGCTGCTCACTTGATTTTTCCCCATGCCCACCCTGGGTATAGGGGCTCCAAACACCCTACCGCTAATGCCCCCATTTCTGCCCTCTAAAACTTGCTTTCCACTGGCTAATTCTACATCTGTACCCTCCCCCACATTCCCTAGTTTAAAAGCCCCTCTAACTTTTTGGCCATCCTCGCACCCAGTACGGCTGCACCCTCCCCATTTAGGTGCAATCCGTCCCTACCAAAGAGCCGATGGCCGACTGAGAAGTCGGCCCAGTTCTCCAGGAACCCGAAACCCTCCTTACTACACCAGCTCCTCAGCCACTTGTTAACTTCCCTAATCTCTCGCTGCCTCTCTGGTGTGGCTCGAGGTACAGGTAGCATTTCGGAAAATACTACCTTGGAGGTCCTTCTCCTCAACTTAGCGCCTAAGTCCCTGAAATCGTTTAGGACTCTCCATCTTCCTCTGCCTATGTCATTGGTACCCACGTGTACCATGACAGCTGGGTCTTCCCCAGCCCCACCCAATAATCTGTCCACCCGATCCGCATCCCACAGCGGCAGAATATTTCATTGGGAATTGGGAGCCCAGTCTCCATCCCACAGCAAAAGGGCTGTTTAGCCAAAGGGGAGACAGTCGGTCTTCCCCCACAGCAGCATTGTGGGTTATCTAAAGGGGAGACAGACGGTCTCTCCCTACCGCATTATGGTGGTGTATCTAAAGGGGAGACAGTCGGTCTCCCCCTCCAACAACCAGGCTCCAACCAGGCTACTTCCGTGGTAGCGCTTGCAACAGGACAGAGTACCGCTGGTCTCTGCCCACTCAGCAACCCACCAAGGGAGTCTACCAGTCCCCCACACAGCCAAGGTGAGGCACCTGGACATGGACAAATTTCTCTTCTACCCAGGTGTATTTTGGGTGGGCTGTACTGCTGTTTCTGTTTTGTGGGTGGGCTGCTGGACTAACAAGGGCACTAACCGGCAGAAGGTCAGATACCCTGTTAGTCTGTTTGGAAAAGGGGAGAAATGTGAGGAGACCAATCTCGCCACTGGGCATTGGAGAAGCCTGGTTGCTCGCCTCCTGCAAGGTGACCATGGACCCTCTCTTCAGCCCATGCTAAACGTAAACCCCATCTCAATTTGACTGTGTTTGTGGCATCTGAGCGCTGTTTGGATATGTTGAGCGCTCAGATCCAGGCTATCTGGGGATGGGTTGAATGTGGGGGTTCTGTTCAGTAGACTGGGAGTTATGCATTTTTGTGTCTTTTTGTGTTTCTTTAACCATGTGGCTAATAGAGTCTTGCCTCTATCCTGGAAGCTAAACCTAATTACAATTTCCATTGTCTCCCTTGTAAAATGACGATGTTATTCCCTGCATAGTATGAGGTCTCTGGACAGGAAGTACCACTCCTAATATGGTCATTCCAGGAAGTTCAATAAGGAGACGGACTGTCTGAGGTGGCTCTCCATTCACCTATTGTCGGGTGTGCTAATGAACTTGCCTGCTGTCTGCTAAGAGATGTATTGACACTCAGAGTAATGTGTATTGAGGGCTCGTTAGGGAACCATTGGTCTGTGTATGGCTGTTGTGTACATTGATTGCCCCCTGGGGGCTTCTGTCTCCTTGCACATGGCAGTCCTTCTGGTCAAGCTATCTGACCAATCACTGCTGACTCATTTTCAAGCCCTCATTTGCATGGCTGGAGAGGACCTTATGGGGAACTGCAGGTACTGTGCAATTGACCAATGGGAAAGCGGTTGTTGAGGGAAGGATGTTCCAAATTCTGTATAAAAGTGTGCTGCATTCTTCCAATAAATGTTGTTCCTGTTTTACCCTCAACTCGGAGCTTTGTCTCGTTATTGGGGGGATTTATTGTATGCTGTTCCAGTTTGACTGCTAGGAGTGTAAACCCTTCATATGTTTTTTCCTATTCAGCTGTATGCAGCATTCATAAGGTTCCAGCTACACTGTTTGCATCATTCCTTGGTTTCCAGTTTGGGAGTTTGGTGCCCTGCAAGTAGCTGTGCCTGTAGCTCTGGAAGGGGAAGATCTCCTAAACGGTTTTAACCCTTTTGTGTCCGGGGTGCCATTACACTACTTCCAGTAAGGGATGGCTTCAGCCCACTGCTAATTCTGGAGCCAACAAATCTAAAGCATCACTTTTTGATCTGGTGAAGTGACAGCTGTCCACCCCTTATCTGTACACCATGCAGACCTAACAGAAAACCGTATTAGCTAGGTGTAAAGTTGGCCAAACACTGGATTTTCGATCAAACATTCATGTGAAAAATTCTCAGTACAGTCAGTAACTTGACAAATGTAGTTTGCATATTCTATTTGCTTTTAACATTGATTTTGGAATGAATGGACTTTCCAGAATGAAAAACACTTACACTGTTAGAAATTCTTTCATCCTGCTCCTTTGATTTATTTTGTGTCACTGCGGCCAAAAACATAATGAAAAAACAAAGCTCTACTAGCCAGCATTAGTTCCTCCAATCTCTAAACCCAAAGGCTGGCTATTCAAATTTTGGACATCTGCCATCTCTATTATCTACTGAATTAATAAAATATTAGCAATATCACTGCATCAAGAGAATACCACTTTTTACATCTAATGGTACACATTCATTTTTGAAATTGTAATACATTTACTAACATTCACTTTACATTTTTTTACTAAGTTCAACAAATTGTGAACTTATGTCAAGTATTTTCTATAATTAATTATTAAACAGAATTCACAGTCCTATATTCTGGTAGCTTAAATAGGTTGGTTCCTAGTAGAGCATGGCATTTAGACCTTTATAGTTTGTTTTTCTGTGGCCAATCACAATTTCATAGTCGCTTGAAATAGTTCTTACAATCAGTTTTATTAATCAAAGTACCTATTGTGCTCTGATGTTCATGTTTGGATATGCTTAATGTTCTGCCTTTCTGCACTCAAGTTATTGTTTATCACAGATCTTAATCACTAACAGATTACACAATAAATCCTTTAACCTAGATGTGACTTTTTGATAAGCTTTCTGTTTGTTACATTTTCTCTTTGTATTCATGGCAAAAAAAAAAATAAAATCTAGAAAGAGAAATTGTTTGTACCAACATGCAGAAAGGAAAACTCAAATGTTTTCTGCAGTTATGATGGTACAGCGCTTTGGACCATCCATAGAAAAGGTTGGAGCCAGTAACCAGAAGACCTTAATACTTCCAGGTTTGGGGCATCTATTACATCCCTAACAATTCAGCAATTAGGTGACCAATCGACATGGCATATTTAAGTGCAGGGAGCACTAAAACCTATTCAAATGATGATTTTTGAAATGCTGGTGTTTGTTTAGGGTAGGTTAGGGTAGGTTTAGGGTAAAATATTCCCATAGACACACTCCTAAACCTTGTGCATAGCCTTTCCAGAAGTGTTATAGCTGTTATAGCTGCAAAGGGTGGGCCAACTCCATATTGCCCCCTTTGGACTGGGATGCCATTAAAATTCATGTGCATGTAAAGGCAGGTGTCCCTATACATTTGGTAAAATAATATATATTCTATATTTGAAAGCTGACTGTATAGAAGGATCAAAAACAACTTTTTAAATTAAGTTAACATGTCTGATGCCTGGCTCCCTGCTGCGTGCAGTTGTTCCTTCTGCTGGCCTCTATGCCATGTCACTTTATGGGCTGGTTCACACTGATCCAACATGTGCTCGGACTTCCATAGTACAAGTCGCATGACATGTCAAAACCAATGGTTCCCTATAAGAGCCGTCTATACTGGTCCGACTTGTGTCGGTCCGACTTTTAAAATGCTTCTTCCACTATTTTAGTCCGACTTGGGCTGGATTTCAGCCCATTAATTTAAATGGCAGTCGGGATCATCATCTTAACTGATCTGACTTGTGGCATGCAATTTGTGCTCTGAGGATCTTAGGGTGGAACCCCATGCCAAAATCAAAAAACGGTGTGTAGCCCCCCCCCCCCCCGAACCATAACAGGCCTCAACACGGGGGGGGGGTGGCAATGAGCACCTTGTACTCATGTTGATGGGGACAAGGGCTTCTTCTCGACAACCGTGGGCTGTGTTTGTGGGGATCTGTGGGCAGGAGGCTTATTGGGATCTGGAAGGGCATCCAAATCCCGCCCCCCATGATAATGAGTGTGGGGTACCCCTACCTATTCACCCTTAAAAAAGCAGTGTAGAGTAAAGAAAAACAAGAGATGGTTTTTGACAGGTCCTTTATTAAAAGTAAAGAATGTCCCCCTTTGTAGGTCCAACATGTCTTCTTCCTCTGGTTCCCCCACTGATGTGTTCTTCCTCCGCTCTTCTCCCTCTGGTGATGCTTTCTTCCTCCTGTCTTCTTTCTCTGGTCTTCTTCCTCTGGTGCTGTCTTCTCTTCCAGTGCTGTCTTCTCTCCAGGTGATGTCTCCTCCACGCTGCTATCTTCTCCGCTGCCGACCTGGTCCTCCTCTGGTTCTGGTTCCCGCCTTTGTTTTATCTTCAATGTCTGTCAGTTCGTATATAGCCATGGGGCGTGGCCACCCGGTGATGTTGCCCTGAGACTCCGCCCCTTGTGCCGTCCCGTACCATCACAAGGGGCAGAGTATCATGGCAACGTCACCAGATGGCCAGGTCCCATGGCTATATAAGAACTGGCAGACATCAGAGATGACACAAGCGGGGGCCAGCGCTGGAGGAGGACCAGGTCAGCGGCAGAGAAGATAGCAGCGGCAAAGAAGATAGCAGCGACAGAGAAGATAGCAGCAGTGGGGAAGACAGCACTGAAAGGGAGGGAGAAGACTGGAGGAGGAACACGTCATTGGGGGAATCAGAGAAAGAAGACATGCTGAACCTGCGACAAGGGACATTCTTCACTTTTAATAAAGGACTTGTCAAAAACCGTCTCTTGTTTTTTTTTAGGGGTGAATGGGTAGGGGTACAATGTAACCCATACTCATTCACATAGGGGGCTGGGATATGGGGGCTCCTTTGTTAAAGGGGGCTTTCAGATTCTGATAAGCCCCCTGCCCGTAGACCCCCACAACCATCGCCCATGGTTTTTGGGAAGAGGCCCTTGTCCCCATCAACATAGGGACAAAGTGCTTTGGAGTGGGGGGGAGCAGAGCCCTCCCCTGCCCCAAAGCACCCACCCCCCTACATTGAGTCATGTGGCCTGGTATGGTCCAGGAGGGGGAGTGCTCGCTCATCCCCTCCCTTTTCTGACCTGTCAGGCTGCATGCTCAGATAAGGGTCTTGTATGGATTTTTCTGGGGGACCTCACGCCATTTTTATTTTTTTTGGCGTGGGGTTTCCCCTCAATATCCATACCAGACCGAAGGGATTTGTATGGTCTTGGGGGGGGGGAACTCTATGCCATTTTTATTTTTAAATTTTGGTTTGTGGTTCCCCCTTCAAGATTCATACCAGACTCAAAGGGCCTGGTATTATAGGTTCAAAGTCAGATCACATTAATTGAAATTGCATTGGAAATCGGCCATGAAGTCGCAGGGCAAAGTTGGATCGGAAGCCTTAAGACTTTCATGTCGGATCAGTGTGAACATAGCCTAAGCACTTTCAATTTTCCCCATATAGCTATAAAAAAAAAAAACAAGACTTTGAATGGTTAGCAAATGCTTAAAGCTCAACTCTGGCACTTCTTTCCTTCCTGTTATGAATAGAGCAAGGAAGGGTTAAAGCCTTTGTCAAGTTTTAAATGCTAGAATAAGAATACAGAAAGACTATTAGCCGATCCAAAGTAATTACAATATAACAAAACATTGTGAGCTAAACAGAAGGCCTCTCAAAATACAGTTGTGTATAGAAATTATGAGAAAAAAGGTTAAAGCCCAAGTCCGTGCAAAAAAAATGTTTCTCCGATTCAGTAGGGCTGTGCCCACAGTGCGCAGGTTAACTGCTCGTTATTGTCTAGGGGATTGGGGAACAAAGATAGAGATATACTTACCTACCTCTGATTCTCCCTACACAATATCGGGCCCTGTGGCTCCTGTCCCCCTCTATCCCCCTGCGGCCTAGTGGTCTTGTTCGGTGGACTGTTCCTGACGTCATCACGTCCAATGACCTGCTTTGGACACGAGGACATTAGAAGCAGTCAGGAAGGAGTGTCGATTGCTGGTGGAGCAGAGGATTGGGTGTACAGCTTTCTCCTCTTTCCTGGACAAAGACACAGCCCCACTACATGGGAATACTTTTTATTTTTTTGCCCAGAGTTGGACTTTTAACCACTTTAATACAGGGCACTTTGACCTCCTTCCTGCCCAGGCCAATTTTCAGGTTTTTGCTCTGTTGCATTTTGAATGACAATTGCGCAGTCATGCAACATTGTACCTAAACCAAATTTATGTCATTTTTTCCCCCACAAATAGAGCTTTCTTTTGGTGGTATTTGATCATTGCAAGTTTTTTCTTTTTTGCTACACAAATAAAAAAAAACGAAAAGTTTGAAAAAAAATACGTTTTTTTTGTTTATGTTATAAAATGTTGTCATGACTGGTCATCACTTTATGGACCACTTTCCACCAACAGAAAAGAAGTCTGCACCCACAAGGATGTGTGTGGTTTGCTGCTCTAAACGTGACGACACTGGAAGGAAAATCTGAAAACAAAACCTAGTTCTATTTTCCTGATTGTGACGTCGGACTTTGTGCTGTACCATGTTTTAAAATTTTCCATACCCGGGACATTTACTGAAGCAATATGACTACTAATATTGCATTCTTGTTTGACCCAGTAGCCCAGTGTTTTTAATTATTTTATTTACTACAATGTATTGAATAAAAAGTGTTATTATTATTATTATATTATTATTTATAGTTTTTATGATATTATAATTTATGATTTTGTGTTTCAAACGTAATCATACCGAGATGTTATAAAGAAGAACGCACAGTGAAAAAAAAAATCATTTGTAAATTGTTGGTTTGGGCTGCTCGTCCTTAAGAATTACATGCAAAATAATGGTACCGCTTTCAGCACCTAAAATCTGAAATAATCATACCACCAGGGAGGTTAAGGGGGTCAAACTGTGGCCAGTGAGAGTAGACAATGACCTGGCATAAGTGGGAGTAAACAATGCCCCATCACTGGCATTAGAGAAAGTAATAGTGCTTCATCGTTGGTTAAAATGGGAGGAATAGTGCCACATCCTTGGTGTCAGCGGGAGGAATAGTGCACCATCATTGGTGACAGTGGGAGGAATAGTGCCCAATCGTTGGTGTCAGTGAGAGGAATAGTGCCCCATCATTGGTGTCAGTAGGAGGAATAGTGCCCCCATCATTTGTGTCAGTGGGAGGAAGAGTGCCCCATCATTGTTGTCAGTGAGAGGAATAGTGCCCCATCGTTGGTGTCAGTGAGAAGAATAGTGCCCCATCGTTGGTGTCAGTGGGAGGAATAGTGCCCCATCGTTGGTGTCAGTGGGAGGAATAGTGCTCCATAATTAGTTTCAGTGGGAGGAATAGTGCAACATAATTGGTGTTATTGAGAGGAATAGTGTCCCATTGTCCATGTCAGTTACAAGGACTATGCTTCACTGTTCCTGACAGGGGGGGAATAATGCTCCAAGGGCCAGATAAAGGCAAGCAGAGGGACACGTCTGGGGACCAATGGCCTACATAAACCATAAAGGCAAAAATAAAAAAAAATCCTTTCAATATGTCTGTGAAGGTTATTATTTTTCCAGTTCATGGTTTATCCAATAGTGGGTAGTCATATTCATCTGGCCTTTTTTCGTAGCTTGTCTGAGCCATTTTTTAGCTCTAATGAGTGTCGGGAAGAACCTCAGCATTCATATTCTATAAAGTAGCACCGACAACTTGATCCAATTACCAAGGAATTACAGAGGAAAGGCTGATATTGTTTTATAAAGCGGTATTAAACCCCAAAACAAAAATGTAATATATTTCAGCTTACCAAACCTCAGATGTGGTAACTGCTTTAGCTTTATTTTTTTAGGCTTTTTATTTTACCTGATAACAGGTAGGATGTCTACATTCTGGATGAAGCAGTCAAGCAGAGAACTTTGGACAGCAACATTTACAGTCTGGGGAGCAGGTATTGTTATGCCTCGTATACACAGGCAGTTTTTATTTTGTTCAACCCAGCAGGATGAGGAAAAAATAACTGAGGAGCTTGCTTTCCTAGGCAATGTTAGTACAACAACCTGCCAGCTGTGCTTTTGTATTCTAAAGGGAGGGCTGCCCCCGCCAGAACACACTTGCAGCCATTGGCTGAGAGCACTGATTGCATGTTGATTGGCTGCTGGTCTTCCAGCAAACTTGTTTAGACGAAAGCTGCTTGTGAGATCAGCTTCTGTTGGACAAGGACCTGTACATATGGGTCGAATGTCAGACAGTTTTTTTGCATTGGCTGATTTTGGCCAATATTCAGCCTCTGTGTACAGGGCTTAAAGGGATATTAAAATGTTGTTTTTTATAAAAAAAAAAAAAAAAAAACATGTTATACTTACCTCCTCTGTGCAGTGGTTTTGCACAGAGCAACCCCAATCCTCCAATTCTCAGGTTCCTGGCTGGAGCTCCTGGCCCCCCTCTCCTGCTGAGTGCCCCCACAGCAAGCACCCTTCTATGGGGGCACCTGAGCCGAGCCGCTGCTCTATGTGTCCATTCAGACACCGAGCTGCGGCTCTGCCCCATCCCCTCCATCTCCTAATTGGCTCACTGACTGTGATTGACAGCAGCAGGAGCCAATGGCTCCCATTGCTGCCAAAAGCCAATCAGAAGTGTGAGTCCCCAGAGAGGTAAGTCTCTCGTGGACATCACTGGATCGAGAGGGGGCTCAGGTAAGTATTATGGGGGTCCAGAACAGTAATTCTCCTGCGCTTAAGTGGTATGAATAAAGGTGAGTAGTGTGTGTGTGATCCTTGATATCACAACCTTGCTGCTCTTCAGGACCATCAATGGGTATCCAAACATACTGCAAATCCACAACAAGAGATGGGCACACTGACCTAGTGCATTACCGCTATAAATGTTTATTAAAAATAAAAGAACAGCATACATTATACTCACAAACGCATGATGTGTACAAGCATGTACAAAAAAATGGAACAGATTGCCTCCAAGACTGCTGGGATGCACCGATGATGCAAGGAGACCTGGTTGCATCCGTGTAGGCTTGGCTGATGCGTTTCAAGGGACAAGGTCTTCTTTATTTTGACATGTAAGTGGATACTTTATTTTTGCTACATTAAAGCTACATTTTTTACACATTTTTGTGCCCTGCATTGTGTTATCTTCTGTGTTAGCTGGATCCTCCCTGATCACTTCTGAGGAGCTGCAAGATGGTTTTCCCTTGATTAACTTTTCCCTCTCCCAGAATCAACACTATTCCAAATTCTGCCATAAGGACAGATTATTTTGCCTGGACTCACTTTTGTTATTTTTTTAGTTTTATCGCTATTAATAAGGACATTGCATGTATATACATATTGCTTATTCCTCAAAAAATTATTTCTTTATTTTGCAATAATTAGGAATGTACCTATTTTCTTTTTTTGTTCATTACTGGTCAGATCACCAGGTAAAACTTAAAAGACTATTAAAAAAAAACAAAAAAAAAAACAAAAGTAAAGCAGCCTCCACATCTATGAACTAGTGAGCTGCAACTTATACATTTTTTTGTTTTTGTATTTAACCTCCTTGGCGGTATTCCCGATTGTGGCTCGGGGTGGAATTTCAGTGCCATTAGCAGTAACCCCGAGCCACACTCGGGGTACCGCCAGGGAGCATCGCTGGATCCTGGAAGAGGTTACTTACCTTGTCCCCGGGATCCCGTAATGTATTCCTGCAGCATACGGCGGACAGATCTTCCACCTGATGCTCTATGCCCCGGCTTCCCTTCCCTGCGAGCGTCACGTCGCAGGGGGGTGGAACCGGCGGCAAATTTGAAAAGTAAAACACTCAAACACACTGATATATTGTAATCCTATTGGATTACATTACTAAAAAAAAAAAAAATTTACATTAGTTTGCCCCACAGTGCCCTTGCCTGCAGTTTTACTGTACTTTATAGATATATATATATATATATATATATATATATATATATATATATATATATATGTATATATATATATATATACTTTGACTTATTTATAGTTATTTATTATATTATAATTTATGATTTTGTGTTTCAAACTTTATCATACCCGAGATGTTATAAAGAAGAATGCACAGTAAAAAAAAAATAATTTGTAAATAGTTGGTTAGGGCTGCTCGTCCTTAACCTCCCTGGTGGTATGAATATGTCAGGAATTATGTACCAAACGCGGTACAATTTTTTGCATGGAAATTTGGCGTTATGTATTGAAGGCCTACAATTCTTAGTAAATACTTACTTAAAACTTACCAAAACAAGACTCTAGTAGACATCCCAGATGTGATAAATTTGAAACACAAACACATTAATTATAATCTAATCAATAATATAATTTTATTCAATAATGCAATGAAAAATAATGAAATTTGTCAAACAAAGAAATTCAATACACATCCTGAGTGTGAAACAGTTTGAAGCATGGAACTAGACAAAGTCCGACGTTGAAATCAGGACAATAGTACCTTGTTTCCTTTCTGACTTTTCTTCCATTGCCATCCTTCTTGGAACAGCAAACGACGCACATCCTGGTAGGCGCTAACTTTCTTGCGGTTGGCGGTACAAAGTCTAAAAAATGACGGCCTGTCAGGCGTTCTGGATTGCCAACGTCAACAGCGCGTCGTCCGGGTCTGTTAGCAGATACTGATGGCGTCGGCAGGTTGACGAAAATCTGCTCAGCCACCTTTCATACAAAGTCAGAATGAACAAGAGGTATGGTAGTGTTTGCTTTATAAAGGATATAGGCGTTCCAAAGGCATTGTTCAAGGAGATGCCTAAAAATCTTTTTGAAGTACTTTTTCAGTTGCTTCCGCATCGCTGGGTAAAATATCATTGCCTGATCGGCTCGGTTGACACTCCCATTGTGTGATTATAGTCGATCACGACTTGTGGCTTCAGCACATCTGTTCCGTGTTTTGTGCGGACCGTGGCAGTGGAGGTGTTGTGCACGGTGCTCATGAGACACACGTCCTTTTTGTCTCGCCACTGCATTGCCATCATTTTACCCTGTTGAAAGGCAACCATCTCTCTTTTTTTAGTTTTTTCCTGCTAAACATTGATGGCATGTCACGCCGGTTTGGCCTAACAGTACCATACCCATCAGTTTTGTTTAGGAGCAAAACTTCATAAAGTTCCGGAGAGGTGTAAAAATTGTCGGTTGTCACGCAATATCACTGGTTCAGCAATGGGTCCAGCAGTGAAAGGACAGAGGATGTGGCCATCCCATAGCCGCTTTACCTGGGATTGAACTTGGTACCTTTCCCGGTGTAAATGATTGCATTCCATATATATATCCGGTGGACGAGTCACAGAGCATATAAAATGTGATGCCAAACCGCGCTCTTTTGGATGCAATAAATTGTATCCAGCTCAGTCGTCCCTTGTAGGCCATCAGACTTTCGTCCACACTGACATCCCTTTCTGGCACATAGGTCCGCTGGAAGTTGGTGACAATCATTTGGCACACCTCCCAGATTTTTTTGAGTTTGGGCGTAGGATGCGTGGCCTCATCAAACTCTTCGTTGTTGGCGAAATGTACATTTTTCATGATCAGTGAAAAACGATATTCGGACATCACTGTTCCAAAAAATGGAGTGGCCAGCATCTTATTGGTGGTCCAATACCATTTCTGGAGCAGTTTCCCCACCACCCCCTGAAGGATGATGAGTCCCAGAAACTTCCAGATGTCCTCTTTACTGACTAGTTCCCATTTTCTGGATCTGGAAAATCTGGCATGCAGCTTAGCGGATTGCTGCTCATGGTAGTTTCAGTGACCATTTTTAGAATTACCTCCTCGGTTAGAAATAATTTCAGGTACGCCAGAGGATTGTCACTCCCCACATCAACCTTTCTTACCAGGAGATCCAGTGAATCGGAATCTCGGGGGCGCTGCCTGGTCCGCATCGCTGTTTAGAGGGCACCAAGTGCGCACATCGCTTAGGTCAGGTGCAGGATCATCGGCGTCACTTTCTTGATCAGTGTCGGTGTCAGAGTCAGATGACAAATCTCCCCACGACTCACTGTCACTCTGTTCTGCGAGCAGCTCCGTGTCGCTGCCACTGTCGCAGTCGATCATCTGATCCAAAAGCGCATATGTAGGACAGCGCTTTTTTGATGCCATTTTCAAATGATTTTATTTCTCACAAATGACAATGGCAAGGGGCACTGAAGGGGCACTGTGTCTTTTACCAAGGTGATACAGTGTAATCCTCTCAGATTACACTGTATCACCTCCTTTTTATGTGTTTGTGTTTGGTGCAACTTTTGTATTTCCCTCCCAGTTCCGCTCCCATGCAGCATTGCTGCTGCAGGGAACAGAACCAGGAAGTCATCATACCGACGGACGAGCAGCAGGGATCTCGGCGGCGATCATCGCTGGATCGCTGGAGAAGGTAAGGAACCCCGCTGCACGCTCTGCACATCCACCCCGAGCGTGACTCGGGGATACCGATAATAGCATGGAAAATGCACCCTGAGTCACGCTCGGGGATACCGCTGAGGGGGTTAAGAATTACATGCAAAATAATGGTACCGCTTTCAGCACCTAAAATCGGAAACAATCATACCGCTAGGGAGGTTAATACCACTTTAATGCAGTTTTAAACCCAAAACCAAAATTGTAATATATTGCAGCTTAACAATCATTAGATGTTGCATTTGTTTTCTTTTTTTTTAGACTTTTTCCCTCTGTTTTCGTCTGGTGATCTTGCAAGTAACACATCTCCTCCTGTATTAGAGTGCCCCTACTCTGGATGGAGGAGCAACAGAAACAACTTTGGATAATTTTCTTACATTAACATCTAAAGAGCAGCAACTCTCCTGTGAGATACACACAGTAACAAATGTATTCCTTTTTAGAGTAGTGCTATATTCCAAAAAGGCTTATACAATAAATAATTGAAATATGAAAATAGGAAAAAGGAAATCCAAAGGTGATGGAATCAAATCTTTCAAATAGATACACCATCCATCACCAGAATAAGAGCATGATTCTTAGTGAATGCCTCCACCTCTTATGATGCCTCCACAGCTTATGATGACCTCTTATTATGAAAGATCAAATACGCTTGCGGCTCAAAAACCCAGCCAGGGTCTGTACCCATCCAAGGGAACTTTGTGATGAAATAAGGAAATCCACCCTCATGAAGATGTTATTGTAGACGATCCCCAAAAAAGACATTAACTCACCATTACATAGAATTCTTAAACGTTTTATTTAATAAAAAGATTGTACTTACAACAAAGCACTTTAGAATTTATATGGATCATACAAGCCAGCCATAGCAGCCCGTCTCTCCTGGATTTATGTAGCAAATTTTTAGTGTGCTATAATAGTTGGTTGATCTAGCTCCCCTTTTTGGGAGAGGCTGTTTCTTGGTGTCACCACTCGAATACACGGACGGCATGGTGTAATTCTAGGAGTTAGGGGTTATCCATGGGTGGGTCTAAGGATGCATTATTTAATAATGTGTATTAAAATCTATTTATTAAATATTGGCCCTTTTTTGCAGGACAGCTACCATATGAAGGGTTCTTTGTTATGAGTATTTATTGTTGTAAATTCTTTTTGTGTTTTAGGTTTTTATTCTTACCTAGACACTTATACTTCGTCCTTTTTAGCTATTTATAGAACAAGCTTTAGTGTAAAGGCCATTGGGGGTTGTTGTTACATAACCCAATGTTGTATCCCTTTCAGTAATACCTAGGGTAACCATTGGGGGCCCTTTTCACATTATACAAAATTGTGACACCATATGAGACTTTTTTGCCATTTCCTACTATCGTGGTTTACACTATAACAATAGGATGGTGTACTACTACAAGTAATCACACTCTTATGACAGCACCTGCCTTAGGTTTAAAGTGTTATTTGGTTTGGAAGGTTTGGTGGGAGAGCCCCAAGATACCTTCGTACATGTGTGGATATAGCCCTTTTTCAAAATGGCCGATCATTGCAAGTGACTGCCAGAGGTTCATACCGAGGCATGGTAAGCTAGTATTTAGTGTATATAGTGGTGAGTCAGTACACCACCTGTGCCCCAGGATGATATCATTGTGTGACGAAATGTGTCGGTGGAGTGACATGCTGAGGTCACCATGGTATGCAAATCCCAGAAGGACAGGCTGCTACATGGAGCCGCATGGATTTTATATTCCATGCAAATTTTAAAGTGCTTTGCTGTAAGTGCAATATTTTTATCTAATTAAAACGTTTAAGAATTTTATGCTATGGCGAGTTTTTATCTTTTTTGGGGATCTTCTACGATTACACCTTCATGAGGGTGGATCTCCTTATTTCATCACAAAGTTCCCTTTGGATGGATAGAGGCCCTGGAAATTACATCAGTACTAAATTACATGTATTTAATCTTACCAAAATTCCTCTCCCGAGGAACCCGATCAGATAAATTTAAATCTTAAGAAGAGTGCGATGCAAATTTTAGGAAGAAATTAAGTGTAAAATGTTTTAATGAAGTTTAAAATGTTTGTGTAATTGTGGAAGTTAGTTTGGTTCAGTCGTTCTGAAACCACAAGGGTAGTGGGAAGATTCTGAGCTAAGGCGACAAGTGCTCACTAGTGTTGAGCGAACACGGACTGTATTATTCGTGTTCGTACCGAATAATTGGATTTTTTTTACCCGAACACGGACACGGACACTTTACTGTATGTTCGGGTAAAAATCCGTGTTCGGTCGTTTTATTTCCGGGTTTTGCATGCTTTGGCGCTCTTTTCATGGCGGGCTTTCAACAGCCAATCAACAATCGTTTAACTGGTGTGCCTTAAGCCATCCCAGCCATGCCTGCAAATGTCTTAGTAGCTGTGATTGGCCGTCTGAAGCATGTGACCAAGTCTTTATAAGTTCGAGGCAGCCGCCGCAGCAGCGTCATTCTGCTGCTTAGCTAAGGGACAGAGCACACATCAATGTGCTGGCTGCTGATTAGGGAAAGATAGGCAGGAAAAAACCATTTGTGTCCGGATAGAATTGAGGGACAGGTCGGAGTGTTTAGGCAGGGCGAGTTGTAGGCATTTTAGGGATAGAGTCTGCTGAATTATAGGGTCAGTGTCTTCTACAAACTACAATCGATATTGCTGTGTGGGGGGTGGGGTGAATCTGCACTCAATCCTGATCTACGATCTCTTCTCAATCCTGTTAGGGACAGAGTCTGCTGAATTTTAGGGAAACTGTGTTCTAAAAACTACAATCGATATTGCTGTGTGGTGTGGGATTGGAGATAGGCAGGTGTCAGTGATCCACATCCATTTTTCTGTGTGTGAGCTGCAGTGAACACAATCTTTTTGGGCTGCAGTGAACACAATCTTTTTGGGCTGCAGTGAACACAATCTTTTTGGGCTGCAGTGAACACAATCTTTTTGGGGTGCAGTGAACAAAATCTTTTTGGGGTGCAGTGAACACAATCCTTTTTGGTGTGCAGTGAACACAATCTTTGTGGGGTGCAGTGAACAAAATCCTTTGTGGGGTGCAGTGAACACAATCTTTTTGGGGTGCAGTGAACAAAATCCTTTTTGGGGTGCAGTGAACAACATCCTTTTTGGGGTGCAGTGAACACAATCTTTTTGGGGTGCAGTGAACAAAATCCTTTGTGGGGTGCAGTGAACACAATCTTTTTGGGGTGCAGTGAACACAATCTTTTTGGGGTGGAGTGAACAACATCCTTTTTGGGGTGCAGTGAACAAAATCCTTTTTGGGGTGCAGTGAACAAAATCATTTTTGGGGTGCAGTGAACACAATCTTTTTGGGGTGCAGTGAACACAATCTTTGTGGGGTGCAGTGAACACAATCTTTTTGGGGTGGAGTGAACAACATCCTTTTTGGGGTGCAGTGAACAACATCCTTTTTGGGGTGCAGTGAACACAATCTTTTTGGGGTGCAGTGAACACAATCTTTGTGGGGTACAGTGAACAGAATCTTTGTGGGGTGCAGTGAACACAATCTTTGGGGGGTACAGTGAACACAATCTTTTTGGGGTGCAGTGAACACAATCTTTGTGGGGTGCAGTGAACACAATCTTTTTGGGGTGGAGTGAACAAAATCATTTTTGGGGTGCAGTGAACAACATCCTTTTTGGGGTGCAGTGATCAAAATCCTTTTTGGGGTGCAGTGAACACAATCTTTTTGGGGTGCAGTGAACAAAATCCTTTGTGGGGTGCAGTGAACAGAATCTTTGTGGGGTGCAGTGAACACAATCTTTGGGGGGGTACAGTGAACACAATCTTTTTGGGGTGCAGTGAACACAATCTTTGTGGGGTACAGTGAACAGAATCTTTGTGGGGTGCAGTGAACACAATCTTTGGGGGGTACAGTGAACACAATCTTTTTGGGGTGCAGTGAACACAATCTTTGGGGGGTACAGTGAACACAATCTTTTTGGGGTGCAGTGAACACAATCTTTGTGGGGTGCAGTGAACACAATCTTTGGGGGGGTACAGTGAACACAATCTTTTTGGGGTGCAGTGAACAACATCCTTTTAGGGTGCAGTGAACACAATCTTTGTGGGGTGCAGTGAACAACATCCTTTTAGGGTGCAGTGAACACAATCTTTGTGGGGTACAGTGAACAGAATCTTTGTGGGGTGCAGTGAACACAATCTTTGGGGGGTACAGTGAACACAATCTTTGTGAGGTGCAGTGAACACAATCTTTGTGGGGTGCAGTGAACACAATCATTGTGGGGTGCAGTGAACTCAATCTTTGTGGGGTACAGTGAACACAATCTCATACTTCTGAAGATTTGAGGGTGCTGCCTGTTCCATACCCCCCCTACTCCTCATCTAGCCTTTTAGGGGTACAAACAATAGTAATTGGGGCCTAGTGTGGTTGTGTACGTGTGATATACATACACTTTTTTTGGATCATATTTTCTATTCCGCTATTTAATCAAAAACCTTTGGGGATCAGTTAAATTGGGGGATAGTCTGTGTTGGTACGTGTGAGAGAGATCCACCTTTCCAAGTTGTTGGGGTTCATCTCATACTTCTGAAGGTTTGAGGGTGCTACCTGTTCCATACTCCCCCTACTCCTAGCCTTTTAGGGGTACAAACAATAGTAATTGGGGCCTAGTGTGGTTGTGTACGTGTGATATACATACACTTTTTTTGGATCATATTTTCTATTCCGCTATTTAATCAAAAACCTTTGGGGATCAGTTAAATTGGGGGATAGTCTGTGTTGGTACGTGTGAGAGAGATCCACCTTTCCAAGTTGTTGGGGTTCATCTCATACTTCTGAAGGTTTGAGGGTGCTGCCTGTTCCATACCCCCCCTACTCCTCATCTAGCCTTTTAGGGGTACAAACAATAGTAATTGGGGCCTAGTGTGGTTGTGTACGTGTGATATACATACACTTTTTTTGGATCATATTTTCTATTCCGCTATTTAATCAAAAACCTTTGGGGATCAGTTAAATTGGGGGATAGTCTGTGTTGGTACGTGTGAGAGAGATCCACCTTTCCAAGTTGTTGGGGTTCATCTCATACTTCTGAAGGTTTGAGGGTGCTGCCTGTTCCATACTCCCCCTACTCCTCATCTAGCCTTTTAGGGGTACAAACAATAGTAATTGGGGCCCAGTGTGGTTGTGTACGTGTGATATACATACACTTTTTTTGGATCATATTTTCTATTCCGCTATTTAATCAAAAACCTTTGGGGATCAGTTAAATTGGGGGATAGTCTGTGTTGGTACGTGTGAGAGAGATCCACCTTTCCAAGTTGTTGGGGTTCATCTCATACTTCTGAAGGTTTGAGGGTGCTGCCTGTTCCATACTCCCCCTACTCCTCATCTAGCCTTTTAGGGGTACAAACAATAGTAATTGGGGCCCAGTGTGGTTGTGTACGTGTGATATACATACACTTTTTTTGGATCATATTTTCTATTCCGCTATTTAATCAAAAACCTTTGGGGATCAGTTAAATTGGGGGATAGTCTGTGTTGGTACGTGTGAGAGAGATCCACCTTTCCAAGTTGTTGGGGTTCATCTCATACTTCTGAAGGTTTGAGGGTGCTGCCTGTTCCATACCCCCCCTACTCCTCATCTAGCCTTTTAGGGGTACAAACAATAGTAATTGGGGCCTAGTGTGGTTGTGTACGTGTGATATACATACACTTTTTTTTTGGATCATATTTTCTATTCCGCTATTTAATCAAAAACCTTTGGGGATCAGTTAAATTGGGGGATAGTCTGTGTTGGTACGTGTGAGAGAGATCCACCTTTCCAAGTTGTAGGGGTTCATCTCATACTTCTGAAGGTTTGAGGGTGCTGCCTGTTCCATACCCCCCCTACTCCTCATCTAGCCTTTTAGGGGTACAAACAATAGTAATTGGGGCCTAGTGTGGTTGTGTACGTGTGATATACATACACTTTTTTTGGATCATATTTTCTATTCCGCTATTTAATCAAAAACCTTTGGGGATCAGTTAAATTGGGGGATAGTCTGTGTTGGTACGTGTGAGAGAGATCCACCTTTCCAAGTTTTTGGGGTTCATCTCATACTTCTGAAGATTTGAGGGTGCTGCCTGTTCCATACCCCCCCTACTCCTCATCTAGCCTTTTAGGGGTACAAACAATAGTAATTGGGGCCTAGTGTGGTTGTGTACGTGTGATATACATACACTTTTTTTGGATCA
The DNA here is from genome assembly GCF_965119305.1 of Pelophylax lessonae. Classification (NCBI taxonomy): domain Eukaryota; kingdom Metazoa; phylum Chordata; class Amphibia; order Anura; family Ranidae; genus Pelophylax; species Pelophylax lessonae. The sequence goes on along the minus strand of NC_138774.1, from coordinate 216,899,795 downwards.
TATTTTCTATTCCGCTATTTAATCAAAAACCTTTGGGGATCAGTTAAATTGGGGGATAGTCTGTGTTGGTACGTGTGAGAGAGATCCACCTTTCCAAGTTGTTGGGGTTCATCTCATACTTCTGAAGGTTTGAGGGTGCTGCCTGTTCCATACTCCCCCTACTCCTAGCCTTTTAGGGGTACAAACAATAGTAATTGGGGCCTAGTGTGGTTGTGTACGTGTGATATACATACACTTTTTTTGGATCATATTTTCTATTCCGCTATTTAATCAAAAACCTTTGGGGATCAGTTAAATTGGGGGATAGTCTGTGTTGGTACGTGTGAGAGAGATCCACCTTTCCAAGTTGTTGGGGTTCATCTCATACTTCTGAAGGTTTGAGGGTGCTGCCTGTTCCATACCCCCCCTACTCCTCATCTAGCCTTTTAGGGGTACAAACAATAGTAATTGGGGCCTAGTGTGGTTGTGTACGTGTGATATACATACACTTTTTTTGGATCATATTTTCTATTCCGCTATTTAATCAAAAACCTTTGGGGATCAGTTAAATTGGGGGATAGTCTGTGTTGGTACGTGTGAGAGAGATCCACCTTTCCAAGTTGTTGGGGTTCATCTCATACTTCTGAAGGTTTGAGGGTGCTGCCTGTTCCATACTCCCCCTACTCCTCATCTAGCCTTTTAGGGGTACAAACAATAGTAATTGGGGCCCAGTGTGGTTGTGTACGTGTGATATACATACACTTTTTTTGGATCATATTTTCTATTCCGCTATTTAATCAAAAACCTTTGGGGATCAGTTAAATTGGGGGATAGTCTGTGTTGGTACGTGTGAGAGAGATCCACCTTTCCAAGTTGTTGGGGTTCATCTCATACTTCTGAAGGTTTGAGGGTGCTGCCTGTTCCATACCCCCCCTACTCCTCATCTAGCCTTTTAGGGGTACAAACAATAGTAATTGGGGCCTAGTGTGGTTGTGGACGTGTGATATACATACACTTTTTTTGGATCATATTTTCTATTCCGCTATTTAATCAAAAACCTTTGGGGATCAGTTAAATTGGGGGATAGTCTGTGTTGGTACGTGTGAGAGAGATCCACCTTTCCAAGTTGTTGGGGTTCATCTCATACTTCTGAAGGTTTGAGGGTGCTGCCTGTTCCATACCCCCCCTACTCCTCATCTAGCCTTTTAGGGGTACAAACAATAGTAATTGGGGCCTAGTGTGGTTGTGTACGTGTGATATACATACACTTTTTTTGGATCATATTTTCTATTCCGCTATTTAATCAAAAACCTTTGGGGATCAGTTAAATTGGGGGATAGTCTGTGTTGGTACGTGTGAGAGAGATCCACCTTTCCAAGTTTTTGGGGTTCATCTCATACTTCTGAAGGTTTGAGGGTGCTGCCTGTTCCATACCCCCCCTACTCCTCATCTAGCCTTTTAGGGGTACAAACAATAGTAATTGGGGCCTAGTGTGGTTGTGTACGTGTGATATACATACACTTTTTTTGGATCATATTTTCTATTCCGCTATTTAATCAAAAACCTTTGGGGATCAGTTAAATTGGGGGATAGTCTGTGTTGGTACGTGTGAGAGAGATCCACCTTTCCAAGTTGTTGGGGTTCATCTCATACTTCTGAAGGTTTGAGGGTGCTGCCTGTTCCATACTCCCCCTACTCCTAGCCTTTTAGGGGTACAAACAATAGTAATTGGGGCCTAGTGTGGTTGTGTACGTGTGATATACATACACTTTTTTTGGATCATATTTTCTATTCCGCTATTTAATCAAAAACCTTTGGGGATCAGTTAAATTGGGGGATAGTCTGTGTTGGTACGTGTGAGAGAGATCCACCTTTCCAAGTTGTTGGGGTTCATCTCATACTTCTGAAGGTTTGAGGGTGCTGCCTGTTCCATACCCCCCCTACTCCTCATCTAGCCTTTTAGGGGTACAAACAATAGTAATTGGGGCCTAGTGTGGTTGTGTACGTGTGATATACATACACTTTTTTTGGATCATATTTTCTATTCCGCTATTTAATCAAAAACCTTTGGGGATCAGTTAAATTGGGGGATAGTCTGTGTTGGTACGTGTGAGAGAGATCCACCTTTCCAAGTTGTTGGGGTTCATCTCATACTTCTGAAGGTTTGAGGGTGCTGCCTGTTCCATACCCCCCCTACTCCTCATCTAGCCTTTTAGGGGTACAAACAATAGTAATTGGGGCCTAGTGTGGTTGTGTACGTGTGATATACATACACTTTTTTTGGATCATATTTTCTATTCCGCTATTTAATCAAAAACCTTTGGGGATCAGTTAAATTGGGGGATAGTCTGTGTTGGTACGTGTGAGAGAGATCCACCTTTCCAAGTTTTTGGGGTTCATCTCATACTTCTGAAGATTTGAGGGTGCTGCCTGTTCCATACCCCCCCTACTCCTCATCTAGCCTTTTAGGGGTACAAACAATAGTAATTGGGGCCTAGTGTGGTTGTGTACGTGTGATATACATACACTTTTTTTGGATCATATTTTCTATTCCGCTATTTAATCAAAAACCTTTGGGGATCAGTTAAATTGGGGGATAGTCTGTGTTGGTACGTGTGAGAGAGATCCACCTTTCCAAGTTGTTGGGGTTCATCTCATACTTCTGAAGGTTTGAGGGTGCTGCCTGTTCCATACTCCCCCTACTCCTCATCTAGCCTTTTAGGGGTACAAACAATAGTAATTGGGGCCCAGTGTGGTTGTGTACGTGTGATATACATACACTTTTTTTGGATCATATTTTCTATTCCGCTATTTAATCAAAAACCTTTGGGGATCAGTTAAATTGGGGGATAGTCTGTGTTGGTACGTGTGAGAGAGATCCACCTTTCCAAGTTGTTGGGGTTCATCTCATACTTCTGAAGGTTTGAGGGTGCTGCCTGTTCCATACTCCCCCTACTCCTCATCTAGCCTTTTAGGGGTACAAACAATAGTAATTGGGGCCTAGTGTGGTTGTGTACGTGTGATATACATACACTTTTTTTGGATCATATTTTCTATTCCGCTATTTAATCAAAAACCTTTGGGGATCAGTTAAATTGGGGGATAGTCTGTGTTGGTACGTGTGAGAGAGATCCACCTTTCCAAGTTTTTGGGGTTCATCTCATACTTCTGAAGATTTGAGGGTGCTGCCTGTTCCATACTCCTCCTCCTACTGCTCAACCATCCTTTTAGGGGTACAAACAATAGTAGTTGGGGCCTAGTGTGGTGGTGTACGTGCGAGATACATACACTTTCTTTTTGATCATATTTTCTATTCCGCTATTCAATTAAAACCTTTGGGGATCAATTCAATTGCGAGATAGTCTGTGTCGGTACGTGTGAGATCCACCTTTCCAAGTTGTTGGGGTTCATCTCATACTTCTGAAGATTTGAGGGTGCTGCCTGTTCCATACTCCTGCTCCTACTGCTCAACCATCCTTTTAGGGGTACAAACAATAGTAATTGGGGCCTAGTGTGGTTGTGTACGTGCGAGATACATACACTTTTTTTGATCATATTTCCTATTCCGCTATTCAATAAAAACCTTTGAGGATCAATTGAATTGCGGGATAGTCTGTGTCGGTACGTGTGAGATCCACCTTTCCAAGTTTTTGGGGTTCATCTCATACTTCTGAAGATTTGAGGGTGCTGCCTGTTCCATACTCCTCCTCCTACTCCTCATCCATCCTTTTAGGGGTACAAACAATAGTAATTGGGGCCTAGTGTGGTTGTGTACGTGCGAGATACATACACTTTTTTTGATCATATTTCCTATTCCGCTATTCAATAAAAACCTTTGAGGATCAATTGAATTGCGGGATAGTCTGTGTCGGTACGTGTGAGATCCACCTTTCCAAGTTTTTGGGGTTCATCTCATACTTCTGAAGATTTGAGGGTGCTGTCTGTTCCATACTCCTCCTACTCCTCATCCATCCTTTTAGGGGTAGAAACAATAGTAATTGGGGCCTAGTGTGGTTTTGTACGTGCGAGATACATACACTTTTTTGGATCATATTTCCTATTCCGCTATTCAATAAAAACCTTTCTAGGGCAAGATCTTAAATTACAGAAATATGAGGAGACCGTCAAATAAGGGCCGTGGCCTGGGTCGTGGTGCTGCTGGTAGAGCTCCTGTTGCAAGGAGAGGACGTGGTCGATCTGTGCCAGCTACACGCACAAGTGAAACACCTTCCTCAAGTGTGAGTAGGCGACAGAACCTGCATCAGTATTTGGTAGGGCATCAAACGCCCCTAGAAGTGATGAGGCCAGAACAAGTTGAGGCGATAGTAGATTGGTTTGCTGCTGACAGTGCCTCCAGTTCCTTCACATTGTCTCCCACCCAGTCTACTGCAGAAAGGTCAGAGTTGGCACCTGCAGCCAATGTCCAACCGTCTTTCACCTCACCCCCTTGCAAATCAGGCCAGCAGTCTGAGCCCCAAGCCATACAGCAGTCTCTTATTCTTTTTGAGGACTCTGTCAGCAGGGTTTCCCAGGGCCATCCACCTAGCCCTGCCCCAGAAGTGGAAGAGATTGAGTGCAGCGATGCCCAACCACTTATTTCTCAAGATGAGTACATGCAAGGATCATCGCAGCACGTCTCCGATGATGACGAAACGCAGGTGCCAACTGCTGCGGCGTTCAGCATTGTGGAGACCGACAAGGAGGGCAGGGGTGAAGACTGGGTGGAAGATGATGTGGAGGACGATGAGGTCCTCGACCCCACATGGAATGAACGTCATGCAGGTGACCTGAGTAGTTTGGAGGAAGAGGCGGTGGTCGCACAGAGCCACCAGCACAGCAGAAGAGGGAGCAGGGTGCAGAAGCGGAGCGGCCGTGCCCTAGACACTACGCCCGCTACTGCCCAACGCAGCAAGGGAACGAGCGCACCAAAGTCAGCTCAAAGGAGTTCTCTAGCGTGGAAGTTCTTTAGAAAATGTGCTGATGACAGGACACGAGTGGTTTGCACCCTGTGCAATCAGAGCTTGAAGCGAGGCATAAACCTTCTCAACCTGAGCACAACCTGCATGATCAGGCATCTAAGTGCAAAGCACGAGCTGCAGTGGAGTACACACCTTCAAAACCAAGAAACGTCTCTGGCTCATCCTGCTTCCTCTTCTGCTGCAGTCTCGGCCGCTCCAGCCACATCTGTAGTGATACCGGCACCTGCCACCCCGCAAACAGACGATCTGTCAGCAACACCACCACCTGGGTCACCAACAACCATCTCCACAATGTCCCGTGGAAGCGTTCAGCTTTCCATCTCCCAAACACTTGAGAGGAAGAGGAAGTACCTACCCCCCTACCCACCCGCGATCCCTGGCCCTGAATGCCAGCATTTCAAAATTATTGGCCTTTGAAATGCTGTCATTCCGTCTGGTGGAGACGCACAGTTTTGAAAACCTTATGTCGGTGGCTGTCCCACAGTACGTCGTGCCCAGCCGCCACTACTTTTCCAGGCAAGCCATCCCTTCCCTGCACAACCAAGTGGGGGAAAATATCAGGTGTGCACTGCGCAACGCCATCTGTGCCAAGGTCCACCTAACTACGGATACGTGGACCAGTAAGCACGGTCAGGGGCGTTATATCTCCCTAACGGCACACTGGGTAAATGCAGTGGCGGATGGGCCTGAGGCGGATAGCAATTTGGCGCATGTCCTTCCACCACCGAGGATTGCAGGGCGCTTCAGTTTGCCTCCTGTTCCTAACTCCTCCTACTCCGCTTCCTCATCCTCTACCGCCTCCTCATCCGGACAGCGTAACACCTTCACCACCAACTTCAGCACGGCCAGGGGTAAACGACAGCAGGCAGTTTTACAACTTGCCTGTTTGGGGGACAAACCACACACCGCGCAGGAGTTGTGGAGGAGCATGGAACAGCAGACAAATGAGTGGTTGCTGCCAGCGAGCCTCAAGCCCGGCCTGGTGGTGTGCGATAACGGGCGAAATCTCATAGCAGCTCTGGGCCTAGCCGGTTTGACGCACATCCCTTGCCTGGCGCATGTGCTGAATTTGGTGGTGCAGAGGTTCCTTAAAAACTACCCCGATATGTCAGAGCTGCTGCAGAAAGTGCGGGCCGTTTGTGCGCACTTTCGGCGTTCTCACCCTGCTGCTGCTCGCCTGGCAGCGCTGCAGCGTAACTTCGGCCTTCCCGCTCACCGCCTCATATGTGACGTGCCCACAAGGTGGAACTCCACCTTGCACATGCTGGAAAGACTGTGCGAGCAGCAGCAGGCCATAGTGGAGTTTCAGCTGCAGCACGCACGCGTGAGTCGCTCTGCGGAACAGCACCACTTCACCACCAATAACTGGGCCTCCATGCGAGACCTGTGTGCCTTGTTGCGCTGTTTTGAGTACTCCACCAACATGGCCAGTGGCAATGACGCCGTTCTCAGCTTAACTATCCCACTTCTATGCCTCCTTGAAAAAACAATTCGGGCGATGATGGAAGAGGATGTGGCACAGGATGAGGAGGAGGAGGAGGATGAAGAGGTAACATTTCCAAGGCTTTCAGGGCAGTCATTCGCAAGGGGCTCCGAGGGTGGGTTCCTGCACACGCAAACGCCAGGGACGCAATTGTCCAGCAGGGGCACAGTTCTGGAGGATGAGGAGGATGAGGAGGAGGAGGAGCTGGAGGAGGAGATGGAACCATGTTCACAGCAGGGTGGCACCCAGGCCAGCTCATGGCCATCACTGGTGCGTGGCTGGGGGGATACAGAGGACACGGACGATACACCTCCCACAGAGGACAGCCTTTCGTTGCCTCTGGGCAGCCTGGCACACATGAGCGATTACATGCTGCAGTGTCTCCACAACGACCGCCGAGTTGCCCACATTCTAACTTGTGCTGATTACTGGGTGGCCACGCTGCTGGATCCCCGTTACAAGGACAACGTACCGTCCTTAATTCACTCACTGGAGCGCGATCGCAAGATGCGCGAGTACAAGCGCACGCTGGTAGACGCCATGCTGCTGGCATTCCCATCTGACAGCGGGGCCACAGTGGAAGCACAAGGCAGAGGAGGAGGAGGAGGAGGTCGCCAACGCAACCAGGGCACCGCCAGCACCTCAGAAGGCAGGGTTAGCATGGCCGAAATGTGGAAAAGCTTTGTCAGCACGCCACAACAAACAGCAGCACCAGCAGCTCAGATGGAACGTCTTAGCAGGAGGCAGCATTTTACCAACATGGTGGAGCAGTATGTGTGCACACGCCTACATGTAGTGAATGACGGGTCTGCCCCCTTCAACTTCTGGGTCTCCAAATTGGGCACATGGCCTGAGCTTGCCCTTTACGCCTTGGAGGTGCTGGCGTGCCCTGCAGCCAGTGTATTATCTGAACGGGTATTTAGCACGGCTGGGGGCGTTATAACAGACAAGCGCAGCCGCCTGTCCAGAGACAATGTGGACAAGCTCACGTTCATTAAAATGAACCAGGCATGGATCCCACGGGACTTTTCCGTACCTTATGCAGAATAGCAATGGATACCGACCTTACCCACCCATTGTTCCATTTTTGCTCTTTCTCACTCTTTTGGGGTGTACCCTCATTTAAAATTTTTGAAAAGAAGCAGTGTTGGCTACCTCGTCCTCCTCCTCAGGGCCAGATTAATGTAGGGGCTATTGGAGCTGCAGCTCCAGGCCCCTACCTTTTATATAGGCCCCGGGTTGGCCATATTCACTGTTACCGCTCTTCTGTCACTTGTAAACACAGAAGTCTGGCTTCTATGCTCGCTTCCCCAGGCAGCACCCTCAGAACCTCCCCACACAGCGTGAAGGCCGGACAAGGAGGGACAGTTGGCGATGCATGGATGTGTTTATGGGCTTCAGAGACAGCATCCCATGTTGAATTAGGCATGCATGGCTGCACCCTTCCTCCTCTGGGTGCATGGCAAGGCACAGCCCTTAAGGCCCTTCAAAATCCTCAGCACCAAGCCCATGATGCTGTTAATCCGGCCCTGGTCCTCCTCCACCGCCGCTTCCACCTACACCGCCCATAGGTGTGCGCAGCCTATTGCATTAAGGTGTGCACCCCAAAGTTGAAATACACATGCATGTGTTTGCCAGCAGGGAGAGTAATGTATCGGGGCCATGTACCTGTAGGCAAGGAGAAATAGAGCAGAGCAGGTCCCAGGGAGATCTTTCCCATCTCCTCACTGGCAATGCTATGTGCCCTAGGTGATTAGGGTGTGCCCAGGCACACCCAGCACACCCTGTGCGCACGCCTATGTCACCGCCACATCCACCACCACCTCAACCTCCCTCCTACTCCATATGGGCCTCGTCCTTCAGAGATGAAGAAGAACATTGTTTTATTTTTCTGTTTTTTTTTGTTGTTTTAAGTTATTTCCCTATCCACATTTGTTTGCAGAGCACTTGCCATGCTCTTAATTACGTTTTGCTGCCATTTGCAGCACTCTAGCCCTTTCCTTTGGTGTTTTAGAGCCATTTTAGTGCCTTAAAGTTCGGGTCCCCATTGACTTCAATGGGGTTCGGTGTCCGGGAAAAGTTCGGTAAAAGTCCGGGACACGGACCCGGACTTTTTTTTAAAGTTCGGCCGAACCCGTCGAACACGGACATCTAGGTGTCCGCTCAACCCTAGTGCTCACCATACATAAATATATATTTTATGCAATATATTTGCAAGGCTAGAGAAAAAAAAATGAGATTTGAGCAATACATTTTATTATTTTACAAATAAATAAGACTTAGTTCTAGTAAATATAATATTGCCATGTTTGTGCTTTACATTTAATTTTAGAAGGAAAATAGAAGTTAAAGTAGAATTCATAGTTGCCAAAATTAAAAAAAAATTTCCAGGGACACGTCACAGCACAGCTATCAATTGCTTACCACACCCACTTCCTTGAAGCTCCACCCACTCTGCATAATTCATCTACGCCTACTTGTCATCAGATTATAGGGCAGTGATGGCAAACCTTGGCACCCAAGATGTTTTGGAACTATATTTCCCATGATGCTCCTGTACTCTGCAGTGTAGTGGAGCATCATAGGAAATGTAGTTCCAAAACATCTGCGGTGCCAAGGTTCGCCATCACTGCCCTATAATCTGATGACAAGTAGGCGTGATGGCGAACCTTGGCACCCCAGATGTTTTGGAACTACATTTCCCATAATGCTCCTGTACTCTGCAGTGTAGTGGAGCATCATAGGACATGTAATTCCAAAACATCTGCGGTGCCAAGGTTCACCATCACTGGTATAGGGTCTACTCAATAAAGAGAGAATTACAGGAAATTGAAAAGGAAGGTGCCCATATAATGAATTATATCAAAAGTGACACATGCTCATTGGAAACACTTTGGTTACATTTGCCCTCCCTTAAGGCCTTAAGGACATACAATGCGATTAGAGGAGAAACGTTTTAACCTCAGGCAACGAGGAGGGTTCTTTACTGTTAGGGCTACAAGATTGTGGAATTGTCTACCACAAGAGGTGGTTTCTGCGGGTAGTATAGTGGCTTTCAAAAGACTCTTAGACTTACATCTCAAGGATCATGACATTAAGGGCTATGTGAGATGATTACAGCCACACACACCTACACAGGTTGAACTGGATGGACTATTGTCTTTATTCAACCTCACCTACTATGTAACTATGTAACTATGTAAAATGGTTCTTTCTATATATGCTCTTCCAAGTTTTAATGCATACTATTACTTTTGTAAGCGAAGCCTTGCACTCATAAATCCTATGTTTATTTTTGATGAAAGGTAGTAGGTGCAGAATAAGTTTCCAATGGTCCTTGTAGCCCTGTTGTTTAATTCCAGGAAGTGCCTCTGCCTATCTCTTACATTTTCTCCTTTGAATGCTTCTAAGATTGGCCCCCATACCCATTCAAAATTAAAGGTTTTCTCACCTTCCACAGAATATGTTCATCCCCTGCAAGAGGCAAGTAGTGTTCAGCAGCACTCCCGGGTGACGGTCCTTCTCTGCTCTGCAGCTGACTGTGGCGGCCAGCACCACCAAGGCGCTGCTAAAAATGAGTGCCTTTGATTTAAAAATGGCGCCATTACGTAACTGCGCATGTGCCTGGCCGAGCTTATACGAGACTTCCCAAGCCCGGCAGGCGTCGCAACGGCGCATTCGCAGTTACGATATCGGCCCGCAACCATTTTTTTATGGGCATTTACGGACAGCTGGGACAAATTAAATTACCCGGGACAGGGTCCTATTTTCCCAGGACTGTCCCTGCAAAAATGGGACAGTTGGCAGGTATGAGAATTAGGTATATTCTTATCAATACATGTTATATGTGGAGTTCAAATTTGTCTCCATTTTCTACCCCTGACAGTGCACTTCATTGTACATATATCAACATAGAATATATATTGGTAAATCTGAACTTCCTATGAAAAGTTAATTATGAAAAACAAAAGGAAAATCATACTGTTTGGAATTATTGTGACAATAAGCCCTCTTTAATACTGAAACTAAGAAAAGAGGAACTTGGCGTTAAACAGAGACATTGCCTGTTACAAAACAGAGTTAACGGTTTATGCGCAAATGGTTTTTTAAATTGTGTTTTAGTTGTTATACGAGTGCTAAAATCTGTGTATACACCCCCCAATATTGATGAAAAAAAAAGAAAAGGGGGTATAAGGCTTGGTTGGAATAGTAGATGTAACAAGAAATGTGGAAATGTGTTTAAGCCATAATAATGCCCAGAAGTGGTGGTTAAGAAAGAAAAATGGGAACTTAATATTGACATTGTGTAACGTATGTCTATTTAATGTTGAAGGACAAAATATACTGTATCTTTTCATAATATGGATTTGACACACATATAAAAGGAGAAGGTGTTTGAAACTGTATGAATGGAAGGGCCAAATGAATGAAGGAATGAGAAGGAGTTTTATTGTGTTGAGTAAAACAAGAATCAAGGCAGAATAATAATGCAATAGTGTTGGGTTATATTCAATAAATGCACATGATTTACCAATTAATCGGTTAAATGCCTAAGGCAAGGGTTTTCTGTGTATGCCTTTAAAAATGTGAACAAACAGGATTTTTCTTCATTAAATATCGTGTTCTCTTACTTTGGGAGTAAAATGTTGCTAAGCCCTGTTACCTATGAAGGAACGTTGACTATTAGGCCTAATACTTATATACTTATGCAAGTGTTAAGATGCTATGGTTTCTTAGTGGGGAAGTTTGTTTGAATACAGTCTTAAAGTGACTACCTTTTTGTATATTTACTTCATTCAACTGTTATAGTGGTTTTATTCATTACTGTTTTTTATAGGTTTATGATAGTCATATATTGCAAAGTTAGGAAACTAAGTTCTGAGTCAGAATATGTGTTAAGTAAGGTGTTATGTTCTGGGACCCCCTGGTTTCACTCCTGCTGCAATATCTGGTTTGAGAAAGATGTTCAGTTGAATATATATTAAATATATATATATGTCTAGTAATGGAAACTGCTGCCAGGAAACATTTTATTTCTGCATGCTTAATGGACTTATGGTCGGACTTATGTTTGAGTTCTTAGAATGGCAGAACATAATTTTTAACACCCCCAACAGGTAGGAAACTTTATCTAGTAGTTTAGGTGATTCTGTGGTTATTCATGTTGACTGGAGAATATCCACCCTGCCCCATTCATGTGAAGAAATGCCCCCTTTAATATTGAAACCCCCTATCCGGATGCTCTACCCGACAAAGGAGGTCCTAGGATGAATCCAGAAGCTTTGCCAAGCCATCATCCTGGTATGACAAGTCTCCACTCTTCATTGCTGAAGGTTAAAGGAGGACTCCTACTGGAAAATGTTCCTGGGAAAGCCTAGAGGAATAGCCAGGATGCCAACCAAAGGCCTGAGAGTTCCAGTGAACACCATAAGAGAGTCTTAGTTACCAACCTGAAGGCCTAGTCCGGAGGATGCTTTGTTGCTCTGCCAGTCTGTCTGTGAATGTCAAGTTCTGTCCTTACCCCTACCGAGAGGCAGGTTTTGATGGGGTGGAGAACCTTCTAATTGCATGAGTGTGTACAGATTCAAAGTTTGGAGGTGTTGTAGAAGTTTAGGAAATGAACTTAAAATGTGAAATAATGTAGACTTTGTAATCTGGAAATAGTTGGGCATTTGCAAGCCATACAAGAGAGACTCTTTTTTGTGTTCTTTTCTATTTTTGCTAAGGAATATTTTTATTAATCTAAAGATTGTCACATCCCCTCCCCTATTTACCTTTCATGGATATTTTGCTAGACAATTGAGATCTTATCATCTACTAATTTTGGGGTATTAATTACTTTCTATTTTATACATGCCTAAGGTACGGTAACACATCTATAGGATGATGATTAATAAAAGACAGGGTTTATAATTGTCAGGGATGTGACAAAAGAGGAGGTTGAAAGAATCTATCTTGCAAATACCCCTTGAATTATTTACAATGTTTTGTGAAACTCAGTCTGGAGAACTTTTTTATGATTGAATATTATCTTACAGTTTGTACTTACATAGAAAATGAGGAAGTTACTGTAAGCTTAACTCAGACCACAAGATTGCAGCTCAGAACATTTATTTAACTGTAAAAGTGAGTTGTTTTTCTATAACTAAAGATGACATATTTATAAGTTGGAGAATATGCTCTTGTGATCACTGAACACATCCTAGGTAAAAGGGAGCCTGTCCTTGTGTTGTAGTAAATTATGGGCGGAGAGTCTCGTGTCATATCCTGTTTTGTATACCATAAAATACTGTATGATACCCGGAAATAAACAAGTAATGTTTTTGTGACTCACGGGGTTTGGGTCTACGTGTGTTACTTCCAAGGCCTTGTATATAGCTGGGCATGGCGGAACGGAGAAATGCCAGCAATTAAGGTAATTAAATAGAAAGTAGTAAAGGTGATAATTAGTAGTAGAAGTATAGGGAAATAGAGTTACTAACAGTAATCGTAATTGACCTTCCGTAATAGGAGGTCATCATAAGCTGGTAAGCAAGCATTCTAAGAGGTGGAGGCATTCACTAAGGATCACGCACTTATTCTGGTGATGGATGGTGTAGCTACAGTTTAAAAGATTTGATTTCATCACCTTTGGACTTTCTTTTTTCTATTTTCATATTTAATTAATTTATTGTATAAGCCTTTTTTGGAATTTAGCGCTATTCTATAAAGGAATAACTTTGGACAGCAGCACTCAAGCAGTTACAGCAACAGTTGTGTTCCCTTTGGGATAAAGGTTTAATTTTAATAAATTAAATCTGACCATTGTAAGTACCTTGGTCAGTGGTAAATGTTTTTTTTTTTTTCAAACCTTCAACTGTTCCATGTGCAGGACAGCTTGGTTTGCTGAGAAACAGCAGACTTCCTAGCTACATCATCAGGTGAAAATAAAAGAAAGAAAGCCTAATAAAAAAAAAAAATATGCAGCCATCCCATCTAAGTATTGGTAAACTGAGGGTTAGTTAATACTTGCTTTTGGGTTTAATACCACTTTAAGGATAGGATGGGAGGTATTCAAATTGTGAAATCACCCTGTTCTAGTTACATAATCCCATTCTCAGAGTCAGAAAGACTTAATAAAGGTTAATCCTTCAATTTACATTGTTGAAGATATGAATTGTTAAAATGCCTGGGTAGAGATGTTTATAGTAAAATTATGGGGTTGATTTACTAAAGGCAAAGGGAATGCACACTTTACAAATGCAGTTGCTCCAGAGCTAAGTAAATGAGGTAAAGCTTCACTTTGCAAAAAGTACCCAGTCACGTGCAAGTAAAAAAAAAAACGAAACTGAAATTTTGCTTGCACATGATTGGATAATGAAAGTCAGCAGAACCTTTTCTCATTTGCTAAGCTCTAAGGTAACTGCTCTTGCAGAGTGCAATTTCACTTTGCACAGTGTATTTGCCTTTAGTAAATCAACCCTTATATGTGGACCTTAGGTGTGCGAAGCCTTTTGCATTAGGGTGTGCACCCCAAAGCTTAAACACACATGCATGAGTGTGTGTCTACATATATATGACCCCGGAACATTGAGTGAAAGGGAAGTTCATAAGCACTTCTCTGATGATAGAGCCGATAAGAAGGAAATCTTTCCCATCTCTCCGCCTGCACACAGTGAGTTGATTTACTAAAGGCAAATAGACCCTGCACTTTGTAAAGTGCAGTTGCACTCTGAAGGTGCAGTTGCTCCAGAGCTTAGTAAATGAGCAGAAGCTCTGATGACTTCCATCATTCAATCATGTGCAAGCAAATATGCTGTTTTTTTTTTCTATTTTCCATGCTTGGGTATTCTTTGCAAAATGAAGATTTACCTGATTTATTAAAGCGGAGTTCCACCCTGGAATTTTTTTTTTTTTTTTAAATACCCCCGGGACAGTCAGGGCTAGTGCATTCCATAATGGCTAGCCTCTGATCTGTCCCGGGTTGCACTTACCTGTTAGGACAAATACTTACCTTGAAAAAGTCTTGTCCAGTGCTGCCATCTCAGATGTGGGCAGCTTGAAGCCAGCGCGATCCTCTTCGGCGTCCTCTTCCGCCTTCTTCGGTCCCACGATGCCCTGCGCCGGCCCCGCCGTCACTTCCGGGGCGCGCGCGTCATTCCTCCCATGCCCAGAAGCTGTTTAGAAGGGGATGACGCGCGTGCCCCGGAACTGACGTCGGGGCCGGTGCAGGCGCAATGATTCCTGGGAGCGATGACGTTCAGCTCCCAGGAATCATTGCAGAGCCAGGAAGTGACGACGGCCCGCGGCCGAGGAAGGAGGAAGAAGGAAGTAAGGTAAGTATATTTTCTTCGCTACGAGGTAAGTAAAAAAAAAAAAATGCGATTAGCCATTTGTTTTTCAGGTGACCCGGAGCGAGAAGATAGAGGTAAGTATAAAATTAGGGTGGAACTCCACTTTAAGCTCTGGAGGAACTGCACTTTGCAAAGTGCACAGTCTATTTGCCTTTAGTAAATCAACCCAAAAGTGATAATGGTAATGCGCACAAGGGGATTAGGGTGTGGCCAGGTACACCCATCACACCCTGTGCACACACCTATGCAGTGGACGACAGATGATGTTATAGGTCCCCACCCCTATTCATTGATGGTTGTTTTATTTTGGTATAGGTAGCCTGTTTCACAGCCCATGTGAACCAGTTGTCCTCTCTGTCCAAAACATAAAAATCACTGGGGTTGATTTACTAAAGGCAAATAGATGGTGTACTTTGCAAAGTGCAGTTGCTCCAGATCTTAGAAAATTAGGTAAATCTTAATTTTGCAAAGAGTACCTAGTCACATGCAAAGAAAATTAAAAAAAACAGCTTGCACCCAGTTGGATGATGGAAGTCAGCAGAGCTTCTGCTCATTTACTAATCTCTTGAGCAGCTTCACTTGCAGAGTGCAACTGCCCTTTGCAAAGTGCACAGCCTATTTGCCTTTAGTAAATCAACCCCACTGTCCTTAAAAAAAAAAAAAAGGCATGAAAGAGGCTAGATACGCCAAACTGGAACAACCATCATTTAACAAGGGTTGGTGGCTTTCTATACCAGGGTTTCTCAACCAGTGTGCTGTGAAGAGTCCCCAGGTGTGCCGCTGCAAAATGATTCCAACTTGCAGCCATCTTATCAAAAAACATTGTTCGCCATTTAATAGTGACAGAGGGGCCGGTCTAAGTTCACTTCCCGCTACCAAATGCGCTTGGGAGACTGTCCGGGCCTCCCGACCGTGTCTTGCCAACCCATGATGTCATCGGTTGCTATGGGCGGGATCGGGCATACAACGGGCTGGTTGGGATGTGCGAGCTGCGGGTCCCGGGAGCTGCTGGCTGGCGCTTTTCACCAAGGGAGTTACAGCAGAGCGTGTGAGCGTGTGAGGAGAGGAGGAATAACAGGGAGGAGGCTCTTCAGTGGCTCCTCTGAGCTTCGTGAGGTACATTAAATGATATGTCATTACCTGGTAAATGGTTATTGCTTTTTTTTTATGTAATATAAATATACATAAGATATGTGGGTTTTAAATACTGTATTATTGATAATGGCAACTGCACTTCTTTTTTTTATGTTGTATTCCGTTTGCACATCTGTTTCAGTTTGGCCGCAGCGCAGGTGTAGCGCATGATACCTTCAGTTTACATATGCATTTTCTGTGGTTTCCTATAGACTTCTATTATGTCCCTCATTTTTAGTGTGCTTTAAGAAAATGCACCAATAATGTAGGACATAGTAGAACTTTATGAGAAACCGTAGAGACAAACCACTGAGAAAGGCACAGTGAAAAAAAATAAAATAAATAAGACAAAAAAAATTTAAAGCGCCCCCCAACGCTCCGCGCTTACACCCAGAGGCGAATGGATATGTAAGTCGCAGTATTTGCACCACACATGTGAGTATCACCGCACATGTTAGAGCGAGCAATAATTCTAGCGCTAGCCCTCCTCTTTAACTCATGAATAGAGCAGTTGTGTGGATCGTCCCAGGCTCAAGTATTCCATTGATGTACAGTAAGTAACAATTCAATTTTTTCGATATTTTTGGTTGGTGTGCCTCAAGATTTTGCCAGATTGTAAAGGGTGCCTTGGTTGAAAAAAGGTTGAAAAACACTGTTCTAATCTGCATTCTGGGCATTATACAGCTAACTGCTCCTTATCCAGTCCTGTGATCACAGCATCTGCCAGAAGGAGGTCTTCCCACACCACCTTTTTATTCTTATCAAATACCTATTGCCCTAAACTGACAAAAGGAACCTTTCATGCTCAGAAACCTAACTCTAAAGCCTAGTAGGCATGATCCAAATGTCAGGCAGCAATGGCCGGTTCAACAGAAACCAGCTGACATTCGGCCCATGTGTACTGCAGCCAGTTCAACAGAAGCTTGCTGCTTGGCCAACTTTTGTCAAAGAGGCATGACCGAAAAAGGGGGCATCCCCCTGTCAAACACCATAGAACTGCAGGGGAGATCATTTTATTAAGGTCAGATTATTAGTACAGCGGTTCCAATCTGAGTTTTCAGGGGTTTTTTTTCGTTCAGCCCGCTGGTTGGAACTAAAAAAAACTATCAGTGTGTTCTAGCCTTTAATAAATACAAAAATATGTGCAGCGCTAGAAGAAAAAAATTCCCAACAAAATAAATTGTCCAATCGCAGGAAACATTCCACAAGTAACGTAAACAATTGATGGTGAGAAAAAGTCCAATATATAATGGTGCAAATCATATATAAGTGCAGCAAATCCCGTCACCAGTGAAGGTAGAAATATATTGCGCTCACCAGATGGATGGGACCCCAAAACACCTTATAGTGTAGGAGTCAAACAGGCTTAAAAATGATGGAGTGTCCCCACAGATTTTTCACCGATTCCAACGGCAACCATGCAAATCTCCGGTAGATGGAATAGTTCAGAGATTCCCCTTCCCCTTTGAAGAGGACTTGGTCAGCCCAGCTGTTTTACATCTTATATGCCTGTCTTTCACGGATGTCTGTAAGTGTATCAGCTTTATTGATATTAAATTGATTTTAGCAATATTACGCTATATGTCCCTCCATTTTTTTCGGTTTTACCACCCACCATGTGGAAGGGGAATCTCTGAACTATTCCATCTACCGGAGATTTGCATGGTTGCCGTTGGAATCGGTGAAAAATCTGTGGGGACACTCCATCATTTTTAAGCCTGTTTGACTCCTACACTATAAGGTGTTTTGGGGTCCCATCCATCTGGTGAGCGCAATATATTTCTACCTTCACTGGTGACGGGATTTGCTGCACTTATATATGATTTGCACCATTATATATTGGACTTTTTCTCACCATCAATTGTTTACGTTACTTGTGGAATGTTTCCTGCGATTGGACAATTTATTTTGTTGGGAATTTTTTTCTTCTAGCGCTGCACATATTTTTGTATTTATTGATTTATCACCCTCCTTAGTTCAGTGATTGATGTCAGCTGCTTACATTTTTTAAAGTTAGCGCAATTATCTCTATTTTATTGTGTTCTAGCCTTTAGGCTGTACATAGATAGGTCGGTTTTTCTTTTTTTTTACCTCAACCAGCAGGATGAATGAAAAAATGGACCAGATTCCCCATCTACACCTTTGAAGTGGAAGTGGAGAATACATTTATTAGCTATAGCTACAGCTTCCAGTGCTGATCAAGGGGACATTTTTGGACAGGGCTGTTGTAAAAAGAGGTAGATCAACTTCTGTACAACCATAGTGCCCATACATGAATTGAAATTTGGCTGGTCCCCGCTTAACCTCCCTGGCGGTATGATTATGTCAGGAATTATATACCAAAAGCGGTACAATTTTTTTCATGGAAATTTGGCGTTATGTATTATAGGCCTACAATTCTTAGTAATTACTGACTTAACCGGTTGCCGACCGCCGCACGACTATATACTGCGACGGTCAGCTCCGGCCAGGCAGAGTGACGTAGGGGTACGTCACTCGACTGTCACTGACTTGCGAGCCAATTGCGGGTGGGCGCGCGCCCGCCCCGGCTCGTTCACTGACAAGTCAGTGCGTGTGACCGGCGGACCCGATCGTCCGCCGGTCACTCACGATCGCTCCGGTGAAGGGAGAAAGACGGACGGCTTATGTAAACAAGCCGTCTGTCATTCTTCCCTGTGTAAAAATGAAGATCAGACGGTTCTACTATGTAGGACCGTTGATCTTTGTTTTGACACCAATAGCCATGTCCCTTTACAGTTAGAAACACGCCCCTAGGACACACTTAACCCCTCCCTCTCCAATACAGTTAACCCCTTCCCTGCCAGTGTCATTTTTGCAGTAACAGTGCATATGTATAGCACTGATTACTGCAGTAATGTCACTGGTAACCCCAAAAGTGTCAAAAATGTCAGTCAAGGGTCCGATCTGTCTGCCGCAATGTCGCAGTACCGCAAAAAAAAATCGCAGATTGCCGCCATTATGCGTTAAAAAAAAACACCAAAAATGACAAATATCTTTTCCTTTGTTAGTAAACACGATAACTTTTGCGCAAACCAATCAAAATACGCTTTTTGTGATTTTTTTTACCAAACATATGTAGCATAAAACAAATTGGCCGAAAATGTTAAATTTTGATTTTTACATTTTTTTTGGGGAATTTCATATAAAAAAATGTGAAAAATATTGTTATTTTTGCAAAATTTACGCTCTTTTTTTGTTTATAGCGCATGATCAAAAAATCGCACAGGTGATTAAATACCACCAAAAGAAAGCTCTGTTTGTGGGAAAAAAAGGACGTCAAATTCGTTTAGGTACAGCGTCGCATGACCGCGCAATTGTCCGTTAAAGTCACGCAGTAAAAAAACGCAAAAAAAACCCTGGTCTTTTAGCAGCCAAATCCTTAAGTGGTTAAACCTGACCAAAACAAGACTCTAGTAGACATCCCAGATGTGATAAATTTGAAACACAAACGCTTGAATTATAATCGAATCAATAATATAATTTTATAATATATATAATAAAATTATATTATTGATTAGATTATAATTCATGTGTTATTTATTTTATATATATATATATATATATATACACATATATATATATATATATATATATATAATATATAACGCATGAATTATAATCAAATCAATAATATAATTTTATATATATATATATATATATATATATATATATATATATATATATATACGTGTATATACCTGTATATATATATATATATATATATAAAATGTGTTATGTGTTTGTGTTTCGTGCAACGTTTTGAATTTCCCTCCCTAGTTCCGCTCCCATGCAGCATTGCTGCTGCAGGGAACGGAACTAGGAAGTCATCACACCGACGGACGAGCGGCGGGACTCTCGGCTGGCGGTCACAGCAATGAGAGATCATCGCTGGATCGCCAGGAGAAGGTAAGAGACACCGCTGCGCTCTCTGCACATCCACCCCGAGCGTGACTCGGGGATACCGATCCTGGACTAAAAAATCCACCCCGAGTCACGCTCGGGATTACCGCCAGGGAGGTTAACCAGATCAATTTCAATCCAACTACATGCAGGTTAAAGCTGGGCATAGAAAAGCAGAAAAGTGCCTCTAAGTGTAGTATTTCCAAGACAAATGAAAAGGGACAACTCACAGCAAACTTGAGAAAGGAGTGCGCATGCTTGTGGTTCACATTGCACATGCTCTGAAACGTGTTGTTTACTTCCATCTCCTGGTGACGCCACATTCCAGCACTGCAGTCCATGCTGCACTTCACAGAAGAGCCCTGCTTGGAAACGATCCCTAAGAGAATGATCGGCGGCTCCCCCCCGTTACATCGAGGCGTTCAGCCTGCGGACCCCAGGAGTTGTGCCATCCACATGTCGAACCAGTTCTTATTAGCCTGGAATCTTGCTGTAAATGTGAGTTGCCCCTTATCATGTGTTTATAAACAGTCTTGCAAATACTTCACTTAGAGGCGCTTTCTGCTTTTCTCTTCCTTGTTTGACACACAGAGGGGATTATTTACTAAAGGAAATAGAGTGTGCACTTTGCAAAGGTGCAGTTGCCCCAGAGCCTAGTTCATGTGGTAAAGCTTCACTTTTCAAATGTAGCACTGTCCCCGTAGGGTTTGCTGTGTGATGACTTCTTGGGCCTCCTCTGATTACCTGCAGACAGTCACTTAGGGACAGTTCACACATCCATCCTTGCTCGCAATGGCATATTACTCAGTAAACAGTCCAATGGTTTTGGTTTTCGGTATTTATTGTAGAACTTGGATGGTAGAAGGGAATAGTGGGATACTCCAGCTTGAACTATTTACAGTTGATGAGATCAACTCTCACTTGGCCTCGCCAGGTTACTTGCGGAAGCCGTCACACTGCTTTAACCATATCGCCACTTGTATGGAAGGGGCTAAGTCTGCTTGATGTAACTACATTATCTTCAGGAACCTCACTAGCATCCCCTTTACTGACACCGTCCACTGACTCTTCTAGCTGAAGGGATGGCCCTCTCAGGTCAGGCCCTTTGACATAGATCTGTACTCACTGTATGCAGAATTCGATCTCCCTTCCAGTCAGCTCTGCAGGACTTCTGGGTTTAGTTCCTCTTTAACTTTCAGGTTGACCACCTGAGGCTGCATGGAAACTTCTACAGAGGAGGGGCAGCCACCCCCTCCCTCCGGGACCTCACTCTCCAGCTGAAAGACCCCAAGCACATGTGCCTTTGGCATTTATACAGTATCCCAGCATACACCAATGCCCTTTCCTCTGCCAATCACCAGGTCTGTACTAAATTCCTCTGCACTCATTTGTCAGGTTTCCACACCCTGTCCAATATGCCTCCCTACTGAACCAGTGTGAAACACTTCAGACAAACTGAGCTGCACCTAAGCACCATGAGCAGACCTTACTAGCAGATCCTGCTCTCTGCTAGGCAGAGAACAATATATGTTTACCTGGTGATCTTTCTGGTAAGCAGAAAAGATCCAAAACTATACTCCCTCTCTAGCACCCGCCTAGGAGGGTGCTACACAAAAAATACACAATGTAAAAAATCACATGCAAGGAAAATAAAAAAAATTGCATTTTTGCTTGCACATGATTAGATAATGGGAGTCAGCAGAGCTTCTGCTCATTTACTAAGCTCTGGAGCAACTGCACTTGCAGAGTGCACTGTCTATTTGTCTTTAATAAATCAACCACTAAGTCAGATTTTACTCTCCGAAGAGCTTGTCTTAAAGCGGAATTCCACCCTAAAATTATACTTACCTCCATCTTCTCGCTCCGGGTCACCTGAAAAACAAATGGATTATCGCAATTTTTTTTTTTTTTTACTTGCCTGGTTTAGAAGAAAATATACTTACCTTACTTCCTCTTCCTCCTCTCGGCGGCCACGGCGATTCGTCACTTCCTGGCTTTGCAACGTCATCGCTCCCAGGAATCAATGCGCCTGCACCGGCCCCGACGTTAGTTCCGGTGCGGGCGCCATCATACCTTTCTAAACAGCTTCTGGGCATGCCCAGAAGCTGTGCAGGGATGACGCTGCGGCACCGGAAGTGACGGCGGGGCTGGTGCAGTGCATCGTGGGACCGAAGAAGACGGAAGAGGACACAGAAGAGGATCGCGCTGGCTTCAAGCTGCCCACACCTGAGATGGCAGCGCTGGACAATACATTTTCAAGGTAAGTATTTCTTCTTGCAGGTAAGTGCAACCCGGGACAGATCAGAGGCTAGCCATTGTGGAATGCACTAGCCCTGACTGTCCCGGGGGTATTTTTATTAAAAAACAAAATTCCCAGGGTGGAACTCCGCTTTAAGTGAACTTTCCCCCAAGCTTCTGCTCATGCAGTTAGCCCCTATTGACTCATTTATTTTTATGGACTTTCTGCTACACCCTTGAAACTCCTAAATTTACTACTAAAGTTGGGCATACACTAGCAGATTTTCACACAAAAATTCATATAATTCTCATACAAAAATTCTCAGTACATTGGACAACTCAAAATTCAAAATTTGATTTGGGAATGAATGTAATCTGAACAAAAAACAACATTTACTGTTAAGAAAATGTTCATTGTAGAAAAAAAAATTCATCCTTCTCTCTGCTCAGATTGAAAAAAAAGGTCGCTCTCACCACACTAATGATTAGAAAATCAGACGAACCTTCTCAATACAAACATTTATGTTCACAAATCTAAAAGCGTGAAGCCAGATTAAGTTGTTTACACCTGGTGAGAAAGTAAGCAGTGAAAATTGAGTAAGGGTGGGTTCACACATCTGCAATTTGCATGCGGGTTTCCATGCATCCAATTCACATGACAGGTGAGTGTGACCAGCTCTCAATAGAGCCAGTTCACACAGGTCCGGGGTGGCACTGGACCCAAGGCACGAACCCGGGGCCGGATATACAGTATCTCCCAAAAGTGACTACACCCCTCACATATTTTAAAATATTTTATTATATCTTTTCATGTGACAACACTGAAGAAATGACACGTTGCTACAATGTAAAGTAGTGAGTGTACAGCTTGTATAACAATGTAAATTTGCTGTTCCCTCAACATAACTCAACACACAGCCATTAATGTCTAAGCCGCTGGCAACAAAAGTGAGAACACCCCTAAGTGATAATGTCCAAATTGGGCCAAAAGTGTTAATATTTTGTGTGGCCACCATTATTTTCCAGCACTGCCTTAATCCTCTTGGGCATGGAGTTCACCAGAGCTTCACAGGTTGCCACTGGAGACCTCTTCTATTCCTCCATAACGACATCACGGGCTGGTGGATGTTAGAGACCTTGCGTTCCTCCACCTTCAGTTTGAAGATGCCCCACAGATGCTCAATAGGGTTTTGGTCTGGAGACATGCTTGACCAGTTCATCACCTTTACCCTCAGCTTCTTTAGCAAGGCAGTGGTCGTCTTGGAGGTGTGTTTGGGGTCGTTATCATGTTGGAATACTTCCTTGCGGCCCAGTCTCTGAAGGGAGGGGATCATGCTCTGCTTCAGTATGTCACAGTTCATGTTGGCATTCATGGTTCCCTCAATGAACTGTAGCTCCCCAGGCCCAGCAGCCCCAGACCATGACACTCCCACCACCATGCTTGACTGTAGGCAAGACACACTTGTCTTTGTACTCCTCAACCGGTTGCCACCACACACGCTTGACACCACCTGAACCAAATAAGTTTATCTTGGTGTCCTCAGACCATATGACATGGTTCCAGTGCATCATCTTTAGAAGAGGCTTCCTTCTGGAACAGCAGCCATGCAGACCAATGTGATGCAGTGTGAGGTGTATGGTCTAAGCACTGACAGGCTGACCCCCCATCCCTTCAACCTCTGCAGCAATGCTGGCAGCACTCATACGTCTATTTCCCAAAGACAACCTCTGGATATGTCGCTGAGCATGTGCACTCAACTTCTTTGGTCCACCATGGCGAAACCTATTCAGAGTGGAACCTGTCCTGATAAAACACTGTATGGTCTTGGCCAACATGCTGCAGCCCAGTTTCAGGGTCTTGGCAATCTTCTTAAAGCTTAGGCCATCTTTATGTAAAGCAACAATTCTTTTTTTCAGATCCTCAGAGAGCTCTTTTCCATGATGTGCCATGTTGAACTTCCAGTGACCAGTATGAGAGAGTGAGAGCGATAACACCAAATTTAATACACCTGCTCCCCATTCACGCCTGAGACCTTGTAACACTAATGAGTCGCATGACACCAGGGAGGGAAAGTGGCTAATTGGGCCCAATTTGCACATTGCCAGCGGTTTAGACAATAATGGCTGTGTGTTGAGTCATTTTGAAGGGACAGCAAATTTACACTGTTATACAAGCTGTACACTCACTACTTTACATTGTAGCAAAGTGTCATTTCTTTAGTGTTGTCACATGAAAAGATATAATAAAAATTTTACAAAAATGTGAGGGGTGTACGCACTTTTGTGAGATACTGTATGTGAACCCAGCCTAAAGAATGATGCAGCACAAAATTTTAATGCTCCCTACCTCTAACATAAACAAATACAAAATAGTAAACCTCAATCACTTTAACAACTTGACCCTCGGAAGATTTTACCCCCTTCATGACCAAAGCAAATTTTGCTATAGCACTGTGCTAGTTTAACTGGCAATTGTGCAGTCATGCAACACTGTACCTAAATGGAAGTTTTATCATTTTGTTCTCACAAATAGAGCTTTCTTATGGTGGTATTTGATTACCACTGGGTTTTTTATTTTTGTATTATATAAACAAAAACAATCCCCAAATTTAGAAAAAAAAAAAAAAAACATTTCTACTTTCTGTTATAAAATATATATATCCAATAAAAAAAATCGAATTTATTTATAAATTAGGCTAAAATAAATTCTGCTACATGTCTTTGGTAATAAAAATATATATATATATTCCAATGAGTGTATATTAATTGGTTTGTGCAAAAATGATGGCATCTACAAACTATGGTATATACTGGAATTTATAGAGACGCTATACTGTAATGGCAGTGATCACTGACTTTGATTGTAACTGTGATAGGGTGGTGAGCAATCTGGTACAAACAGACCATCGTTGGGAGGTACACTATTTTACACTGACGTCAATAGTGATACTAATACAGTGATCAGTGATAATACTGTACACTGACACTGTAATAATGACACTGGGTGGGAAGGGGTTAACATCTAGGGGCAATCAAGGGGTTAAATGAGTGCCTAACAATGTGTAATGTGTGCTGCTTTTACTTTACTATTTGTCTGTTTTTTTCCTCCCTGCAAAACAGCCAGATCGCTGTTTAAACTACACAGAGTTCTATGTTGTTGTAAACACAGAACTCTGTGTATGATTGGCCACAGCTGATCAGCTGACTTCAGCCAAAATCATTAACAGAAATCAGCTGCCAAACTTGTGCTGTGTTCAACCATAGCAGGGATCAGTAGGGGGTGCGTGCAGGCATGCCCAGAACCCAGAAGAAAGGCCACAATGTACAGGTATGTCATCCAGCCACCCACCAGCAGTACAACTACTGAGGGCGAACGGGAATTAGTTAATCCAGTGGAGACCTAACAAGCCCCACTTATTCAAAGTGTAATATACAGTATATCACAGTTTTTTACATTTACTACATAACAATGTATCAATTAAATCCAATGCAGATAACATCAAACAATAATGTGCAATAACATATATTGAATTAAGTGTCCTTGAGGTGTCAAATCAAACTCGTCAGTGATAATGTGCGTGGTCCACTTTCATGTGAAATAGTGAAGGTATAGAGATTCTTTGCAAGTTACAGTACAGATCACACATGCTCCCCCACTGTTAAAATGCGCTCACCTTCTAGAGTTGATCAGAACAAACATATATGAGACAGGTCAAAATAGGCTTATGTGGATTTTCCATGTTCCTATGCAGGGGAGGACTGGACCAGGGGGCGGGGGGGGGGGGGCAATTGCCCCCCCCCCCCCGGGTTGCTCTGATGCTCCATAAAAAGGCTGCAATACTTCTGGCTAAGACATGCCTAAAGGATTCCTGGTGAAGAGAAGTAAAAAGTCCCTGCCGCTGACCTACTGAGTGTGGTTTGAAAACAAGGACAGAGCGCAGGCATCCCCCCAGTATGGATGGTGTAAACTGTGTTCCATGCCCCACTGGAGACTCTCCTCCCCCAGCCAGCCCCAACCGAGCTGTCCCAGCTCCCCCCAACTGCCCCCTGCTGGCCAGGTTGGGAACCCAGATTCGGTCAGTGAGTAGAGAGTATCTGGAGTGGAGCTTCAGCTTGGAATGGGGGTCAGAAGAAGGCCTAGAAGAGGGAGAGTGGGAGGGGGGCCGAGTCGCTGCACCATGGCCTCAGGTTTGAACTTGCCACCTGGGCTGAAAGTTGCCAGTCAGCCTCTGTTCCTATGGATCACAGTTCTCCCCATGGGTTATCCAGTATTCAGAATTACAAAGTTGGCAAAGTTGAATAAAGACATTGGTTTATCCAGTTCAACGTGTGTGTGTGTGTTTGTACAGTAGGTCACTACCATTTTCCATATCCCTTACAATTGTGTTTGCTAAGAACACATCTAAAAGTTTATTGAATTTTTTCACACTCTCCTCTGACTCCAGCAACTGTGGAAGGGAACTTTACATCCCCACTGCTCTTACAAGAAAGAACCACTTATACAATTTAAGAATGAATCCCTTCTCATCCAACTTCATTATGTGGCCACATGTCTTGTTTAGATACCTTAGGCTGAAAAGTTTCTAGCCAATGCTGTAGCCATCATTTGAAGATCTCTATATTCCCTACATGGGTGGTTTAAATGCATCCGTCTACCTGTTTTCAATGTTGTGACCAGTTGGGGACCACGCAGCATGTCTGGTGGCAACGCCCCCTTGTGAAAATAATAGCACAAAGGTACGCTTAGCTTCAGGAAATATAAAGTCAAAAAACTGCTGCAAGTACAAACTCCTTGAATAGTGAGGAAAAATAGATGTGTATCAATAAGATGCACTGCTTTTGACTGTAATGGTGTACCCAAAATTATTGTGACAACAATAACAAATAAATCTAAAAGTAAAATAAACAAAATTAATATATCACTCCAAATGTGACCACCAAATAACTATAAAATTTGATGAATATAATGCTAAAACATACAAAATTATCTTGTATAATTGTGATAGAAAACCTACTGCCAAAAGTGCAGGCAATATAAACAAGGTGTGCCAAAAGTTCTTGGATGAATTAAATTAGTGCTCCAACATTTCTGTATTTGCATGGAACAAAAAAATCCTTTTTTCCACATGGTGGGCCAAAAGTTCATGGATTAAATTAGTGCTCCACTTACGTCAAAGAAGTTAGAATCGGGCAGTAAAAACTATTGTCACGCACGGCCGCCTTCAGAACGGTCCTTATGTGTTGACGTCACACTGCTATCTCCGACAGCCTTTTTTTTTAATACTGTTTTATTAAAAGCAAAAAGATGCACTAACATCAGAGAAGCTAGAATCGGGCAGTAAAGGCTATTGCCATGCAGAACGGTCTGCGCATATTGACATCATGCTGTTATCTCTGACCCCTTCTTTTTTTTTATACTGTTTTATTAAAAGCAAAAAAATGCACTAACATCAGAGAAGCTAGAATCGGGCAGTAAAGGCTATTGCCATGCAGAACGGTCTGCGCATATTGACATCATGCTGTTATCTCTGACCCCTTCTTTTTTCTTATACTGTTTTATTAAAAGCAAAAAAATGCACTAACATCAGAGAAGCTAGAATCGAGCAGTAAAAACTATTGCCATGCATGGCCATCTACAGAACATCCCGCGCATGTTGACATCACACTGCCATCTCTGACCCAACGCGTTTCATCTCAGAAGGCATCAACTGGGAATGGAGGCTAGCGCGCAACGTCTCCCTCTTAAATCTTATAGCAGAAGAGCCGGAAATAACACACAATGCACAGGAACCATATGGAAGAAAATAAACAAATTCTGTGCAACAGAGTTGAAACTGTTGATTCCAACAAGTGCTTAATTAACAATGACAGTTAAATACTCGGCTATATGAAACCGCTTGGAATATATACAACACCCACAGCAAAAAACAAAGTGTATATATACAAATTATTAGGTTTCCTTTATAATCCATGTTCATTATAATAGCAATTCTGATAGTTTTAAAACTAAAATTGAATTCCGTGCAATAATAATTAGCTTAACTATGTGCAATAATACTGTAATATGAAAAATGTATAAAAAAATATGAAGCCAAAACTTCCAAAACAAAAAAGTAATATGAAATATTACTTACATGAGCAAAAATATATTAGAAATTAGAAAAAATACAAATTTAAATGAATATAAAAATAAATAACTGAATGAAAGTGGACTAAAATGAAAAAATAAAAATAAAAACAAGAATACATAAAAAAATTTAATAAATAAAACAAAAAATAGAATAAAAATAAAAAATGTGTAAATAAAAATAACAATAAAAATAAAAATTACGTGTGAATAATACCAATGGGAAAAAAAATTGAACCTTCAACTAGCATGCCACTTATTTACTGTATGCATATATATATATATAAATGATCTAAATATAACTAGAACACATGTGTGAATCGCTGCTATAAAACCTGTCAGGTTCCTGTCATGTTATTTCTTGCCACTCTTTTACAAACCAAAATTATACCAAATTCATTTATCATGCTAGTTGACATCCCCTTAGTATTAAAAAAAAAAAAAAAAAAAAAACACTTAATAAAATAAAAACTTAGTGTTGCGTTAAATATTTTCATATACAACAATCAAAAATGAATAAATAACAACAACTGCTAAAACTTCAGTTGTGACATGTGTGTGCTATACTATAGATAACAAGTGAATTATTAATACTTGTGATATAATCAGATGCGTCTTTAAAAACACGAAGTCCACAACTATGCAAAATTTATGTAAATATATTGTGATGATCCTCACAATATATTTACATAAAGTTTGTATAGTTGTGGACTTTATGTTTTTAAGTTACCCGATGAGGTCCCCAGGAAGTCAGTGAAATGAATCACGTATATATTGTTGGTGGATAGAATTACAATTGTTAAGCATTGGAACCAGTCAGTAATTCCTCTTGTCAGAAGAAAACTTAATTGGATTATGGTCAATGATAAACTCACTCATATATGTCATAACAAGACTAAGAAGTTTATGGAATCTGTGGATCCATTATACACTATATTGGCAAAACGTTTTATTACGCCTGCCTTTGCACACACATGAACTTTAATGGCATTCCTGTCTTAGTCCGTAGGGTTCAATATTGACTTGGCCCACCCTTTGCAGCTATAACAGCTTTAACTCTTCTGGGAAGGCTGTCCACAAGGTTCAGTAGTGTGTCAATGGGAATGTTTGACCATTCTTCCAGAAGCACATTTGTGAGGTCAGGCACTGATGTGGATGAGAAGGCCTGGCTCGCAGTCTCTGCTCTACTTCATCCCAAAGGTGCTCAAACAAGATCCATAAAAACATGGATGAGCGAGTTTGGGGTGGAGGAACTTGACTGGCCTGCACAAAGTCCTGACCTCAACCCAATAGTACACCTTTGGGATGAATTAGAGCAGAGACTGTGAGCCCTGACCTCACAAATGCGCTTCTGGAAATGTGGTCAAACATTCCCATAGACGCACTTCTAAACCTTGTGGACAGCCTTCCCAGAAGAATTGAAGCTGTTATAGCTGCAAAGGGTGGGCCAACTCAATATTGAACCCTACAGACTAAGACTGGGATGTCCTTTAATTCCTCCTGTATTGAACTGATATTGATTGATAATTAAAGTTATAAAGATTGAATTGATTGATAATTAAAGTTCATGTGCGTCTAAAGCCAGCCATCCCAATACTTTTGTTAATGTAGTGTATCTCATTTGTATATTACATTTCAGGCTGACCCTCCTCTCTTCTTTCTCCCCTTTTTTTCTTCTTTCTTTTTTCCTGTCTTTCTGATTTTCTTTCTCCTTTTTCTGTCGTTTTTTTTGTACCAGGTTGTTTTTGGAGCCTTATACAGTTCTGTTTTTGACGGTATTCTCGGGTACAGGGGTTCTCCCGTTATCCCCTATCCACCACCTCCCACCCTCTCCTCCCTATCTCCTGGTACTGTGCATTTATTCTAGGTACCTTTAAATACCTGGTTGACATTTAATTTATTAATTAGAATTGTTCTGTACCTGGTCCCTTGTGGCTCAGGGTCATGTTTTCTATCTTTTGATATTGATTATTATACTTTTTTTTTTCCAGATCACAATATTTCCCTGACAACATCCCGTTGCAAATGTTTTTTTTTTTTTTATGATAGTCTACTTTATCTTTGTTTGTTTTACTCTGTAGTCATATGCCTTTGCTATAATGATAAACCGTGAACAGGCTATTGTTTATACTATATATTTTTTTGCTTTTTTAATATAAAAAAAAAAAATTGAAATATAAAGATCTGCATATTGCGATCATATCCCCTTCTAACCTTCTAAGTGCTTCCTTTCCAGGGGGAATAAGTTTAATGTTTGTTGTTGTTCCTTATAACTGAGGTCCTAAGTTATGGGATGCCATTAACCACTTAAGCCCCTGAAGATTTACCCCCCCCCCCCTTCATGACCAGGCCATTTTTTGCAATACGGCACTGCATTACTTTAGCTGACAATTGCGCAGGCGTGTGAAATTGTACCTAAATACAAATAGAGCTTTCCTTTGGTAGTAGTGTTATATAACAGTATCAGCCAAATGATCAGACCAGTGGTGATGTGCAATTTCTACTTTGCTTAACAATGAAAATGAACTTAGATTACACAGGAGATCGTGTGAACAGGGGTTTCCAATACAAAACGGTAATATGAACAATAGGAAAGAAGGGTTAGACATATGAAAACAATTCTACCGCAGTTCTACTAATGGCCACTGGATGGCAGCAGAGTGCTCTGAGTTCAGTTTATTGATAGAATAGAGAGCTAAAGATATCTCACATGTCCAAGATAGAAATCATTCATTCAACAGACTGAGAGCTGAGGGGATTTCCTGCTGGCATAGACTTCACACTGGCACTGCTGATGCTGACTTTGGTCAGGAGACTCTGGGGGCTTGGACAGATGCTGCATGCTCTTGTTATCCCTGCTGGTGGCCTGCACACCAGACTTAACAGGGGAGGACCCAGCACCTGGGGACAGCTCACTTGCCTAGTCACTGCTGTCCCATCAGGCAGGATCTCTCTGAGCACAGGAATCTGGGAGGAGCTGGCATTTATACCCCCTGGACACGTCCAGGAGCTCAGGGGATACTGGGAGCCCAGAGGATTGTGGGGAGTTGAGTTAAAGGGACTTGCACCTGAATCTGGATAAGGGGAAACCCACTACAGTATTTGATCATGGTTTTAATTTTTTACGCTATAAACAAAAAAAGACTGACAATTTTGAAAAAAAAAAGAAAACAATATTTTACTATATGCTATAAAACATATCCAATAAAAAAAATAAAAAAATGTTATTTATTCATTAATTTAGGCCAGTATGTATTCTACTATATATTTTTGGTAAAAAAAAATCCCAATAAGCATATATTAATTGGTTTGCACAAAAGTTATAGCCAAAAAAAAGGAAGGAAAAAACAGCGCTTATATAAATTGAAAATAATAAAAAAGGAGCAACTCAAATGCGAGATAGACACAAAAAACAAACAATACTAAAAATGGAGCTGTGTTATACACATGATATCAATCCATAAAAAATAGACCAACAAAAAAATGTACAGATCTGACAGAACACCAGTCTGCCTTGTTTATATAGGCAGACCACAGTTCTGCCTCTCCTATGAATGATCAGGGGGTCCTGGCGGACATCGTGCCCACCGGACCGGGCTGATTGGCTCCTTCTGTGTCCAATCATGGCGGGAGTAGGTCGCCGGCAGCGCGCGTACACGCCCCAGACCCTGTGCATGAAATTACATTTAGGTACGTTATTTCGCGCAGGAGGGCCGTCCTGCCGCAGTATATCTGCATGGGGCGGTTCTCAAGTGGTTAAAGTTTGTGTGCGTGTAAAGGCAGGTGTCCCAATACTTTTGATAATATATTGTATGTTAGAACAGGTTGAATCTAGAAGGCAAGCTCATTTCAATTGTGGCCAATCATGTATGATCTGTACTGTAATTTGCAAAGGATCTGAATATCTGTATTATTTTACATGGAGGTGGAGTGCACACTTTATCATTGAAAATGTTGATTGGACACTTTAAGAAAACATATTGCAATATACGTTATTGCACACGATTGTTTGATGTTATTTGCTTTGGATTAATTTGATAGATTATAAACCAAATTAAATAACCGCGCTAATGAAACAAAGAAAATAAGCTGCGACTTCAAGTGTGACAATACCCCAAATCAATATACAAACAATAAGTCGCGCTAAACAAGTGAAATAGGATCAAAACGGTAGTCCAAAAAGTTAGAATATAGTTCATAAATTTTTAAGTGTAGAAGTGATTGACACCGTGATACAAGAAAATCCACATCCGATAAGGAAACTGCTTACCAGTTACCACAGATGAGTATATAAATGACATGTAACTCAATCCTCCTATTTCTGTCAAGAAATGCAGAGTCCAGTTCCAATGTGGGCGAAGTAATATGGCGTCAGATATCCCAGACCACAGTAAGGAAAAGACTTTTATGGAACAAAGAATGTTGATTGAAGATACAAGGAGATCAAACGATCATACCAATCTTTCAAATATGTGGCATTGTTAAGTGATAGCTCTGCATCATAAAAAAAGGGAGGGGAATGCCATAGCATAAAACCCAACACAAATTTAATAGGTAGAAGGGGTTACACTCACATGAATAAGCAGAAAAAAACGCCCAAGCGATACAAGACAGAAGTCGCCGGACGGACGGCTTACCGCCCGCACTTCCTGGTAGCACAGGGGTGACATCAGCACGCCGTGACCCTGCAGTTTCCCTATCAGATGTGGATTTTCTTGTATCATGGTGTCAATCACTTCATTTGATAGATTGTTGTGTGGTAAATGTATTGATTTGTGATATATGACACTTTGAATAGGTGGGGTTTGTTATGTCATCACTGGGTTAAAGTGGAGTTCCACCTTAAATTTATACTTACCTCCATCTTCTTGCTCCGGGTCACCTGAAAAACAAATGGATAATCGCAATTTTTTATTTTTTTTTACTTACCTTGTAGAGAAAATATACTTACCTTACTTCCTTCTTCCTCCCCTCGGCGGCCACGGCGATTCATCACTCCCTGGCTTTTGCAATGATTCCTGGGAGCTGAACGTCATCGCTCCCAGGAATCAATGCGCCTGCACCGGCCCCGACGTCAGTTCCGGGGCTCGCGCGTCATTCCCTTCTAAACAGCTTCTGGGCATGTGGAGGGATGACGCGCGCGCACCGGAAGATCGCGCTGGCTTCAAGCTGCCCACACCTGAGATGGCAGCGCTGGAGAATACTTTTTCAAGGTAAGTATTTCTCCTAAAATTTAAGTGCAACCCGGGACAGATCAGAGGCTAGCCATTGTGGAATGTACTAGCCCTGACTGTCCCGGGGGTATTTTTATTAAAAAAAGTATCCCCTGGGTGGAACTCCGCTTTAAGGTGACTAAGATTTATTATTTTGTTTATGTTAGAGGTAGGGAGTATTATATTTTTAGCACTGCACCATTCTTTACTCAGTTTTAACCAACTTCATGATGCTGGAAGATGTGTGACAGTAGACCATGTCTTTGGAAAGCTCATCTATAGGCAGCTATTCCACTATAGGAAAAGGGGAAGATGAAGCAGTGAGGCCTAAGACCTGAAGAGAACATAATTGAGGCCTTTATTAAAGTGGTTGTAGCGCAAAAAAATAAAGATCCTGTTCCTTTATAGCATGTTAAACTGCATAGTGCTTCTGCGGTGCAATTTGTCCCTTTCTATGTTGTAATATACCTGGTTGATCCTGCCTGTTTCTGTGTCTGCTTTGGTGTGCTGACTATAGTAATAATGGCTGCTGATCCATTTTACCGTGGTCAGGATACATGCCTCAATCATACTGCTGCTCTCCTCTGTCCCTCTCTCCCCCTCCCTCTCTCCCTGTCAGCTGTGGAGTCTGTGTAGTGAGCCATATCCTCTGCCCCTCCTGCCGCTATTTAGTCGGGAAAAGGTTAGTGATTCCAATTCCTGACAGCCCTTCTGCAATAATAAGATGTACTACAAAGTGTGTGTGTTTTTATTTTTTAATTCTGCAGCTAAATGCCAATGGGTGGTCACGTGACTGCCCAGTTGACGTCATAGGGTAAACTCAGCCACTCATACTGTAGTCCTTGGATCGGCGAAGGAGAGCAGCGGGCAGTCACGTGACTGCACATTGGCGACATGAAAAAGGTATTTAGCTGCCAAATAAAAAAAAAACACACACACCATGTAGTACATCTTGTTCTTGTAAAGGGACTGGAAAGAATTTGAATATTTAACATGACAGCCACCTTAAGTAAGTTGCACCCCAGCAACCCTCCCTGTATAGTAAGTGGGAATTTAGACCCGTTACAGCCAGCATGTAGACATTTTGTGTTATGCACCTTGAACTCTAATTATCATAGTTTGTAATTTTCCATGCCATGTGTACTTGGCTGTATTGCCAACCATGTGTAATTATTGAACCACTTATCTGAGATCCTTCTTGATACTTCAGAAAAGCTCATAAAACCACTATAATGCCTCCCTCTTGACTAAGTTTTTTTATTAAAAGAAGTGTGGAGTAAAAGGAACCCAACAACGCACTGCCAAGCCAGGGGTGAAAATGCATGTTGCTAATATGAACACTTTATTGTGTGAGTGTAAACCTGAGCAGGTGGTGATTAGGAAAAGCGGTTGCCCTCATGGTGGTGCAAGTATGGCTGATCCTCCGTATGTTAGGTATTAGGTGGCCTGGGCCCCATGTACCATGGGCCTCAGATATGGGGCCCTAACCTGTAACCACCTAAATATGCAAGGCCTTGCACAAGAGTGAGTTGTGGATATTTGTACAAAGAGAAGGCAACTTATGATGGCTGCAACAAGCATCTGAATGGATGTCTTGGTTTATTGTAAGGCCCTGGCTGCGTAGCATAGCCATGAATAGCAGCTAGGGGGCGTTTACACATCTTCAGCATTCCCCGCAATTTACTGTGGTACCATGGCACAATTTGTATGGTATGCTTACTTAAGGCCCCAAAAATATGTCCCCACCATATATTCCCCCTCCAGTGGTGGCACCAAGTTTAATGCTGTTTAATGCACAATGCAAACAGAGTCAGGATCTATTACCACTCCCCTATTCCCCCAACAGTTATTTCTAATAATACTATGCATTTTCGCTTTTGTGTTCCTAATGTTTTCCTTCTCTAGGATTGCTTTTCTTCCTGTCTTTCTTAAGCCTTATTCAGACAGTCAATTGCCTTCTCTGATGGAAGAAATCAGAAAAATTTCAGCCCCAAGTACAAAATGTGCAAACGTCAATGTCCAGCGGCATTTCTGTTCACATAAAACTGCTCATATGAGTGTTTAAATGTAGATAGGTCCCCTGAAAGGCTTTGGGCACAGACAGTTTGCATTCAGGGCCAATGTTATCTGGACAAAGCTAATTGTCCATGCAAAATGCAGCCATAGCACAGAGTCCCGGAACAAAATAGAGTCCGGTTGAGAGCTGCTCTGCCATTCACAGGAAGCTTTGTGTTCTATGAATGAAGGCTGGCAGAGGCAGAGATTGTGACACCATCTACCCGCCTCTCCACTTCAGTGAATCAGAGAAAGGTTTGTATTCATTCACAGAACACAAAGCTTCCTTTGAATGACTAAGCAGTGCTCAGCCTTACTATATTTTTCTCCGGGAGTGGGACAGGAAGTCCCTGTTAGACTGCCAGAACACAGCCCTGTATACTGTATCTAGCTGAGGCCACAGTAGCTCTAACCCAAAAGGAGCCGATTGGAAATTTGAGCTCTCTGTTCTGCATCTCGACTCTAAGAACAACCTCAGCCCCTCCTACTATAGATACCTTGAACTTGCCTGTGAATTTGCACCAGGAAATCGACACAAGGCTAGCAGTAAAAAAAAAACTCAATGAGCTTAAATGAGCATACAGAAAGTAGGTTCAGACACAGTGGTTGATTTACTAAAGGCAAATCCACTTTGAGGGGAGGCTCTGCTGATTTCTAATATCCAATCATGTCCAAGCAAAATTGCTGTTTTTTTTTTTTCCCTTGCATATCCCCCTCAGATCTTCAGCGACTGCACTTCTAAGTGCACTTGCAGTGCAAAGTAGATTTGCCTTTAGTAAATAAACTCCACAGTCTGCTGAACAGTATAATAACTATTCCAAGGTAACTTACAATAGAGTTCTGTACTACTAGACTGGAAATAATTCATAAATCAGCTATAAACAGTGCATAGAAAGATTATCTGCAATGTAAATACCATTGTCATTACTAGCCTAGAGTGTACTCTAGGAAAATAGCTAGGATATAGTGCAATGTCCCCTGAGAAGTACCTCTTAACATAAGCAAAAGGTCTCTGTGGAGCAGCTGTAAAGGGGCAGTCTTTTGTCCTAACTCTTCAGCCGGCTAGTGTTGGTGCCCAGTTGTACCGGTGACTGTGACTGGGAGTACAGTCCCAACATAGTAAATAAGTCAGTTCCTAAAGGGCTCAGTTTTCCTAGCAGCAGATAGTCAATCCATACAGCAGCAGCTCACCAGTTCCAGCAAAATTTCAGCTCACCACACAGTGATTAGTTCATCTTTACTCTGTACCCCGGTGACTCTAGCTGCTTGGCACCCCTGAACTCAGCAATACTGTTCAGGCCACTGACATGCAGCATTGAATGTGTACAATGGACAGCAATGTGCACTCTCCAGTCTCCCTCACAGCAAGAGAAAGATATTTCCTGTACAGCCTGTGAAAATGCAGCTGTTTTTCCCTCCTCCTCGTAATCTCCCTCTGGGTAATGTAGTTCAAAGCTCTTGTTTACACAATCTCTCCCCTGGACTACAGTTCCCACAGTCCTGTGTTGCCTGAGTCAGTCTACTGAACTCTTCCTGCTCAGCAGCTCCATCCTCTTGCTGATATGGCTGTTAACCAGTTCAACACCAGAGAGCAGCAGCTACAGAGAGCAGCTGTAGCCATTGATTCTCTCTCTCTATTCTTAGCCAAGCACCGGGCTGCACTACATACTGTTAATACTGTGTTCTGTAATGTTAGTGCAGAAAATAATTTGTATGGGCCAGCTTGGTCCAAACAAACAAATTAAAGGGCTACTTAATGGGGAGTTTGGCTTTAAGTGGCACTAAACTATATCCTTATTTTTAAAAAATAATCCATACACATCCACTACTTTATGGATCTATAATCCATTTTTGATTAACTTTTTTCTGTGTTTTTCTGTGCTTGTCTGCTTCCTTGTAACATTCTCTCCTTTTCCCACTCACTTCAGTTTTTTGGAACAAGCAGTACATGTTAGTTGTACTCATATGCACTGCTCTATGGACATTATGGGGTTGATGGGGTTACTAAAGGCAAATAGACTGTGCACTTCACGCAGTTGCTCCAGAGCTTATTAAATGATAGACATGTGCGTTTTATTTCATTCAGACACAGAATACCCAAATTGCAGTATAAACAACGTTTACTGACTGCTTCCAATAACAAAATGAAATCTGTCTGAATTTTGGAAATTCAAATTGGAATTCAAATTGAATTTTTTTTTTTTTTCAAATATTTTATTTTAGAAAAGGAACAACAGGCGAAAAACAATCAGTGACACGCACTGTACATACATACGTATCAAATATAACATAAA
This sequence comes from Pelophylax lessonae, assembly GCF_965119305.1. Taxonomy (NCBI): domain Eukaryota; kingdom Metazoa; phylum Chordata; class Amphibia; order Anura; family Ranidae; genus Pelophylax; species Pelophylax lessonae. The sequence goes on along the minus strand of NC_138774.1, from coordinate 216,862,039 downwards.
ATGAAAATGTAAACCATAACATCTCAGTGAAAAACAATGAGGGTCCCGGTAAGGTCAAACGTGCCGACCCCGGAGTCGGGGAAGGTGCAGAAACCACTACACGAAATCATGGATAACCGGGCCCCTATACGGGCATGTGGAGGGGCTAGATTATAGAGAAGGGGAAAACCTTTCCTGACCGTCGTTCCTCAATTTTATCCCAGAAATGGAAAAGAGAAATGAAAGCAGAGCCCCAGATTGGGCGACATACAAAAACCACAAGGAGGGAGGATGAAAGGAATGGGAGAGGAGGGGGGGGGAGAAACAGATGGGGGAATCCCCCGCATGGACAGACCCACGGGCACCCCCGGGGTAGTAATAATCAACCGCACATCAGAGACTTGCCTTTGTCGGAAAGCACGAAGACATTCCAGAAACCCCAAATCTTATCGTATCGTTCCCTGCGATGCTGTCTCGTGAGGGTGAGGTCCTCCATTCTGTTAATGTCCTCCGTCCTGCGCATGCAGTCCCCAATAGTCGGCACTCTAGTCGTCTTCCAGAGCAGCGGGATGCAAGCCCTCGCGGCACTCAAGACATGAGGGATGATTGATTTTTTGCATTTCGAGATTGGCATAGAGGAAACCTGGAGCAGGAAGAACTCCGGGGTGTCCGGGATCTCCCGGTCTGATAGTTCCCCCAAAAGGGCCCGGACGTCTCGCCAGAAGGGACGTAATCGGGGACAAGACCAAAATACATGGAGTATCGTGCCAACTCCACTCTGGCACCGCCAGCAAAGGTCCGACGTGCCGGGGAAGAACTTGCCCAAGAGAGAAGGAACCCTATACCACCGGGTGAGGATTTTATAATTCAACTCCTGCAGTTTCGCACAGGTCGGAGTCTTCAAAGCTAGGGTGTAAACCTTTAAGCGTTGCGCCGGAGTGAGATGTAATTGAAGATCCCGCTCCCACTTGCCCAATCCAGGCAGGACATAGTCCTCCCCCGGAGAGACCAGTAGGCTGTAGGATTTGGACAATGTGCCCGGCAGGTTCCCGCTCCCCACGCAGTACTCCTCAAACGGAGTGAGGTCTCTGGAGAAAGACGATGGGTCCGGCAAAGAGCGAAGGTAGTGGTGTACCTGGGCAGCGTGCCAGAATCCCAACTTGTAGGGGCCACTATCCGACATCAATTCCTCTAACGTCGGCCACCGAGACCCCCTGAGGAAGTGGGCAGCCCGGGAGACGCCTCGGGACATCAGTCCCCGGAATGCCGCCTCCCTCAGTCCCGGTGAGAACTCCGGGTTACCCAGAGCCGGGCAAAGCGGGGACGTCTGCGCGGAAATGGAGGGGTGGGACAGAGCGCGACGAGTGGTCGCAATCGTAACGCCTATCGTGGGGTGGTCTCGGAGGCCTCGCGGCAGGTCCCCCCTGACCCACGGCAGCCCCTCCAGAGAGGCGACAGATTGTCCCCGTTCTAGTTGTACCCATAACTTGCCTTCACCGTGTCTCCACCAGTCAATCAGCCGGCCAAGATGGACCGCTGTATGATATTTAGCCACGTCAGGAAGCGCCAGGCCTCCCGAATGCTTCGGTAGCGTCAACTGGGCACGAGACAGCCTAGGCCTCCCGTGAGCCCATATGAATTTCACAAAAAGGCTGTGGGTTTGAGTGAAAAAGGAAGCTGGGATCCGCACAGGCAGTGCCTGCAACAGGTACAAGATCTTAGGGAGGATCGACATCTTAATTAAGTTGCAACGTCCAAACCAGGAATGCAGACCAGCATTCCAAGTCTGCAGCAAGCCACGAATTTGGGTCAGGAGGGGAGGGAAGTTCAGGTCATAAATTTTGGACAACTCCGAGGAGATCTGAGTCCCGAGGTATGTCAGGGCACCCCGAGTCCACTTGAAGGGCAACGCGGAGGACAAGTGCTCCAAGAGGGGGGCCGAGACACCCACCCCCAGAGCCTCGGACTTATGAAGGTTCACCTTCATGTTGGAACACATACCGTATCGGTCCAATTCCTGCAATAGGTTGGGTGCCGAAACCGCCGGGTTCGTAATAGAAAAAAGCATGTCGTCGGCGTAGGCCGACACCTTACATTCCAAGTCCCCTATCTTAATTCCCGAAATGTCGGGATTGGCCCGTACCCTGCCCAGAAGCGGTTCCAGAGAGAGCGCGAACAGCAGCGGGGAGAGGGGGCACCCCTGCCGGGTCCCATTAGAAATGAGAAAAGGGCTAGAGAGCACTCCGTTACACTTCACCTGGGCCGATGGGCAGGAGTAAATATGTCCTATCCAGGCCATCAACGTGTCCCCGAAGCCCATCGCCCTCAACGTGGAAAGCATGAACCGCCAGCTGACGCGGTCAAATTCTTTCTCTGCATCTGTGTTGAGTAGTACACAGGGTATGTTCGTTGACCGGGCCACGTGGATAAGGTTCAGGACTTTAGAGGTATTGTCCCTCGCCTCCCGAGAGGGAATGAAGCCCACCTGATCCAGATGGACCAAATGCGGCATGTGACGGCTGAGGCGATTGGCCAAAATCTTTGTGAACACCTTCAGGTCTATATTAAGTAGGGAGATAGGCCTGTAGCTACTGCAGCTGGAAGGGTCTTTTCCCTCCTTGGGAAGAACCGAGATATGAGCCCTAAGGGAGTCCGGCGGGAAAGAAGACTCCCCCCTGCCCAGTGAATTGAGCCAAGCCACCCAATGTGGACCAAGCACATCCATATAAGTGGAATAGTAAGGCAGGGTGAAGCCGTCAGGACCCGGGGCCTTCCCCGCCTGTAGAGCTCCCACCGCTGCCTGAAGTTCCAGCACGGTAATGGGGGCCTCCAGTTCTTCCCTAGCCTCAGCTCCCAGGGACGGAAGGTCCACTGAGGCCAGGTAGTCCTCCTCAGCGGACAGAGCTCCCCCGTGTTCCGGGAGGTTGTATAGGGAGGCATAGAAATTCCGGAATTCATCCGCAATCTGTGTGGGCAACGTAGCCGTGCCCCCTGAGGGGGACGTAATACGGGGTACATAAGTCGCAAGCCTCTGTGCCTTGACCGAAGCCGCTAACAGTCTTCCGCACTTATTCCCCTCCATGTAAAAGGCATGGCGGGCCCTCTGAAGGTCCGCTTTGGCCTTGGAAAACATAAGGTCCTGCACTTGACGGCGGAGCGTGAACAACTCCTGTTCCTCTGCTTTGTCCAAGTGTTTTTTGTGGGAAGTTTCCAACCTGTGGATCGCCTCTAGGAGGCGCAGTAATTGCTGAGACCTCTGCTTCTTGAGCCGAGCCCCATGCTTCATAAACACCCCACGAATGACCGCTTTATGCGCCTCCCAGATGATCCCCCGATCGCAGTCCTCCGCAGTGTTAGCGCAGAAAAACTCCTTAAGCTCCTTCAGGACGTCCGTCCGGACGTCTTCGTTGTTAAGAAGGGAGTCGCTCAGCCGCCAGAATCGCGTCCTACCCCGTGTCCCCTCGGAGAGTTTATACACAAGCGAAATCGGCGCATGGTCAGAAAAGGTCATCGTGTCAATCGTAGATTTCAGCACCGCGTGAAGCTGCCCGTGCGGAATCAGGAAGTAGTCTATTCTGGAATACAGTCTGTGGGGTGGCGAGAAAAAAGAATAGTCCCGCTCCCCATTGTGCTGCATTCTCCATACGTCAATAAGTTGTGCCTCGTGAAAAGCACGAAGAATCCGCTTTCGGGCAGCGTGGGTCACCGAGGAGCTGCCGGAAGAAGTATCCAACGCCGGGGACAACGGGACGTTGAAGTCGCCTCCCAAGATCAACTGTCCCATCTGAAAGGAGGCGAGTCGCTTGAGGACTCGGGCGACGAATACGTCCTGGCCGTCGTTCGGAGCATAGATGCTCGCGAGCGTCACCACGGTCTCTCCGATAGTACCCCGCAGAAACACAAAGCGACCGTTGGGGTCCATCAGGGAGTCCTGGCAAGTCCAAGGCACCCTGGCAGCCACTAGAATGGACACCCCCCGTGACTTGGCAGCAGCATGCGTGGAATGATAGGAATAGGGGTAGAACCTATTAGTCAGTCTCTGGAGGCGGTCTGAACGAAAATGCGTCTCCTGGAGAAACGCGACATCCGCCCGCCGGCGATGAAGGTCGTTAAGAAGAACCTTGCGCTTCTCCGGGATATTAAGCCCCTTGGCATTAAGGGAGACCACCGTGAGCTCGTCCATGGCGAGGGGAAAGGGAGGGATAACACAACAACAAAGAAACGGGGTGGGAAGAAGGGATGGGGGGTCTAGAAAGGAGGGAGACTTGGTAGCAGGGAGGGTGACAGATGAGGAGTGGAAAAAAAAAAAAAAAAAAAGGAAAATGGAAGCAAAAGGAGAAAAGGCACGAGGTATACACTACTCCTCGCTATCTAAAGGCAGCTAAGCCACCAGGCACTTGGAGACCCGTAGGGGTACTCAAGCGCAGGCCTACGTGGGGAAGTGGGTAGATCAGGCACAGCTCGAGCCGCTGTCTCCGGCCCCCACCCAGCCCAACGCCCAGGGAGGGTCCCGCGAACAAGGAGACAGAGGCGGTATAGCAACCTAGGAGGCAGCAGGGAGGGTCCCAGTCATGCCCCACATAGCAGGAGAGCCAAGGGAATCGGGAGGGAAAGAGAAAACAAGGGCGCCCTGGCATCAGCAGACGGCCACAGCGGGAGGAGCCCCAACTGGCCGCCCCACGCCGACAAACATCAATAACAGTAGCAAAAACATAAACTTAAACTCTAAGTGCAATGTGTAGCAGTACCCCCCAGTGGGGGGAAACCCGGGCAGCCATTTCTCAGTGCCCAGTGGGCAGGCCAACACAGTACCACCAGGAGAACAGGGTCACCCCGTGAGCAGGGTCACACTCCCATTCCCGTCCCGGCACCGCCCCGCAAACCCCACACCGTGTGGCCACCCGGGGCTCCCCCCACCATCCATTAAGGCACAAGTCCACCAATCAGAGGTCCCTGGCAGTCCCCGGGAAACAGCAGTCATAGCCCCCCCCTCCCCCCCGCGAAGCACAGAAATACATAAAACCAGCTCCCGGCAATGCCCGCCATCCCCCCCCCCCACCCAACACCGCACACAATCAGCCATCCGTAATCAAAATTTCCCAACCCCCCCTCCCCCACCAGCCACCACGATATACCCCAAGCAGAGTGTCCTAGCACAAGTCTGCCGGGCAGAACCCGGAATCCAGTCCACATACAGCTCCCCCACCCGCCGCCCCCCTCCCATTCCTCAAAGTCAGCAGCAAGAGTGGGCGGATGGGCCCCGGGGCCCCACGGGAGCCCCCCTCCAGGGGTCCCCAGTTGTAAATCCCGGAAACACACGTGGACTGGAGCGGGCAGCAACAGGGTAGTCCAAACGTTGGGACCGGGAATCTCCAGAGTCCCCGCAAGAGCCGGTCACCGGAGCGTCCCTAGGCACGAAAGATGCCGTTAGTCCAGGGCAAGGGGAGCCTCAAGGGGGCGGGGGGGGCCAGGGCAGGCGCTCGGGCCAGGCAGTCCATGGGGCATACGGAAGAGGGGTCAGCCAACGGTGCCAGCAGGGCAGCGGGCACCCCAGGCAGTCCGGGCACCGTCATCAAGTGGGGGGAACGGAGGGGGCAGGGGAAGGAGCGGGGGGATCGATCAGCCACAGGGCGCACAGTACCTCAGATAGTGTTGTTCAGTCTTCCCTGGGAGCCTCAGATACACTCGAACGCTGTCGCCGCTGCTGGCGCTGTGGTCGAGGGGCAAGAGGCGCATCTCCTCCGGTGGAGCTCCGGCCCCGACGGTCCGAGGGGTGCGGGAGGAGTACTAACCAGTCCGGGACCTGCACCGGCTGCGTCCCCAGGTAGGCAAAGAGGGCCGGCAAGTCCGAGGGGGATCGCAGTGTAAATGAGGAGTTCGTCTTCCGTACAGTCAACGCCAGAGGGTATCCCCAGCGGTAGGTGGCTCCCTCCCTGCGAGCCAAATCCAAGACGGGGCGAAGCAGCGCCCTGCGGTATAACGTGGCCCTGGAAAGGTCCGGGAGGATCCGGATCTGCGCTCCATCAAAGTCCACAGTGCGTGCCTCCCAGGCCTTCCGGATCACCAGTTCCCTGTGCGAGTAACGGTGGAAGCGGCACACAACGTCCCTCGGGCGGTCTGGGTCCGGCGACCGAGGACCCAAAGCCCGGTGGATCCGGTCGAACTCCAGGCTAGCGGGGAGAGAGTCACCCAAAAGAGTTCCAAGAATTGCCGTGACAGAGGCCGCCAAGTCTTCCAGGCCTGTAGCCTCAGGGATCCCTTTGAGGCGGACGTTGTTCCTCCTACTGCGGTCCTCAATGTCCTCCATGTGGAGTTGCATGGCCATGGCAGTGTCTCTGTACGCCGCCTGGGACCGTTCCACAGCCTGCAGGCGAGCATCCATAGCGGTCAGCGCCGCCTCTCCGGAGGACACCCTTTCCGCCACCTGCTTTACCTCGCTCCGCACCTGCTGTACTTCACGCCGGTGCGCGGCCTCCAGGCGGCCGACAATAGTCTCAATATCCCGGGTGCTAGGCAGGGACCGTAGAATACTCCGTAGTTCCTCATCCATGCCCACAGACGGAGTGATGCCGGTCGTTAACGGGTGGAATGCCGCCGGGGTAGTTAACACCGTGTCTGTAGAGGATGCAGGAGAGGCCGCCATGGCGTTCCCGCCAGAAGGTCCAGGGCTCTCCACCGCCGCCATATTGCCTGCAGGAGAAGAGGGCTGGGAGGCCGCGAAAAAACGCTGGATCTCTCCCGAGGGACGCGACCTATTCGATGTCCCCGCACTGCCTGGGGTCCCCTTAGCTCTCCTCTTTCTGGCCGTCCGCATATCTCTGTGCCAAGACTGATTTTACGTCGGGCTGGGAAGGAAAGGCACGGAGCTCAGCGAAAAGACGTCTTCAGCCGGCCATGTCCAGACCACGCCCCTCAAATTGAATTTTAAGTTGAATTTGAACTGTAAACATATTTCTGAAAATCAAAGATTGTGGGATTGATTTACTAAAGGCAAATACACTGTGCACTTTTAAAAGTGCAGTTGCACCCTGCAAGTGCAGTTGCTCCAGAGCTTAGTAAATGAGAGAGATCTATGCTGACTTCCATCATCCAATCATGTGCAAGCAAAAATGCAGTTTTTTTTTTCCTTGCATGTGACTGGGTATTCTTTGTAGAGTAAAGAATTCCCTCATTTACTAAGCTCTAGAGCAACTGCACTTGCAAAAGCGCACAGTCTATTTGCCTTTAATAAATCAACCCCTGTGTGTGTTATTAGAGTACCATTTCAAAATAATGCAAAGAGGATTCAGAGAATCCTTGTAGTCATTTGATGAAGATTTTTCTTTTGTTTGTTCACTTTGCCACCTTGGAAATTAAAAAAAAAAAAAAAAAAGTATTTGATTTAACTGATTCATAATTTATCGGTTCAAACGTTTCAAATTGAAAAAAAAAATCAATAAATTCGAAGAAAGTTTGAAAAAGAAATAAAAAGAAATTCATAATACGAATCCCAAATACGAATTGAATGTATCAACCGAATTTACAGAAACTAAAAACTTAGATTAACGAATCTAAACGAAACACATTTTTCTCGTCATGTACATGTCTAGTAAATGAGGTAAAGCTTCACTTAGCAAAAAGTACCCAATCACGTGCAAGTAAAAGAAAAAGAAAAACTGCATTTATGCTTGCACATGATTGGATGATGGAAGTCAGCAGAACTTATGCTCATTTACTAAACTCTGGAGCAACTGCTCTTGCAGAGTGCAACTGCACTTTGCACAGTGCACAGTCTGTTTGCTGTTAGTAAATCAACCCCCCCCCCCCAGTAGTGAAGGCATAGGAAAAGCTGGCAAACTGCATTGGTAGAGGTTAGGGTCAGTTAGGAAACTGTATTTTAAATAATTCTGATGTGGATAATTCTAGCTCTTTCTTTCTTCTCTGAAAGAGAAATGTGGCCAAAGCTCTTTTGCCCATACTTCTCTTCTGGGTCATTGGAGTGTAAATGATAGACATGTGCAGTTCATTTTGTTCCAAATATATATTCAGACACATTTTTCATTATTTCGTTATTCCAATATATCCCAATACACTCCTGTGACCCAGATTCAGCCAACAGCTGGCTAAAGCCATCATAGAGCCAGTCCAGGCTCTGGAATTATCCCATTTTTAAGGTCAGAAACTCAGGATCCACCTTGATGGCTGACCAGCAGCTGGCTCAGCCTTTCAGAATATGGGAAAAAGCTGCGCTAAGTGACATAGATCATATGTGATATGATCAAAAATAATATTAAATGTCCCAAAAAGTCCCAAGATAATGAGTGATGGGTGAACCAATAAAGTCCAAATTCAATAAATCACAAATGCAATCAATATGTGTAGATACTGCTTACCAGATGAAGCAGTAAGATGAGCATTAATGTGTAAGAAGCCAAGCCAGATAGGAGTCTGCAGGGGATCCTCCCAGACGATATCCAACTCAGAAATGTGGATCGGTGAATATTGCAATAAAGAATAAAAAAAAAAAAAAAAATAAATAAAAAAAAAAAAAAACATAGCGTGATACTGTATAAAAATAACACTACTAATATCTCCCGTGTAAATCCAAGGAAAGTGATAATAAACACCACCACCAACACAGGCTGCTTACCAGAGGTAAGAATAAAAAAGCAAAAAGCAAATCATAAATGGACAAATTGAATTAGAAGAACCACCACCGTGCTCCCAATCAAATTACCAGATTCATGCAGGCAAATCGTGTGGTATAACGTCACTCGAATAGACAGGACCATCACCAAATATCCCTGCTTACCAGATAACGGCAATAATTTTGCATGTGTCAAATCCGGATAGCACTGATGAATGGCAGTCCACTAGTGTATGGAATGAACGCTCGCTTTATCAATGAGGCTGACCCGCACAGAAACTCCAATGTTGCATGGAATTAAATGATAGGAGAAGAGCCCATAGCGTAAAACCATTTAATAAAAGAATCGTAAAACAAAAGGTTGCACTTACAAAAAGCACATGTAAATAGCGCTGAATTGAAGCCGCCGGCCAGTCAGCTTCATAAGAAGCTGTCTGGCGGGCGGCTTCAATTCAGCGCTATTTACACGTGCTTTTTGTAAGTGCAACCTTTTGTTTTACGATTCTTTTATTAAATGGTTTTACGCTATGGGCTCTTCTCCTATCATTTAATTCCATGCATGTAAGTGCATGTAAGTGCAACCTTTTGTTTTACGATTTGCCTGCATGAATCTGGTAATTTGATTGGGAGCACGGTGGTGGTTCTTCTAATTCAATTTGTCCATTTATGATTTGCTTTTTTATTCTTACCTCTGGTAAGCAGCCTGTGTTGGTGGTGGTGTTTATTATCACTTTCCTTGGATTTACACGGGAGATATTAGTAGTGTTATTTTTATACAGTATCACGCTATGTTTTTTATTTTTTATTTTTTTTTATTCTTTATTGCAATATTCACCGATCCACATTTCTGAGTTGGATATCGTCTGGGAGGATCCCCTGCAGACTCCTATCTGGCTTGGCTTCTTACACATTAATGCTCATCTTACTGCTTCATCTGGTAAGCAGTATCTACACATATTGATTGCATTTGTGATTTATTGAATTTGGACTTTATTGGTTCACCCATCACTCATTATCTTGGGACTTTTTGGGACATTTAATATTATTTTTGATCATATCACATATGATCTATGTCACTTAGCGCAGCTTTTTCCCATAGTGCCCATCAATGAAGCCTATCAGTGCCCATCAATGCTGGCTTATCAGTGCCCATCAGTGTTGCCTCATCAGTGCAGCTTCCTCATCAGTGCCCATCAGTGGCCAACAATGCAGCCTATCAGTGCCCATGAATGCAGCCTATCAGTGCCCATCAGTGCCGGCTCATCAGTGCCCATCAGTGTTGCCTCATCAGTGCAGCCTCCCCATCAGTGCCTATCAGTGCCCAACAATGCAGCCTATAAGTGCCCATCAATGTAGCCTATCACTGCCTATCAGTGCCGGCTCACCAGTGCCCATCAGTGTCGCCTCATCAGTGCAGACTCCTCATCAGTGCCCATCACTGCCCAACAATGCATCCTATCAGTGCCTATCAATGCAGGCTATCAGTGCCCATCAGTGCTGCCTCATCAGTGCCCATCAGTGTCACCTCATCAGTGCAGCCTCTTCATCAGTCCTATCAGTGACCAACAATGCAGCTCATCAGTGCCCATCAATTCAGCTTATCAGTGCCCATCAGTCTCGCTTCATCAGTGCCCATTAGACATGTGCGTGCTGAAAAAATTTGTTTTGTTTCCTTTAGTGAATCTAGTTTTTTAGTGTCGATAAATTTGGTTGATTCATACAATTTGAATTCGGGATTCATATTCGGAATTCTTGTTCAGAATCCGTTCCATGTATTTTTCAAATTTTCTTTAAATTTACAGATTTTTTTTCCCGTTCAATCATTTTGAATCGGTTGAATTGAAAATTTTAGATTTTTTTTTTTCAATTAGATCGCGGCAGCCGAGTAACCAAACATCTGTTATTTATACACATTTATCTTGTTTGTATTAATAATACCTTTATTCAAAATATGCAAAGTGTTCTAATTAATAAAAGTAGTATCCTACTTTCAACATTTTACTATGTATAATACTGTGCAGAAGTTTTAGCCAGCTGCCCATCAGTGCTCATGAGTGCCCATCAGTGCTGCCCGTCAGTGCCCATCAGTGCTGCCCACCAGTGCCACCTATCAGTGCCGACTATCGGTGCCAATCAGTGCCCCCTATTAGTTCCCATCAGTACTGTAATGGTATCCTGCGCTGGGATATGAAAGCAAGTATTTTGTCTGGCAACCATCTTGGTTTACGAGTTCTGCAGTTTAAAAAGACACTCATTCACCAGCCCCCCTTCCCCCAGCCCCCTTTTCGCAGTGTTAATTAACTCCTGAAACGCAGGAAGTTTGGGCTTCAAACATTAGTATGCAAGGCTTCAAAAGAATGCCTTATCTCAAAGCAGATGGTAAGACAGGCCAGGTTGTAAAGCCATAAAGACTGACCAGGCTGGGTCATAAATAACACACAGCCAGATGGTCATTAGAACTGTAATACATTCACACACAAATTGTAATTCATAATTGTAAACACAGCCAAGATATGTCTCTAGAAAGTATATATTTGAATGCCAAATAAAATACTGAATGAAACGAGACCATGCATGGTCATCCTATCGCACATGAAATAGAAAAGAGCGATAAGATATTCCCTGTATTATAAAACTATTTATATTTGATACCGTTTGAAAGCAAATGACAGGCTGAGTTATAAAATATCAGTGTCAAGAATGCAACCCTTACATATTTCAAGATATGAATTCTGTTATAAATCTGGCTAAACGGGAGGTCCCTTTGCAGTTTCTGAGCCTAGGGCCGCCCAGGGCCACTGTGTTTATTGGTCAAGGACCTCTGGTGACACCACCTGCGGTCTCAGAGAAAAGGAAAGAAGCAGATGTTTTTTTCAGTTCTCAGTTTAACATCAACGAAGTAACATCTCTCAAGTTTGAGGACCGATCACACGTGCTCAGCTTCTGAAACTCTGAAACACTTGGGACATTGGATGCAAGTATTTCATTTCTAACTCTTTATCTATTCTTCTAAATTGCTGAATTGTGTCTCTATTTCTTTGTAATCCATTTTTCTATAAATATTTTTATATTGCACCAATTTTAACCTTTTTATTAAACCTTATTTTGAAAAGTGTTAATCTTGTCACTAAGCTCTTGATGCCAAGCTACCCAACGAACCTGTCTCCTGGAGAGCGCTACTGTATAGAATGAACCCTCTGATCATTCCTGTCTGCGGTGACAGTGTATGTTACAGATGATTATTCTAAAGTCATAATTGGTATTTCTAAAATAACGAGCGTCCGCTTGGCTCAAAAGTAGCGGTGGTGGCAGAGAAAGGGTTAATTGTTTAATTGGCCCGGTGACAATCGCTCTCAGCCTGCTGGTATCTAGATTGTGGTCCCGCAAGCTGGAAGAATCTTTTTGCCGGGTGCAGCTGAGAGTGGCATTGTTACGCAAGTGATGGCAGGGTGTGAGATTGCCTGGTCTTTGGTCACGAGTTGGATGAGAAGGCCAGGGGTCTGATACACGCCACCGTCACAAGTACCACCTATCAGTGCTCACCAGTGCTGATATCAATGCCACCTTTCAGTGCCCATCAGTGCAGCATAGTAGTGCCTCCTCATCAGCGGAACCTAATCAGTGCCCATTAGTGATGCCAGTCAGTGCTCATCAGTGCATGCTCATCTGTGCTGCCCATCAGTGCTGCCCGTCAGTGCCCATAAGTGCCACCCCTTAGTGTCCATCAGTGCCGTTCACCAGTGCCAACTATCAGTTCCCATCAATGCTGTCTATCAGTGCCACCTATCAGTGCCCATCAGTGCCACCTATCAGTGCTCATCAGTGCCGCATATCAGTGCCACCTTTCAGTGCCCATCAGTGCAGAATATTAGTGCCTCCTCATTAAAGCCAACTAATCACTGCCCTTCAGTGTCACCTCATCTGTGCCCATAAGTGCCACCTCATCAGTGCACACCTATCAGTGCCCATTAGTGCTGCCTCATCAGCGCACATTAGTGAAGGAGAAAAATTACTTATTTACCCATTTTACTGACAGAAACTAAGAAACGTTTTTTTTCAAAACTTTCTGTCTTTTTCCTTTTTTCAAATAAAAAATAAAAAACCTAGCGGTGATTAATTACTATGAAAAGAAAGCTCTATTTGTGTGAAAAAAATGATAAAAATTTAATTTGGGTACAGCGTTGCATGACATTCAAAGTGTGAGAGCACTGAAAGCTGAAGATTAGCCTGGCCAGGAAGGGGGTGAAAGTGCCCAGTATTGAAGTGGGTAAATAACCTTTAGCTTATTAACCGCTTGCTGACTGCTCACAGTATATTTACTGCGGCAGTCAGCCCCTCACAGACAGAGCGACGTAGGTCTACGTCGCTAGCCTGTGAGGCTCTGGGGAGCGAGCGCGCGCCCGCGGAGGCGCGCTCCCGCGTGGTCACGGACCCCCCCCCGCGCGTGTGACCGGCGGACCCGATGTCCGCCGGTCACTCGGCGATCGGCGGGGAGAGGGAGAAAGTCAGGCGGCTTGTGTAAACAAGCTGCCTGTCATTCTTCTCGGTGTAAAAACACTGATCACACGGTTCTACAATATAGAACCATTGATCAGTGTCCCTACAGCTCAACAGACAGCCAATCACAGTAAGAATCACGCCCCTAGGGACACACACAGCCCCTCCCTCTCAAATAAATTTAACCCCTTCACTACCAGTGTATTTTTACAGTAACAGTGCATATGTACAGCACTGATTACTGTAGAAATGTCACTGGTAACCCCAAAAGTGTCAAAAATGTCAGTCAAGGGTCCGATCTGTCCGCCGCAATGTCGCAGTACCGCAAAAAAATCGCAGATCGCCGCCAATACGCGTTAAAAAAAACCAACAAAAATGACAAAAATCTTTCCCTTTGTTAGTAAACGCGATAACTTTTGCGCAAACCAATAAAAATACGCTTTTTGCGATTTTTTTTTACCAAACATAGGTAGCATAAAACAAATTGGCCGAAAATGTTAAAAAATTTTGATTTTTACATTTTTTTTGGGGAATTTCATATAAAAAATGTGAAAAATATTGTTATTTTTGCAAAATTGACGCTCTTTTTTTGTTTATAGCGCGTGATCAAAAAATCGCACAAGTGATCAAATACCACCAAAAGAAAGCTCTGTCTGTGGGGAAAAAAGGACGTCAAATTCGTTTAGGTACAGCGTCGCACGACCGCGCAATTGTCCGTTAAAGTCACGCAGTGCCGAATCGCAAAATACCCCCTGGTCGTTTAGCAGCCAAATCCTCCGGGGCTTAAGTGGTTAAAAACAAGCACTATTTCAAAATGGTAAACTAATTACACACACAGTCTTTGAGCTCAACAATATGTTTACAGTTTGAATTTGAATAGAATTTAATGTAAATTCGATTGAATTTCGGAAATTCAGACAAATTTCGCTTGTACTGTAAATTGGGGATACGGATATATCCAAGCCTCCGAATAATGAAAAATATGTTTGAATATTTATTCATTTGGATCAGAACTAACCACACATGTATAGTGCCCATCAGTGCAGCCTCATCAGTGCACAACAATAAAGTATTTTTTTTTTTTTTTTTTAAAGGTTTGGTCTTTTTTATGTATTCAGCAAAAAAATAAAAAACCCAATGGTGATTAAATACCGCCAAAAGAAAGCTCTATCCTTTTTTAAAAAAAAATGATAACAATTTCATTTGGGTACAGTATTGCATGACCGCGCAATAGTCATTCAAAGTGTAAGAGCACTGAAAGCTGAATATTGGCCTGGGCAGGAAGGGGGTGAAAGTGCTCAGTATTAAAGTGGTTAAAGAAAGTGGCGGCAGGGCCGGGACAAGGGGTGGACAGGAGGGACGGCTGCCCTGGGCACTGTGGTTTTATGTGAGGTGGGGGGTACCATGAGCAGATTGGGAGGAGAACATTTGTTTTGGGAGGGGGAATCTGGGGGGGGGGGGTAAGAATTGTTGTAGGATGGGAAATTTGGGAAGGTGTGCTAAGAACGGTCAGAGGCGTACCAAGGGGTTGGGCAGACTGCGCCCCCGGCGCCCCCAGGCAGAATGCGGCTCCAATCCCGGAGCCCTGTGTCTACTCCAGACGGCGTTAGTGCACTGAGTGGGGGCTCTCCGGAGCTCTCTCTTTCCGCCCTCAGTGGTCACATGACCATGACATCATCAATCGGCTCCAGCACCTTCAACCTCCTCTCCACTCCCAGGACAAGCTGACCAGGGGACCCCCCTCTCTCTCCCTGTCCCCCCTCTCTCTCCCTGTCCTCTCCCCTCTCTCTCTTTCTGTCACCCCCCTCTCTCTCCCTCTGTCACCCCCCTATCTCTCCCTGTCACCCCCTCTCTCCTTCTGTCACCCCCTCTCTCTCCCTGTCACCCCCCTCTCTCTCCCTGTCACCCCCCTCTCCCTCCATCTGTCACCCCCTCTCCCACCATCTGTCATCCCCCCTCTCCCTCCCTCTGTCACCCCCTCTCTCTCTCCCTGTCACCCCTGTCTCTGTCACTCCCTTTCCCTCCCTGTCACCCCCTCTCTCTCTCTCTCTCTCTCTGTCACCCCCTCTCTCTCTCTGTCACCCCCTTTCTCTCTCCCTGTCACCCCCCTCTCCCCCTGTCACCTCCTCTCTCTCCCCCTGTCACCACTCTCTCTCTCTCTCTCTCTCCCTGTCACCCCTCTCTCCCTGTCGCCCCTCTCCCTGTCACCTCCTCTCCCTTTCCCTGTCACCCCCCCTCTCTCTCTCTCTGTCACCCCTCTCTCTCTCTGTCACCCCCTTTCTCTCTCCCTGGCACCCCCCTCTCCCCCTGTCACCTCCTCTCTCTCCCCCTGTCACCACTCTCTCTCTCTCTCCCTGTCACCCCCCTCTCCCCCTGTCACCTCCTCTCTCTCCCCCTGTCACCACTCTCTCTCTCTCTCTCTCCCTGTCACCCCTCTCTCCCTGTCACCCCTCTCCCTGTCACCTCCTCTCCCTTTCCCTGTCACCCCCCTCTCTCTCTCTCTGTCACCCCTCTCTCTCTCTGTCACCCCCTTTCTCTCTCCCTGGCACCCCCCCTATCTCCCTGTCACCCCCTCTCTCTCTCCCTGTCACCCCTCTCTCGCCCCCTGTCACCACTCTCTCTCTCCCCTGTCACCCCTGTCTCCCTGTCGCCCCCTCTGCCTGTCACCTCCTCTCCCTCTCCCTGTCACCCCCCTTCCTCTCTCCCTGTCACCCCCTCTCTCTCCCTGTCACCTCCTCTCTCTCTGTCACCTCATCTCTCTCTCTCTGTCACCCCCTCTCTCTCCCTGTCACCCCCTTCTCTCCCTGTCACCCCCACTCCCTGTAACCCCCTCTCCCTGTCACCCTCTCTCTCTCTCACTCCCCCTCCCTGTCACCCCCTTCTCTCTCTCTCTCTCTCTCTCTCTCTCTCTCTGTCACCCCCTCTCTCTCTCTCTCTCACTCCATCTCTCTCTCTGTCACCTCCCCTCTCTCTCCCTGTCACCCCCTCTCTCTCCCTGTCACCTCCTCTCTCTCTCTCTGTCACCCCCTCTCTCTCCCTGTCACTCCCTTCTCTCCCTGTCACCCCCACTCCCTGTAACCCCCTCTCCCTGTCACCCTCTCTCTCTCTCTCACCCCCCTCCCTGTCACCCCCTTCTCTCTCTCTCTGTCACCCCCTCTCTCTCTCTCTCTCTCTCTCTCTCTCACCCCCTCTCTCTCTCTCTGTCACCTCCCCTCTCTCTCTCTGTCACCCCCCTCTCTCTCTCTGTCACACTCCCCCTCTCTCTCACTGTCACCCTCTCTCTCTCTCTCTCTGTCACCCCCCTCTGTCTCCCTCTCTGTCACCCCCCTCTCTCTCTCCCCCCTCTCTCTCTGTCACCCCCTCTCTCTCTTTCACCCCCCCTCTCTCTCTCTGTCACCCCCCCTCTCTCTCTCTCTCACTCTGTCAACCCTCTCTCTCTCGCTCTGTCACCCCTCTCTCTTTCTGTCACCCCTCTCTCTCTCTGTCACCTTTCTCTCTCTTTGTCAATCCCCCTCTCTCTCTGTCACCCCTCTCTCTCTCGCTCTGTCACACCTCTCTCTCTCACTCTGTCACCCCTCTCTCTCTCTGTCATCCCTCTCTCTCTCTCTCTCTGTCCCACACTCTCTCTCTCTCTGTCACCCCCTCTCTCTGTCTATCACCCCCTCTCTCTCCCTCGCTCTCTCTGTCACCTCTCTCTCTCTCTCTCTCTCTGTCACCCCCTCTCTCTCTCTCTGTCACCCCCTTTCTCTCTCCCTGTCACCCCCCTCTCCCCCTGTCACCTCCTCTCTCTCCCCCTGTCACCACTCTCTCTCTCTCTCTCCCTGTCACCCCTCTCTCCCTGTCGCCCCTCTCCCTGTCACCACCTCTCCCTTTCCCTGTCACCCCCCCTCTCTCTCTCTCTCTGTCACCCCTCTCTCTCTCTGTCACCCCCTTTCTCTCTCCCTGGCACCCCCCCTATCTCCCTGTCACCCCCTCTCTCTCCCCCTGTCACCCCTCTCTCTCTCTCTCCCTGTCACCCCTCTCTCCCTGTCGCCCCTCTCCCTGTCACCACCTCTCCCTTTCCCTGTCACCCCCCCTCTCTCTCTCTCTGTCACCCCTCTCTCTCTCTGTCACCCCCTTTCTCTCTCCCTGGCACCCCCCTATCTCCCTGTCACCCCCTCTCTCTCCCCCTGTCACCACTCTCTCTCTCCCCTGTCACCCCTGTCTCCCTGTCGCCCCCTCTGCCTGTCACCTCCTCTCCCTCTCCCTGTCACCCCCTTCCTCTCTCCCTGTCACCCCCTCTCTCTCCCTGTCACCTCCTCTCTCTCTGTCACCTCCTTCTCTCTCTCTCTCTGTCACCCCCTCTCTCTCCCTGTCACCCCCTTCTCTCCCTGTCACCCCCACTCCCTGTAATCCCCTCTCCCTGTCACCCTCTCTCTCTCTCACTCCCCCTCCTGTCACCCCCTTCTCTCTCTCTCTCTCTCTGTCACCCCCTCTCTCTCTCTCTCTCTCTCTCACTCCATCTCTCTCTCTGTCACCTCCCCTCTCTCTCCCTGTCACCCCCTCTCTCTCCCTGTCACCTCCTCTCTCTCTCTCTCTCTGTCACCCCCTCTCTCTCCCTGTCACCCCCTTCTCTCCCTATCACCCCCACTCCCTGTAACCCCCTCTCCCTGTCACCCTCTCTCTCTCTCTCACCCCCCCTCCCTGTCACCCCCTTATCTCTCTCTGTCACCCCCCCTCTCTCTCTCTCTCTCTCTCTCTCACCCCCTCTCTCTCTCTGTCACCTCCCCTCTCTCTCTCTGTCACCCCCCTCTCTCTCTCTGTCACACCCCCCTCTCTCTCACTGTCACCCTCTCTCTCTCTCTCTCTGTCACCCCCCTCTGTCTCCCTCTCTGTCACCCCCCTCTCTCTCTCCCCCCTCTCTCTCTGACACCCCCTCTCTCTCTTTCACCCCCCTCTCTCTCTCTGTCATCCCCTCTCTCTCTCTCTCACTCTGTCAACCCTCTCTCTCTCGCTCTTTCACCCCTCTCTCTTTCTGTCACCCCTCTCTCTCTCTGTCACCTTTCTCTCTCTTTGTCACCCCCCCCCCTCTCTCTCTGTCACCCCTCTCTCTCTCGCTCTGTCACGCCTCTCTCTCTCACTCTGTCACCCCTCTCTCTCTCTCTGTCATCCCTCTCTCTCTCTCTCTCTCTGTCCCACACTCTCTCTCTCTGTCACCCCCTCTCTCTGTCTATCACCCCCTCTCTCTCCCTCGCTCTCTCTGTCACCCCTATCTCTCTCTCTGTCACCCCCTCTCTCGGACAAACCCCCCCTCTGTCTCTCTCTGTCAAACTCCCCTCTCTCTCCCCCGGGGGGGGCACCGATATACAGCTCCTCGCCAAGGGTGCTGGAGACCCTAGGTATGCCTCTGGGAGTGGTGATTTGGGGGGATTTGTGGGATAGGTGAAGAGGATTTGTGCTAGGATTGGGGGGGGGGTTGTGCTAGAAAAGGTAATATGGTAGGGGGGGGGGTTTGTGCTAAGATCTGAATTTTTTTGGGGGGGGCAGTTTATGCTAGTAGGGATGACTGGGGGGTATTTTTGCTAGGAGGAGGGGATTTGGAATGGGGTTGAAGATTTTAGCTCGGAGGGGGAATGTGAGGGGTAGAGGATTTATACTAGGAGGGGAAAGATTTTCTTTTTTGGGGGGGGGGGTTGTGCTGAGGGCATATGGGGAGAGAGAGGATTTAAGCTAGGGTGTGGGGGGGGGCAAAGATTTCTGCCAGGAGAGGGGATTTCAGCATGGGTTTGGATTTATTCTGGGAGGAAGGGGGGATTTATGCTTAGGGAGAGCATGCAAATTAGTGCTCAATTTTTTTTGGGGGGGGGGGCGGATTTTTGCTGACACATAATCATACATCTTGGGTGGGGGGGGTTAGCAATTTGGCATGTTTGCCCTGGGCTCTAGATGAGCTTGTCCCGGCACTGAGTGGCGGTACAGGTATCATTCATCTAGGGACAACTTGGCTGGCTAAAAATGTTTACTCTATTTCTCAGCAAAGTGCAATGAACACAATTTGATTCAGAAATGGGGGAAACTGTTACAAATAAATGTAATCCAAACACACTGGGGAGCATTCTTGAAGATCAGTGCAAGGTAAAGAAAAGGCAGCAAATCACAGCTGACAGCACAGTATGCCCAAGCTTAAATAGTATAATAGTATTATAGGGCAGAACGACATGACATTACTTCTCCACAAAGAGAGAGAAGAGAAAGAGAGTGAGAAAAATAAATGAATGAATCCAGTTATGTACACATTAACCACTTCTGGAGAGGAACATTTTCACCCTTAAGGACCAGGCCATTTTTTGTGATTCGGCACTGTATCAATTTAACGGACAATTGCGCGGTCGTGCGACACTGTACCCAAAAAAAAAAGTGGTGTTCTTTTTTTCCCCACAAATAGAGCTTTCTTTTGGTGGTATTTGATCACCTGTGCGTTTTTTTTTTTGTGCTATAAACCAAAACAAAAGTGCGACACTTCTGGAAAAAAATATATATTTTTTTTTCATATATATATATATATAACATTCCAAAAAAACTTGAAAATCTAATTTTTTCAGCATTGTAGTACCATTTGTATTCTGCTACATATTATATTTTTTGTTAAAAAAAAATCCCAACAAGCATATTTTGATTGTTTTGCGCAAAAGTTATCGCGTCTACAAACTAGGGGAAAGATTTATGTCATTTTTATTTATTTATTTATTTTTTTTACTAGTAACGGCGGCGATCAGAAATTTTTAGCAGGACTGCGACATTGCGGTGCACCGATCGGACCTCTAACTTACATTTTTGACACTTTTTGGGGGACCAGTGACATTACTACGGTAATCAGTGCTAAAATATGCACTGTTACTGTAATAATGACACTGGCAAGGTAGGGGTTACCCACTGAGCCGATCATAGGGTTAAGTGTGAGCCTGGGGGGTGTTTTCTAACAGTGGGGGGGGATGGGTTTGTAATATCAATACAGAGACCTGTGATCCTAAATAGCAGGAACACAGGAGCTCTGTGTTGACAGTTGAGAGAACAACAGTCTGCTGTACTTCCAACAGCAGACCGCCGTTCTCTCTTAACGGGGAGCAATCGTGGCCGCCGGCCCCACGCCTCAGCTTCCCTGATGTCGAGTGGGTGAAGGCGCGCGCCGCTGGCGGTGCACGCACGCCCACAAGAGCGTTTCCAAGAACCATAATATAGGTATAACTGCAGCAGCTGGTCGGCAAGTGGTTAAACAAATGCTAAAGGCCGATGCTAGCCCAAATGACATTTTCTGTCTTTCGGTAGCTTGGGAAAGCATTAACCACTTCAGCTCCAGAAGATTTTACACCCTTCCTGACCAGGCCCTTTTTTGTGATACGACACTGCTTTGCTTTAACTGACAATTGCGCGGTCGTGCAACGCTGTACCCAAAATAAAAAAAAATTGGTTGTCCTTTTTTCCCCACAAATAGGACTTTCTTTTGGCGGTATTTGATCACCTCTGCGTTTTTTTATTTTTTGCGCTATAAACAAAGCAGACAAGAAAAGCTGACAATTTATTTTAAGAAAAAACAATATTTTTTCCTTTCTGCTATAGAACACTCCCAATAAAGAAATGTAAATAATCAAATTTCTTCATCAGTTTTGGCCAACATGTGTTCTGCTACATATTTTTGGGAAAAAAATACAAATAAGTGTATATTGATTGGTTTGCGCAAAAGTTATCGCGTCTACAAACTATGGGATATTTTTATGGAATTTTTATTTGTTTTCATTTTTTTACTAGTAATGGCGGCGATCAGTGACTTGTAGAGGGACTTCGAAATTTCAAATCAGACACCAAGTGACACTTTTGACACATTTTTAGGGACCAGTGACACTAATACTGTGATCAGTGCTAAAAATATGCAGTGTCACTGTACTAACGACACTGGCAGGGAAGGGTTAACTTTAGGGGCGATCAAAGGGTTAAATGTGTTCCTATGGAGTGCTTTCTTACTGTGTGGGAGGTGCTTTAACTGTGGAAAGTTTGTGCTTAGCAGAAACACAGGATCTCTATCTTCCCTTGTCACAGAACGGCGGTCTGCCTTGTTTACATTCTGCCTCTCTCGGGAACGATCAACAGGTTCCAGTGGACATCAGGTCCGCCAGACTCGCCTATTGGCTCACAGCATAAGCGAGTCGCCGGCTGCATGATGCGTGCCCCAGACCTGGAAGTGTTGAATCACATACATGTACCATGTGAAGGTTGTCTGGAGAGAAACCAAGATGGCACTGGAGTGCGCATGGGCCGCAGCACGTACACGATGATGTCACCGGAGGGAGGAGTTGCAACGCGCTTCTGAGTATGCGCTGTGCTGGTCCAGGGCATGCGCACTCTTTCACCCAAACTTAAAGCGGAGTTCCAGCCTTTTTCTGTGTTTATTAAAAGTCACCAGCTACAAAAAGTGTAGTGGCTGACTTTTAACCAGTTCTGGACCGGAAGGATTTGCCCCTTTAACCGGTTCCCGACCGCCCGCCAATTTACTGCGGCAGTGTGGCTCTCCTGCATGAAACGACATAGACCTACATCGGTCACGCGCCTGCAGCTAGGGGGCGAGTGCGTGCCGCCGCCTGCGTGCTCCCGCCCCCACTTGGCAGCGGGGACTCTGATGCACGGTGCAGGTGGCTCCGATTGCCGCCTGACACCGTGATCGTTCCCCACTGAGAGAGAAGAACGGTCAGCTGTTGTAAACACAGCTGACCGTTCTTCTCTTTGCAATGATCACAGAGCTCCTGTCACTTCTACATAGAAATACAGGTCTCTCTGATCATTTCACAAGCCACATCCCCCCACAGTTAGAATCACTCCCCTAGGCTTACATTTGACCCCTTGATCACCCACAATGTTAACCCCTTCTCTGCCAGTGTCATTATAACTGTAACAGTGCATATTTTTTGCACTAATTACTGTAGTAATGTTACTGGTCTCCCGAAAAGTGTCAAAAATGTCAGTTAGTTACAGTTAGTCAGGTTGAAAAAAGACACAAGTCCGCCTGGTTCAACCAAAAAAAAAAAAAAAAAAACCCAGTACTGAAAATCCAACCATACAATCCCATATACACAATCCTATACACTCAGTTGATCCAGAGGAAGGCGAAAAACCCCCAGCAAAGATAGATCCAATTTGCTACAGCAGGGGGGAAAAAGTCCTTCCTGATCCCCCGAGAGGCAATCAGATATTCCCTAGGTCAACTTTACCTACAAAAAATGTAGTACCCACTTATATGAAGTACACCCAGGAAAGAATCCAGGCCTTTTTTAAACCAATCTTGTGAGCTAGCCAGAACCACCTCTGGAGGGAGTCTATTCTACAATTTCACAGCTCTTACGGTGAAGAAACCTTTCCGTATTTGGAGAAGACAACTGTTTTCCTCTAGACATAAAGAGTGCCCCCTTGTCCTCTGTGTTGACCTAAAGTTAATAACTCAACACCAAGTTCACTACATGGACCCCTTATGTATTTATACATGTTGATCATATCCCCCATTAATCTCCTCTTCTCAAGCGAGAATAAATTCAGTTCCTCTAATCTTTTCTCATAGCTGAGCTCCTCAATGCCCCTTATCAGTTTGGTTGCCCTTCTCTGCACTTCTCCATTTACCCAATATCCTTTTTAAGAACTGGTGCCCAAAACTGAACTGCATATTCCAGATGAGGTCTTCCTAATGATTTGTACAGGGGCAAAATGCTATCTCTCTCTCTGGAGTCAATGCCACTGTTAATACAAGAAAGGACTTTGCTTGCTTTGGAAACCGCAGCTTGGCATTGCATGCTATTATTAAGCTTATGATTTACCAGAACACCTAGATCCTTCTTCGCTATGGATTGCCCCATTTCTACTCCACCTAGTATGTATGATGCGGTCCCCGGAAGTTACCAATATTGCCGATAGTGTGCGCGGCGCACACATGACGTCTTTGTGTGTGTTGCTTCATGTGTCTCCGTGCTCTGGGCCTATAATTTGGCACATTCTGTCTTCTAAGACCGCCTTGGACAGCCTCAGACAGTGTGTGCAGCAGCAGTCTGGTCACTGTGCCAGCCAGTCACCCACAGGCCCTGGCCTCAGCCACCCACCACAGGGTGCCAGCCAGCCACCCACCCACCACAGGATGCCAGCCAGCCAGCCGCCCACTGCCAGCCTTCGACCCACAACAGGGTGCCAGGCTAGCATTCCGCCACCCACCCCACAACAGGGTGCTGCAGCCAGCCACCTACCCCACAACAGGGTTTCAGCAAGCCAGCCACCCACAGGGTGACACCAAACCAGCCAGCCACCACAGTATTCCAAGAAGCCAGCCACTCACAACAGGCCAGGGCGAGTGACACCAAGCCAGCCATCCATCACAGTGTTCCAGCAAACTAGCCACCCACAACAGGGTGAAACCAAGCCAGCCGACCACCACAGTATTCCAGCAAGCCAGCCACCCACAACAGAGTGACACCAAGCCAGCCACCCACAACAGGGTGACACCAAGCCAGCCACCCCCCACAGTGTTCCAGCAAGCCAGCCACCCACAACACAGTGACACCAAGCCAGCCACACACCACAGTGTTCCAGCAAGCCAGCTACCCACAACAGGGTGACACCAAGCCAGCCACCCACAACAGGGTGCCAGCAAGCAACCCACACTGCCAGGCGTCAGCCACCGACCCACAATAGGGTGCCAGCAAGCCACCCACACTGCCAGGCGTCAGCCACCGACCCACAACAGGGTGTCAGCAAGCCACCCACACTGCCAGGCGTCAGCCACCGACCCACAACAGGATCACAGCAAGCCAGCCACCCCACAACAGTGTGCCAGCAAGCCACCCACACTGCCAGGCATCAGCCGCCGACCCACAACAGTGTTTCAGCAAGCCACCCACACTGGCAGGCATCAACCACCGACCCACAACAGGCTGCCAGCCATCCACCCACACTGCCAGGCGTCAGCCACTGACCCACAACAGGGTGCCAGCAAGCCACCCACACTGCCAGGCGTCAGCCACTGATGCACAACAGGATGCCAGCAAGCTACCCACAGCAGACCAGGGTGCCAGCAGCCAGCCAGCCAGCCATTTTTTTAACCTTATTATCTCTTTGAATTTTCAATGGAGATGGATGAAGACAGAAAAAGGGACTATTTCTCGTCTCAACCATCTCCAGAAAAAGCAGCAGTGTGCAACACATGCACAAACAACATAAACATGGGATCAGTAACTGAAAAAAACAAAAATACGTAAAATCTTTGGGCTCATTCAAGAGTTCATCATATTGAATTATATCATGCAGCACAGAAAAAACAAAATTAATATCAATGTGATTTTGAAATACCTCCTCCACTATCCCAGGCAACAATAACAGATATGTTTCAGAAAAAAACAGGTATCACAGTCTAGATTCAGATGGAAGATCCCAACTGCTTGGCAAAGTAATCACAGAGATGATGGTCACTGATAACCAGCCATACTTGAGCCAAGGTACACACTGAAGAGTGAGAAGTATTATCTAACTGAAATGCTGGGAAAGATTCACCAAAAGGTTGTTGAGAAAGTAAAGGCTATGCTGAAACCAGAGAATGCTGGCAACTCACTCTCATTCACGACTGACTGCTGGTCAGGAGGAGGACAAACAGAGTCACTAATGAATCTTACATACCACTTCATTGACAGCGGATGGACAAAAAGGCAATTGGTGTTGAATACAAAAGTGACGCAAGGATCACACACTAGGGAGTACAGTAGAGAAATGTTTCTAGACATGCTTGAAGAATGGGGAATCACCAAAGACCGAGTGATGCTTGTACTCCTTCGAGACAGCGGAGTAAACATGCAGAAAGGAATGAGGCTTGCTGATATGTCAGACCTCAGTGTCATGGCACACAACACCCTCCAACTTTCAAATGATGGTCTGTCAAGCCAGAGAGGTTTGATTGATATATGTTTTGAGAAGCATGAAGAGATTTAAAATGTTGTGCTGGCAAATCTCTTGAATCCTCGATACAAGAACCATGCTTTCTCTTCTGATGATGTATTGGCCAAGGCAAAACAATGGCTAACAGAAAATATTCAACAGGAGGTGCAGGAGATTCCTGCCGAAAAGGCAAGTCCATAACAGCATTTTTAAATTCTGAAAAAGCAGCATGCTGCAAAAACTGAAAAATGTCCAAAAAGACTAAATGAACAGAAGAGAATCTTCTTCATCATGGTCGAATTGATCATGACATTTTCAGTGTTTTATTGGGGCCTCATGTGGAGGATTCAATTTCTTCTGAATCTGCAATAATGAGCCTGGATGATGAACTTCATCTCTATTTGAAGGAACCAAAAATTGACAGAAGAAGTGATCCTCTTCAGTGGTGGAAAGGCACGCTACAAAAGACTTGCTTCCCACGCTAGAAGATACCTCTCTCTCTGTGCTCCTCTGTCCTCCTCTCCCCCTGTACAAAGTGAACATGTTAATGAAGTGGCAGCATTATATGAAAAAAAAGAAGCCGTTTAACAGGTGAACATGAACATGCTGAAACGTTCTGCTTTCTGCAGTATAATATTGTTCTACTTAACTGGGAGTATTGAAAAGAGTAGTAGTACTACTGTCCACTCCAATCCACTGTCTAGCTTTTGTCTAGCTTTTTTCTAGCAGTTTTGCCCTGACTGCAGTAGTGATTAAAATCAGTGCACTACTGCAGCAGTAGTCTACTGAATTCAGTCCAATCCACTGTCTAGCTGTTGTCTAGATTTTTTTCTAGCAGTTTTGCACTGAATGCAGCAGTGATTTAAAATCATTGAAGTGAGTGCACTATTGCAGCAGTAGTCCACTGACTCCAATCCACTGTCTATCTGTTGTCTAGCTTGTTTCTAGCAGTTTATTAGGATCACAGGTCTCTGTGTTGATTCCACAAGTCCCACCCCCCACAGTTAGAAAACACCTTCTAAGCTCACACTTAATCCTCTGATCGCCCCTGGGTAAACACTTTCCCTGTCAGTGTCATTAGTACAGTAACAGTGCATATTTTTAGCACTGATTACTGTAGTAATGTCACTGGTCCCCCCAATGATCTCAAAATGTCAGTAGGGTTTTTTTTTTTCCTTCTCTCTGACCCCCTCCTCCCCCTCTCTTCTTATCCTTCTCTCTCTTCCCTGGTCACCTCCTGCCCAACTTCCTCTTTTAGTCTCCCCCTCTATCTATCCCACTCCCTTTTCTGTTCCCCATATTCTGTCTATTAGCTATGACATAGATCTAATAAAGAGCCCTATGGAACTATTAATTCACCCTGCTTTGGTCCCGCCCGACCATTACATCTGCAAATATTACACAAATTCTCCTAACTCTTTATAAACACACTTGGTCTCTATAACAAGCTCACAAACCCAGTATACAGGTACCCACCTTAAAAATTATTTAGCCACGCTTATCCTTATCTATTACCTGCGCCTAAACCTGTTCTGAGTTTTATGCTATCTCTTAGAAACCAAAAATTTTGGGCTTCATCTCTCTATGCCCTGAGTGTTACTGCATGTTTGTATGTATTTCACTACTGTTTTGCTTGTGCAACTGTTATCTTACCTTATGACCATAGTTGCCGTAATCTGTAATAGACTATTGTACTGGACTGAAGTCGATGTCTTGTAATGCTCTATGATGTTTTATCTCAATGAAAACTTTTTGTGGAAAAAAAAATGTCAGTTAGGGGTCCAATCTGTCTGCCGCAATGTCGCAGTCCTGCTAAAAATCCCCACCATTACTAGTAAAAAATAAAAAGATTTAAAAAAAATGACAGAAATCTTTCCCTTAATTTGTAGACGCCATAACTTTTGCGCAAACCAATAAAAACGCGCTTATTGGGATTTTTTTAATCAAAAATATTTAGCAGAATACAAATTGGGCTAAAGTGATGAAAACATTTGATTTTTACATTTTTTTTATTGGGAAAGCAGAATGTGAAAAATAGCAGAATATATATAGCAGAATGTGAGAAATATTGTTTTTTTTTTTTCTGAATCATTTTTTTTGTTTATAGCGCAAAAAATACAAATCGCAGAGGTGATCAAATACCACCATAAAAGAAAGCTCTATTTGTGGGAAAAAAAGGGCATCAGTTTTTTTTTTTTTGGGTACATTGTCGCACTATAGTGCAATTGTCAGTTAAAGTAACGCAGTGCCGAATCGCAAAAATGGCCTGGTCATTAAGGGGTAAAACCTTTCCGGTCCAGAAGTGGTTAAATGATTTACTGGTGTTATTTCATTGTATGCCATGGTATTGGTGTCATCTTAGGGCCCATACACACTATAAGATTTTCTGAAGACTTTTTCCTTTAGACTTACCAAAACCAGATAATATGAGGTCAAACCTAAACACTTTCAATTTGTATGCAATCTGGCAGGTCCTTGCACTACATAGAAAAGGTAAATCTGAAGGAAAAAGTCTTCAGAAAATCTTATAGCGTGTATGGCCCTTTAGGCTTTGTACACACATACAAAGTAGGCAAATAAGTCAGATGTCAAAATAGTACTGCTGGGACTGATAGTTCCACAGCAACTACAAACATGTATTTTTACATGTAGCTCAAGTCCTAAGAAGCCTAATAATATTTTACAGATGTGTAAAAAATGGGTAAACCCTAGATAATAAAAATCCAGGAAAAGTTTGGCATCTGGGCTCTACTATCATGTTACTTGGCTGTAACTTTTTTTTATTATGTCTCTTGCTACTAGAACAATAAAACTTATTTTTTCCACTCAGGGTGGAGAGGGCAAGGGCCAGAGATAAGTAGGGCTGTCAACTGCAGTTACTCACCCGGACACAGGCATGTCCCTTTGATTCTTGGTGGGGATGCAAATAAACAGGCACACCTTCTCTGTCCAATAGAAACCTCATCCATCTTTTGTATTGGTTCCTTTGCAAAAGACAGACATTGGGAGGGGACAATAAAAACACTGGCAGCCACCAGGGTTTGCAGTAAGGCCTCATTTATACCTGCTGTTAGGGAGGTGGTAAAAATGTGCCATTGAGCAGCAGAATTACTGCCCCCTAACTTTCCCCCGCTAAAATGTAATAGACCATGAACAGTGTTTACATGTAGCGATCAGCGGGCAGCAAACCTGCCGAATGCAACCCATTTAGGTGAACACGGAAGTGCGGCAAATGCCCTGCAATCGTGTACAATGCGTACCGTTGTGGTGCATTTTTTTCAGCAAAAATGGGATTAAAACAGATATTGAGGAGGTGTCAGTTGCCTAGACCTGGACCTGGTGATCGGTTCTGACCAATTGCAGAATGTCCTGTGCCTGTGTAATGTAAACACAGGCACAGGAAATGATGCAATATCCTCTCCTGGAGCCCTTTTTCGGTTCCAACGTGAGAGAAAAGAGCATCAGACAGTGAGTACACATAGGCACACATTTAACCCCCTGATCTCCCCCCCCCAGTTAACCCTTTCACTCCCTGTCAAAGTGCACACTATATACAGTATATAGATAAATTTACTGATCACTGTATTAGTGTCACTTGTGACTTCAGTTAGTGTGAGAGACAGTTAGTGGTAGTTAGTTTCTATCTCAGATAGGTTTGGGGTACCCGCCATCCACCCCCCAATAAAGATTTAACCCCTTGATCATCCCCAGTTAACCCCTTCATTGCCCTGTCACAGTGTCACTTTTATAGTGTACATATCTTTTTTCTGATCACTGTATAAGTACAGGTGACATCAGTTAGCGTTAATGTTAGTTAGTGTCAATCCCGGACAGCGTCAGATCCCCGCTGCATATTTAGTAATACATTTTAACCCTTTGATTGCCAGAGATACACACACACTAAACACCTCCATTACTTGTATAGTGTCTGAACAGATGAATATCTTTGATCTGATCAGAATTATACTAGTGTCGCCAATATTTTAGTGTTTCCAAAATGCAGCGTTAGCAGGGTCAGCCCCAACACCTGCCAGCACCTGCATTTAGCCCCCCCTCCCCCAGTAGCAGATTACTGTCACTTCCAATACACAGCACACTAAACTGCAGCGTTAGCAAACTCAGGCCTGATCTCTGCTAGCACTAGCAGTTACATTTTTTGGTAGCAGTTCAAACAGTCCTTGACAACCAGGTTCTTTTTTTACCTGTGAGTCACACTAGGTACCTGTAAATGTATTGCCCAAAATGTCCAAACAGAGGTACACTAATGAAGAGGTCTTCACGATGCTGAGCATGACGGATGAGAGCGATGGGGAACCTCACTGTCAGAATCAGGCTCAGTATTCAAACCTGTAGAGAGCAGCGGCACCCAGACAGATAGCTCTGATGATGGAGTAGTGGTCCCTGCTGCTCGACCCCATTCTTCTGTTGCTGAGGTGCAACAACCGCAGGGTTCTCATATGCATCAGAGTGTCAGTACCAGTGCCGCTCAATCTTCTGGTGAACTGGCAAGCACCAGTGGCCTAGTACATCCTTGTCATAGTCAAACCAGCACTGCAGTTTCACTTGGTGAAGTGGCGAGTACCTTAAGTGCAGTTAAAGTGGTGGCTAGCACAAATAGTGGCCCGCAGCCACCGAGAATTCGAAGACAGGCCCATAGAGCCCATAGTGTCCTTCCAGATGCGCTTGCAAATCCTGATTGGGAGTCCACCACTTCTGCAGGGCCCGCACTTCCCCCATTCACTGGCCAACCCGGATTTCAGGTGGAAACAGTCAACTTTACTTCCCTTGATTATTATGAGCTGTTTTTCATGGACGCTCTTTACAGATCTATTGTGGACCAAAGCAAATTATATGCCGATCAACTCATCGCCGCAAATCCAAATTTGACCCTTGCCAGAGAATTCACATGGAAACATCATGCGGTCATATTGGTCCACTAACCCAATTCACCATATGCCCATGTTCTCTGCAGCCATGGCCAGGACTAAATACGAGCAAATCTTGCGGTTCATGCACTTCAGTGACAATGAACTCTGTCGTCTTTGGTGTGACCCTGGCTATGACCGGCTCCACAAAATTCGGCCCCTCGTAAATCATTTCAACCAAAAGTTTGCAGCCTTGTATATGTAGCACCCTCCTAGGTAGGTGCTAGAGAGTGAGTATGAATTAGGCTCTGTCTGCCTATCAGAGGAGCAGCAGGAAAATTCTATATTGCTTTTTGCGAGAGCTGGATCTGTGAGTTAGGTCTGCTCAAGGTGCTCAGTGTGTGATTCATTTGGTCTAGGGGAGTGTTTCATGCTGGTCCAAGAGGGAGGCATATTGGATAGTGGGGAAAACCTGACCAATGGGTACACAGGCTTTGATGCAGCCTCAGTGATTGGCACAGACTGGTTGTCTCTGTGCATTCTGGGGTGTGGTATAAAAGCCAGGAGCACATGTGCTCGGGATCTTTGGCTGGTGAGCAGAGTCCTGGAGGGAGAGTGACAACTGTCTCCTTCTCTGCAGTGGTGACATGTGGTCACAGGCAGTCGACCTGGTGAACCAGAAGGAAGGAGCTGAACCTAGAGGTCCAGGAGAGCTGACTGGAGGGTTGAGACACTGGAGAACCTGGAAAAACAGTATCGTGAGTATAGGGGATCGTGTCTGAGGGCCTGAACTGTGAGGGGGCCACCTGTAAGATTCTGGTACCTCTGGTACCCTTAATAATCTATTTCCTTCCAAATATGCGTCCCACCTTTCTTACTAGGTGGTACGCATACACCTTTAAGACAGATTATGTCATCGCTGAGCGCCGCAGAGCGGCTATTTCAACCGCCGGCGTTCTCACTCACATCGTTCGTTCAACCTGCCTTGTGTATCCACATGCTTTCAAGCCTGTCTTGCTGTCGGAACCTCCAGCTGGTTTCTTCTACCTGGAGCAGACCGGAACCTCGCTACTGATCCCTGTATCTCGCTACCGGATCTTCCCCTCTCTACTGGACCCCTCTACTACTAACATTTACTAGTGATAAGTACCCCACAGGGGAATCCTCCATAACCTACTTACACTATCTATCATCTGCACTGTTGCATAGATTGCTAGCTCTTGAGCCTACTACCATCTACTATCTGCACTGTTACATAGATTGCTAGCTCTTGAGTCTACTACCATCTATCACCTGCACTGTTACATAGATTTCTTGTTCTTAAGTCTACTACCATCTATCCTTGCACTGGGTTAGTCTATCCTGTAGTTGTCATCTGCTGTCTTTACCACCTGTCACCATACTCGATTACTAACCTATCTGCACTCTACCTAATACCATCTAGTACTCTCCTGAACAAACCTATCAAGTACTTACCATCTCTATCACTGTTCACACCTGTCCCTTCAGCACAACACCTTCATACTGTCATATACATTCCGCCACTCCAGGAACATCTTATTGAGTGTGTATATTCCTGTATGTTGAAGCTGACAGGCCCACAGTGATGAGTCTGGAGGGTTATTCAACACATCTCTACATGACTACTGAGTGGAGATTTTGCAGCAGCATATCCAGCCTACTACAAAAACGCAGGAGCGTTACACCACCCTGGAGTAGAGTAGTCAGAGGACGGGTGTCAGCTGGTGGAATGAAGGGGGGTGCTAGGCGAGTACCTTGAAGATAGTTGCTCAATCAAATCTTCACTTCAGAGACTTTACCTTAAATTAATCTAGTGGCAAGGTGAATCTGCAGCTTTGCTGCATCTTCAGATAGGAGTCCTCATCAACTGTGAATAGTTCAATAATGGAGTATCCCACTCTATCCTTTCTTCCATCCCTATTTAAAATAAAACAACAAAAAACTACTACAATCCCTAGATTAATCATTGACTGAGCCGGAAAGTAAAGTGTTAAGTTTGTGCATGCTATTGCTAGTGGTAACCCAGAGGGACCTAAAAAGGTGAAGAATTCAGCAGTCCTCAAGGGGGCAGTGCTACATATATGCCCACACAAGCTGTCTGCATTGATGAGTCCCTGAATAAATTTTCTGGCCGCCTTGCTTTCAAACATTTTCTCCTTAGCAAGCATGCCAGATTTGGGGTCAAGATGTATAAGCTGTGTGACAGGGCAACAAGCTATACATGTAGTTTCTGCATTAACAAGAGAAACGATAGCAATGTGGAGCCCCCCAACTGCCCAGACTACATGGGGAGCAGTGGCAAGATTGCTTGGGACTTGATACCACTTTTATTCGGAATGGGGTGCCATTAATACATGGACAATTATTACACAAGCGTGCCACTTATTAGTCACCTTTTTGAATTTGAAATTTGCGCATGTGGCACCGTGCGATCTAATGACTGGAGTTTTCCCTAATGGCTTGTGGATTCCTGACTTAGACGGGGGGAGAGAGCCTGCTTGAAGTGTAATAAATTGCTTGCATTGAAGTGGAGGGATACACGGAATGTTTTCGTTCTGTCCTCCATTCACGCAGGTATGACAGTCCAAATTGCAACGGCCACTGGTGTTGTTGAGAAGCTCCTCTGTGTTCACGAATACAACCTTAACATGGGAGGTATGGACTTCAATGACCAGATGATGGCACCGTACTTAGTTGCCCATAAGGCCAGATGCTGGTACAAAAAAGTGTCTGTATACTTATTTCAATTGGCTCTGCTGAATGCATATGTGCTATGCAAAGCATCAGGAAGAAGTGGATCCTTCCTAAAACTCCAGGAAGAGATCATTGCAGCCCTTCTGTATCCAGAAAGTGTTGTGGCCCAAATTCACAACCCAGATGCAGTGAGCCGGCTGCATGAGAGGCATTTTCTAGATGTCCTCCATGGTACCCCTACCCAAAGAGCACCCCGAAGACATGTTGTGTCTGTAGAAAACGCAGATATAGGCGTGACACCTTCTACTTTTGTCCCTCCTGTCCTGGCCAACTTGGCCTCTGCATCGGGGACTGTTTCCGTTGCTACCACACACTAGTATTAGTATAGGGTACAGTCTAAGCGCAGTGATGGCGAACCTTGGCACCCCAGATGATTTGGAACTACATTTCCCATGATGCTGCTGCACTTTGCAGTGTTGTTGAGCATAATGTGAAATGTAGTTCCAAAACATCTGGGGTGCCAAGGTTCACCATCACTGGTCTAGGCCACACTTTTACACAGGGTCTCGAAAGATGTTAGATTGCAATCACATTTTGAGAGACCCTAACCTGGAACTTTCAGTTACAAAAAAGTATAAAAAAAGTTACAAAAAAAGTAAAATTAAAAAAATAAGCCAAAAATAGTTTTGGTTTATTGAGTTAATTTTCTGTTGTTACTCTACTTTTCTGCTCTTTCTACTTTTACTGTACTTTATATACTGTTATAATATACTGTTATGCTGTAATGTTTTATTGTTACGGGTTTTTTATTGTTAACCATATTTTGCTTTTCAGATACCACCATTCTACTGTACTGTATGCTATTATAATGTAATGTTTCATTGTTACTGTGTTTTTATTGGTAACCATTGTTTACTTTGCAGGTATGCCCATTAGCTGCCGCGCTGATTTGTTTATTCTTACAGCAACAGCGTTTGCTCTCAGCATATACATAAATCAATGATGGCAGCACTGTAGGAGGGGATTTCACCAAAGCAGTTAAAAAAAGAGCATATATGGTGAATCATAGGGGATGGGGTGGACACAGAAGGAGGATCTCCCCTATGCTGTGCCATTTATTTTTTAACACTTTTCTTGACAGAGATTTCTTCATCCACATTGATCGATGCGAATGGAAGAATCTGCTATGTTCTTCTTTTTCCTTCAGCCCATGGGCTGAAGGAAAAAAAAAGAACATTGCATGTATGACCATCATTAGAATTAATACAAATTAATACATTATCTGTGTTTATAATAAAATAATATTTTTTCAAATACCCTTTTCATATATTTTCATATATATTATATTTTATGTGCCTATAAAGTCCCACAAGGGGAACCTCATTTTTTGCCTAAACATTATTAGGGATGTGGCACACATAAAGCGCCAGGCTGAAGCACCCTTTCTAATCATTAGAATTGGGTGGATGCTGGGAGGTCTAATGGTGGGAATACCACAGTCTTTCTGGCAGAGATTTCTTCATCTACATCGCTTGATGTTAATGGAGGAATCTGTTAGGTTCTCTTTTTTCATTCAGCCCACAGGCTGTATGAAAGAAAAAGAACTTTACAATATATGCCCAACAAGGACCAGCAACGTACTGGTACGTCGCTGGACTTTGAGTGGTCATACCAAGATGATACCTGCAGATTTAGGCATCATCAATTGGTATGCACAATTTTAAAGCATGTCATGTTTGATATCTATGTACTCGGCATAAGATCATCTTTTATATTTTACCAAACAATTGGGCAATATATAGCGTGTTAGTGCATTAAATTTAAAAAAAGTGTTTTTTTTTCGCAAAAAATTACGTTAGGGAAATCTCTGTGCAAATACTGTATGACCAAAAAAAATTGCAAAACTCACCATTTTGTTCTGTAGGACCTCTGCTTTAAAAAATATATAATGTTAGGGGGTTCAAAAGAATTTTCTAGTAAAAAAAAAATAATTTTTTTACCTAAACAAAAAGTGTAGAAAAGGCTTGGTCTTCAAGTGGTTAGAAGAGTGGGTGATGTGTGGAATATGATTCTAATATTGGGCATAAAATGCCAGGACAGTTCAAACACCTGCCAAATGACCACTTTTTGGAAAGTAGACACCCCAAGCTATTTGCTGAGAGGCATGTTGAGTCCATGGAATATTTTATATTTTGCCACAAGTTTTGGAAATATTATAATTTTTTAAAAAATTTTACACAAAGTTGTCACTAAATTATATATTGCTCACGCATGCCATGAGTATATGTGGATTGACACCCCAAAATACATTCTGCTGCTTCTCTTGAGTACAGGGATACCACATGTGTGAGACTTTTTGGGAGCCTAGCTGTGGTCGGGACCCCGAAATCCAATCACCACTTTCAGGTTGTCTAAGGGCGTAAATTGCTTATTTTACTTCCTCATTACCTATCACAGTTTCGGAGGCCCTAAAAAGGCAAGATAGCACAAACCCCCCCCCCCCCCCCCCAAATGACCCCATTTTGCAAAGTAGACACTCCAAGCTATTTGCTGAGAGGCATGTTGAGTTCATTGAATATTTTATATATTGCCACAATTTTTTTTTTTTTAAACACAAAGTTGTCACTCAAATTAAATTTTGCTTACACATTCCATGGGTATATGTGAAATGACACCCCAAAATACATTATGCTGCTTCTCCTGAGTATGGGGATACTCCATGTGTGAGACTTTTTGGCAGTCTAGCCACGTACAGGAACCTGAAAACCAATCACCGCCTTCAGGCTTTCTAAGGGTGTAAATTGTTGATTGAACTGGGAACACATTTGGGGAGGCACACCCCTAATATTAGGGACTGTCCCCAGAAACCATCTGGGACATCTGATCACCCTACCAAACATCCTGTGCTGGTAAAGCCTATACAAAAAAATTGGGGTAGGAATGTCTCTGGAACAGGAAATTGTTCTGTCCCCACATGAAGCGAATGAAGGTATAACTGATAATAGCTGTGTGATTTCCTACCTTTGTATCCAAGGAGTGGGGCAGACCAGACCGGCAGATGCTCAGGTTAGATGGATCCAGACTTACGCATGAGGATGAAATAAAACGTGGGTTTATTCAATCGAGATAAAGCAATAGACGGTGATACAATACTGTTCTGTAGTAGTGGTATCAATACTGTCCTGTTGGTGTCTATCCTGAGTCTAACTGCTGGTCAAAAACTGATGTCTTCACAAGTCCAAAAATGTGGAGTTTCCAGTCACACAGCCATAAAGAACTGAAAATTGCTGCTGGATGTGATAAAGACACACAGCCTGAAAACACGCCCATAATACAAAATACTAACAAAAACAGAGGCGTGCAGCATGCAAATTCTGGCCAGCAGATGGCAGCAGTACAACAATGCATAGAAAACAATATGGTGAAAGAATGATTGAAAATGCAATGTACAAATAACTATGAGGAGAACAGCACACTCCCCGTCTGAAATTTCCTTTGGAGATTTCACTATGACGAATGTCCATAAAATATTATACAAACCTGCAACAAAGAACATGTTAAAATGCAATAAACATAACATAGTCGGGTTCCCTGACTCGTAGTGGAGTAGATCACGAAGTTCAAGTTCAGTCCTTTTCATCCTTCAGGAACGTTCTCGATTGGTAATATTAAAATGAGTTTGTTAATTGGCCTTGCAAACGTTTTAAGCTTGCCCTTCCTGAAGATCTTCAACTCCACCTTTCGGACCTTGCCATCCTTACTAGGAAAAACCTTTGTAATTAGTCCCATAGGCCAGGCAATCCTTTCGGTTTGTTGCTCCTTCATCAATACGAGGTCTCCTTCTTTCAAGTTTGGTTTTTGATGTTGCCATCTTCTCCTTCCTTGAAGAATATTGAGATACTCTTTTCGCCATCTGTTCCAGGTAATTGCACACGTTTCCAGTGTTTTTGGTAGATATTCCCATGAGTAAATTCTCCACTAGGCATTAGCATATTGTCAGTTTTTTGAGTAAGTAGAATAGCTGGAGACAGTATGGCTGGTGTTTCAGGATCCATAGACACTGGCACAAGGGGTCTTGAATTAATAATAGCTGAAACTTCAGCAAGAAGAGTGACAAGAGTCTCGTGTGTAAGTCTTGAAGAATTTACATCCATCAACATAGAATTTAAGATGCTGCGTGAGATCTCGACCATTCTCTCCCAGGAACCCCCCATATGGGAACTATGAGGAGGATTAAAAATCCAGATGCAACCTTTCTCCGCCAACTGATCTTGAATAGGCTTAGTGTCGATGTTCAGTTCTCTACAGGCTCCAATAAAGTTACTTCCTTGGTCTGACCTCCACTGTTTCACGGGTCCTCTGATTGCGAAGAACCGTCTTAAGGCATTAATGAGGCTGGAGGGGTCCATAGATTCTATCACCTTTATGTGAATGGCTCGCACACTCATGCAAGTAAATAGCACAGCCCAACGTTTACTGTTTGCATGACCGCCACGTGTTCTACGTGCGGACACCATCTATGGTCCAAAGACATCCAGGCCAGTGTAGGTGAAGGAGCGGTTCTGTACATAGTCTATCCGCAGGCAAGTCGGCCATTTGTTGGTGTAGCTGTTTTCCTCTCGCTTTACAACAGTGTACACAGCCATGCAGTAGTTGGGCTACACGTTTCTTCATACCTATAATCCAAAGACCTGCAGACCTTAACTTGCCCTCAGTGATTTGTCTGCCCTGGTGTTCAGCCTTTTTGTGGTAGTGTCGGATCAGCAACATGGTGATATGATGTTTGCTGGGAATAATCACAGGATTTTGTTCCGCAACTCCTAGGTGGTCTTGATTCAAACGACCACCAACTCTGAGCAGGCTAAAACTGTCCATAATTGGATTTAAGTTAGCAAGAGGACTTTTTATAGGAATCTCCTGTCTATTGTTCAAGCACTTCCATTCCACGTTAAATTCTCCCTGCTGGACATGACGTATTATGAGAGACTCGCTATGAGACATGTCCTCAGCAGAGAAGGGTTTATGGCAGACATGACAATCTTTATCTACCTGAGTATTGTAATAACATCTAGCGATGTGCACTAACCTTGCAATGGTTCTGACGAGTCTCGTCCAACTGGAGAAATGTTCGAAGGGATGACAGTCAAGGCTGGAGGTCTGCCTTGTTTCAGTGACTAACGCACTAACTTCAGCGCAGATTTCTGGGTCATTATCCGGATCCTGGATGCTGAAAACTTCCTGTACACATTCATCTGCCCATCCTAGCGAAAA
Organism: Pelophylax lessonae; assembly: GCF_965119305.1. Taxonomy (NCBI): domain Eukaryota; kingdom Metazoa; phylum Chordata; class Amphibia; order Anura; family Ranidae; genus Pelophylax; species Pelophylax lessonae. The sequence continues at coordinate 216,824,152 of NC_138774.1, read as the reverse complement.
CTCTGGACCTGTAAGCCAAGTAGAGTTAGTGAAAGAACCTATAGACATAGGCCTGGTGGCGTGATCTGCTGGATTAAGTTTGGATGGTACATAGTGCCATTGTTCGGGTTTGGATGACCTCCTGATTCTCTCCATGCAGTTACTGACATACACATAAAATCGTTTTGTCTGATTGTAGATGTAACCTAAAATGACCTTACTGTCCGTATAATACTGGACTTCATCTATGTCGACATCCAATTCTTGTTGTATGAAGTCTGCAATTTCCACTGCTAACACAGTCCCACAGAGTTCAAGTCTGGGAATAGTGTGATCAGGCTTGGTGGCTAACTTAGCCTTACCAAAAATGAATCCAATGTGACTTTGAATGTTGGCGTCTGTCACCTTCAGATAGGCAACCGCTGCTATGGCCTCCGTGGAGGCATCCGAGAATATGTGGAGTTCCTTCTTTATGCTAGAGGTAAGTGAGGTTTTAATATAGCATCTTGGGATGCAGATTTCATCCAAAGCACAAAAAGATTGCTTCCAGGCTTCCCATTTTTGCTCTTTATCAGAAGGAAGAGGGATATCCCAATCCTTGATGGTTTCGGAACGCTGTCTCAGTAGGGATTTACCCTGTATAGTGATGGGTGCTACAAATCCCAGCGGATCGAATAGGCTGTTCACCACTGATAGGACGCCACGTTTCGTGAATGGCTTGTCTGCACAGCTTATTTGAAACCCAAAGGATTCGACTGAGAGATCCCATCTGAGGCCTAAGCTCCTTTGAACGGGTGGACTTTCTAGTCCCAAGTTGATGTCCTTGAATCCAGGTGCATGGTCACCCGACTCGAAGGCCCTCATTATTTTTTGCGCAATAAACAAAAAAATAGCGACAATTTTGAAAAAATAACAATATTTTTCACATTTTTTTAGATGAAATTCCCCCCCCAAAAAATGTAAAAATCAAATTTTTTTTACATTTTAGGCCAATTTGTTTTTTGCTACATATTTTTGGTTAAAAAAATCGCAATAAGCATTTTTGGATTGGTTTGTGCAAAAGTTATTGCGTTTACTAACTACGGGAAAGATTTATATAATTTTTTTTTTTTAACTAGTGACGGCGATCTGCGATTTTATTTGCGGGACTGCGACATTGCGGCGGACAGATCGGACCCTTGACTGACATTTTTTACACTTTTGGGGGTACCAGTGACATTACTACAGTAATCAGTGCTATACATATGCACTGTTACTGTAAAAATGACACTGGCAGGGAAGGAGTTAACTTTATTGGTGATCAGTGGGTTAAATGAGTCCCTAGGGGCGTGATTCTAACTGTGGGGGGGTGGGTGCGTGGTTTGTGATGTAACCACAGAGACATACGATCCTACATAGCAGGATTGTATAGTCTCTGCAGTTACATAAGGGAGAATGACAGACGGCTGTGTTTACATCAGCCGTCTGCCTTTCTCCCTCTCCAGCGGGAAATCGCAAGTGGCTGGCAGACATCGGAGCCTCGCGCGGGGATGTCAGGGAACGAGCGGGGGCGCGCGCGCGCCCCCTAGAGGCTCGTGGGCGAGTGACGTACTGGTACGTCACTTTGTCCAGGAGGGGCTGACCACCGCCGTATATAGTCGTGCGGCGGTCGGCAAGTGGTTAATACAACCTACTTTTCATACATCATATGGTATATTTAATCTCAAACAGATGGTCAAAACCTGATTACACCTGACCTGAAATGGCAGCAGAGCAAGTTTACCCAGCAGGGTGTTCATGACATGGAGCCATACATAGGAATTCATATCATCACAGGATTTTCTTGCATAGGCCTCCTGTTGTGAGGTATGGGGGTAGAGGAACCTCAGATTAGACCTCCTGGGGAGGTTATACCAACATCAAAAGGCCAGCTGTTAATGAAAGATGACCCCGGTCAAAACCAGTGATTCATGGAGGAATGGCGCCCCTAGTGGAGACTATAACATGCTTCCTGGAAAGATGAGATACTTCCTGTTGATTAGGAAGGACTGCATCTTTGGATTGTCATTTGACAAGCAGACAGTGGGTGTTTATGTGGGTGGTGTATGAGTGGACTTTAAAAGCAGTCGCCAGCTAGAATTATTTCTCCCTTTGCTTTTCTTTCCCATTGAGCCCAGCTGAAACATACTAAATACCGAGGACGACCATATATAAAGTATTATCTGGGCTTGTTTTGTTTTATATGCTCTGTAGTATTCGTTTAGTGTTTTATGTTAGCATTTCTACTTTCTTTACAATAAATTAGATTCTTGCTTAGTTAAGCAGTGTGTTTATTCTCATAGCTAGCATTGGTATTATATCCTTACTTTTAACCTTATCAGAGCTTTGATAGACTTTCAAAGGAATAGACAAGATAATACATATTTATATTAAATAGGGGAGGTCCAAAACCACCCCACATTTATTTCACAAGTCATAGCAGCTCAGGTTCGGATATCACCTGCATTACCTATGTTGTCACCATAGGAGTGCTGGGAATACTGTTCATAACCGCTGTTTGCCGGAGACTTTGCAGAAAAGTCGAGGGGATCCCTTCCAACGAGAGCTTCATCAGCTGTTTCCTGGAATGGTGAGAGGGCTATTGGTTCAAGAGTATTACTGATTGCAGTAATACTAAGTGCAGGAGGGGAATTACCCCTAGTGCTGTATCACCTGGACTGCTCTTGCCCCTCTAGCAAACTGACTTTTCATCCATATTAGTTTAAACCCGTTACAGTGCTGGACAATCCATGTTGAGCCGTATCTATTCTCCAGCTAGTGAAAAGATAATAAATATACATAAAGTGCACCAACTACTATTAAAATGGCCCCACCGATAGCCAGCTGAGGAAACACCAAAAGATTGCCATCCTGTTTTACTATTTGGCTCGGTCTCATCGTTATCTAGTTATTGTTATCCTGTTAAGCAGTTATAGAGTTGACCATTCTGCTCGAGGCTTGTCACAGTCATGATATTCAGGGCACTCAGGTCCTTGTTGGCCAACCTGACTTTTTAGTTTAGCAATTACAACAAAAGACAGAGTAGCCACTAGTAATAGGGACTTATCTGCTGGGCAAAAGACTGCCAAATATTCTGATTTACTCGCCACCTCTTTATTATACCTAAATTTAAAAACAAATACCCAGAGAACCATTTTATAGCCATGAACCTTTGCCCAGTGATGGAGTTATTTTTTCTTTAGTTGTGCTAAACTCTCCCTAGTCTCCACTGAAAATCTGTGAATAGTTCTCACAAGATTTCATATATCCTATAAAATGCAACTAGATTAAATGTCAGTATTTTTATCGCTATTTAGTACTGGCTGCCTAAGGATTTGATGTTTGGAGCACCCTAAACCAGACCCTTAGTAAAGTGGATAAGGTGAGTATATTACAATACCTATCAACCATCCTGATCTCTCTTGGGCTATCCTGGGATTTTAGCTGAACCCTGGAATGTTTCAACACCCAAAGTCCCCTCAAAATGTCCTAGCAGTCTGTGCTGGAATATTCGTTCCAGTACCTGATGTTGATCTTTGACCAGCACAAGTATAGGAGAGCTGGGAAAACCTATTGCAACTTCCTGTTTCTGGTCATTTCTGAGATTGGCTTCCTTTCCTCTGAGGTCCTCTGAGGGGGCTGATCAGAGGTCTGATCAGAAATCTGAAAAGTAGTTTGAGGGCTAATTTTTGAGAAGGCAACTGATCTTTTTTTTTTAAGGGTAGTTTTTATTGAGCTTCAATTTCAACATGGAAAAGGTAACAAATAAACCAAAAACAGCAGTACAGCATTGTAGATCAGAAAAAGACAATCCAATACAGTATTGTCTTGTAACCTAAGGATCATGTATGCAATGTCAGCAAAACCGTCAGTAAAAAAGTAAGTGACATTTAAAATGCTGTAGTCATCTTATTTGAAAAGAAAAAAAAAAAAAACACATGAACTGATAGAAAAAAACCTAAACCACATTACTGGAATATGGGTAAAGGTCTGTACTCTACAACTGCAGGAGTTTCTCAAAACACAACATACAGTATATCCCTGAAATTCAGTATTAGCACAGTCATTGATCATACATCAATATCCCCAGAAACTGGGATGAGCCACCCAGCCAAGATTTTTTTGAACTTTTTGGGGCAACTCCTAGAGGAGTAGATCAACGTATACAGCGTTAGCGATTTAATAATAAATTTGACCCAAAATTGAAGAGTAGGAGGGGAGGGTTCCTTCCATTTGAGTGCTAAAGCTTTTTTGACATAAAAGAACACTATCTGTAATAGGGTCTTCTGCAAGCCACTCATGTCTTACTCAGCAAAATCATCCAAAAGGCACCTAGCTGGGGAGCAGATATTTGGGAGAGCTATTTTTTCCTCAAAAAAGGATAGATGACCAAGAATTGCTGACTCTGGGACATGTCCAAATCATATAGAATTAGACCCCCAAATCAGAATGGCAGCGGGGGGGGGGGGGGGCAGTCTGGATAATCCATTCAAAGGTAACTGATCTTAATGGCAGGATTACCAGTATTATTTTAATGAAAACAAAGCGAATTAAAATACATTTTGAAATTTTATATGAACATAATGCAGCTAATGTGAAATTTTAGTTTAGATTGTGCTTAGATTCACCTAACTAACCAGACAAGACAAGTCAGCTACACTAGACATGAAACAAGCCACAATAATTGAGGTTAACCAGTTAAGAAGTTTACCCATGCTAATATACATTTTGGTAGCTTAGATAGTGTAAGTGTGCATCATTTTTTAACAAAGCCAAATTGTCTGGAAAAAGAGCCAAGAGTTTTTCATCCTGATTTTTTTTTTCATTTCTACCTTGATATTATCGAAATCCATATACATTTTTTAAAATTGCAATACAGCCTTTGCTATGCTATGCTGTGTTCCTTATGCTTCAGAATGAAAATGCATCTCATAAAATTCCATCCTGGTAAAAATGTAATTTGGTGCAATCATTTAGTGTGCATTACATTGTATAGGGAGGTAACCCATAAACTCTACAATGTCATTACTGTGCCATGCCAGGATTTAGAAATACTTCATAATTAAGGCGCATTCACCTCTATGTGCTTTTTATATGGAATGCAAGGAGACTACAAAAACAGTTGAATTGTATTGATTTGTATTAGTGTTGCATTGCTGTAAAATAACACTTAAAAAAAAGGCACTCACATGCATTATTGCTCAATTTTACTGCATAATTAGAAGCTCTAATTTTTTTCTCAACTTTAAAGAAAAAAAAAAAGCAAAGTGTTTGGTAATGATCACTATTAACTTGTATCTACATATTTACAAAACTGGAAAAAAAAATTGTGATTGTGTCCAAAAGTTTTTTGTTTGTTGTTTTGTCCATACAACTCTATTCTTATTCCCATAGACTTTTATACACAATCTAGGACAATTGGAAAAAAAAAAAGATAATCTGTTTCCTATTTATAATTAAATATTTCCCATGAGAAAAATGAAGGCTGTCATTGCAACTTTCTTTCTAAAAATACCAGTACCCTAGCTGTCATGCTGACCTCAACTTCTGTATTTTATGATTTACTGACCTTGAATAAACATGCATATCAGGAAGCCTGGAAAAAGTAACAATTCCTTATCTGTATGTAAAGACTAGTTTTGCGCAAACTCTAAAGTTTGTATGTGTATCGGCAAATCATAAACATTTCATAACCTGTGGTTTATATCATAATACAAAAAAATCACACATAAAGTGCATAGCAATAGTGCAGTCAATTTCACATGTGCATATAAGGTGCTAATAAAGTGCTAATAATACCACTTGTTTCCAGAAAAACTGCTTCTCGTGTGAATATATATAAACAAATGGTATACTTCCACCTCCTTGTGAGTTGTGACACCTCTGTTCTCCCAAAACTCTCACTTTTATGAGCAATCAAATAATCCTTGTTGATTACAATCCGGAGGGCAATGCTCCACCAATCTAAGCCTTGTTCCAGATTTGTTAGACATATACTCTATTACCAAATGAATTTGGATGCCTGCCTTTACATGCACATGAACTTTAATGGCATCCCAGTCTTAGTCCGTAGGGTTCAATATTGAGTTGGCCCACCCTTTGCAGCTATAACAGCTTCAACTCTTCTGGGAAGACTGTCCACAAGGTTTAGGAGTGTGTCTATGGGAATGTTTGACCATTCTTGCAGAAACACATCGTTGAGGTCAGGCACTGATGTGGACGAGAAGGCCTGGCTCACAGTCTCTACTATAATTCATCCCAAAGGTGTTCTATCGGGTTGAGGTCAGGACTCATCCATGTAAACCTTGTGGACAGCCTTCCTAAAAGAGTTGAAGCTGTTATAGCTGCAAAGGATGGGCCAACTCAATATTGAGCCCTACGGACTAAGACTGGGGTGCCATTAAAGTTCATGTGCGTGCAAAGGCAGGCGTCCCAATACTTTTGGTAATATAGTGTCTGTAGTTGATCCTCAGTAGTGGTCCCTTTAAGGCGCTATCCACTATGATTCATACGTCAGCAACCCAGCTTTCCTTATCTTTTAACATCCAGAAATACACTAGTTTTTCATCCTCTCCCCATGTGTCTGTGATGACACATGGGGAGAGGATGACATCACAGACACATGGGAAGAGGATGGCATCACAGACACATGGGGAGAGGATGACATCATAGACACATGGGGAGAGGATGACATCACAGACACATGGGGAGAGGATGAAACACGTGCATTTCTGGATGTTAAAGAATGAGGAAAGCTTAGTAGCTGGCATATGAAGCGTGGTGGATAGCGCCTTAAAACTGATAATTTTATACTTACCTGATGGTCATTTTCCGTTCCTGAAGCATAAGAATGACAGCATACACGTATTGGTATAGGCTCCACCCCTCTACCAATCAGAACTGGTTATACTATACAAATGAGTTACCTCCCCTAAGGCAGCATTCTTGTAACTATACTCAAATGCGAAACCCCCAATGGAGGGACCTGTATGCTGTCATGATTATGCTTCAGGAAAAGAAAATTACTGTTAGGTAAATATAAACTTTTCCGTTTTCATGACACAACCATGATAGCATACACATATAGGATGTAGCACGCCAACAAAATACCATAAGGGAGGGCCATGTTGAAGTGTTTTAATCAACATATTCTTTGAATCATTTAGAACTGAAGTCATCTCCCCTGCTTCCAATGTTGCTTGATTAACTTTGTAATAGGGTAAAAATGGTTTGGAGTATATGAACCTAGTTGGTGTCCTGTAAAAAATAATTCTGGGCCTATGAATTCTGCCCATGAGCATGCCACCCATCTAGTAAAGTGGGCTCTGCACTAGATTTATGGATTAATCTTTGCCCTATAAGCCCCCTTGGCTACTTTGATTATGTCATCATCCTAGTTGACAGTGAAAGTCTTCTTCTGATACCGCCAGACCTGAAGAGGCCACTGTCTGACCTTCTAGAGAAGGGCCACTTCCATGTATTTTTTCCATGTCGAGTCCACTACTCAAGCTTGTGGGGACTTAGACATTTCAGGTTGAACATGCTGGAGGGGCGATGTCCTGTTCCAAATGCAGGGATGGAGACCTTTGTATGGTGCTGAAGAAGAAGAAACTAGAGCTATTTTGTTTGATAATGGTAGCAATAAGGTAGTTTACCACTTGACGCTTGGATATCTGACATTCTTCTCCCAGACGTGATAGCCTTAGGAAATACTGCTTTAGTGTCACAGAAAATATTGAGGAAGTCTTGTTCAGAAGAATGGAGAAGTGGGACAACCTTCCCAACACTAGTTGCACTGCAAGTTCCAAGGGGAAAGAACGACCATTAGGAATTGTTTACAAGATGTGGATCTCAAGAAGTGAGGACCTGACCAAGGCTTGACTACCACTTAATCCCTTATCTTGGCTTAGTTGCACCATAATGCATGACATCTTAATCTTTACAGTCGGGAGCAGAGGATTCCATCCTTAAATTCTGAGAGGTTTCCCATGTTTTATTATACCTAAAGTTTGTAGCAAGTGCCCTGGCTTCCACAGGGTTTCAAATACTGAAGGTGAGACCCCTGTATGAGCCTTCAATACTTGGTCTCCCAGCTGCTAGATCTAACTTGGCTGAATCCAGATACACTTGGCCCCACCGTGTAAGGTCTGAAATCTCAGGAAGGAGAATAGAATAGGACATTCTTGGGCCAAAGACTTGAGGACATCGCGGCCTGCAAGGCCATCAGAACATTATTGCCATCATCACATCTGGAAGACTACGGATCCTGAAGAGGAGCTTGGAGATCTCTGGGACTGGTGGCTATACAGGCTAACCTGTTGACGCCACTGGATGTTAGTAGCTTCACTGCTTCAACTTCTAGGAAGCTCCTTCTTGCAGGAATAACTTCCATTCATGACCATAGAGGTTACTATCAGGTTAAGATTAATTGAACTGCATGTTGGTCTAGGGACACACAATTGACATCCAAGACTTTGTATCTTACAGTGTCTGACAGGAAGTTCTGGGTAGCCAGAAAACAAAGAATGATGAGATGAGACAGGTTCTACTGTTGGCAAACCTGAATGGGAGATACCTGTGACATAAGTTTAATAATATTGTATTCCTTCTTGCCATGAAGATAGGAGATTACCATTACCGTCTGTTTGGAGCATAACTGAGGCCTCCTAGGCTGTGTTTCCCAAACTACTTTAACGCTTGGGAATCACTGCCCCCCTGATGTTAGCCATTTCGTCCTCCATTGGCATTTGTCATTGACCTTGAGCTAGTAGGTCACTGAGGTGAATATCAAGAAAGTGAATAGATTGTGATGATTGGTATGCCAGGAAGCTGATGAAAGCTGAAAAGATTAACTATTTTCAGCCACCACCAACGGGACCTGTCTCATATGTGGGGTTATCTTCTCTGGAGTAGGAAGAAAATCCTATATTACCTTAGAAGGCCAGATTATAATGTTCTCAATCTTCCAGTGAGTCCAACCGACTGCCTGGATTACTGCAGACTACTTCTCGATCATTTGGGATCATGGGATACTAACAGATGAGAAAGAGCTATGACTTGCCCCAAGTGAGAACCTAATACTGTCACCTTCTGTGAGAGCAACTCTACAGTATTCCCAAAGTGTGTCCCAAATGTCATTATTATAATGAGAGGATTTGGCCTTCCCCAGCTAATGATCCGTCCAAATTTGATCTGAGCCTGAATCAGAATTTCACAGTACCTGGAGGAGGTTGAGCCACCCACAGGCTGTTGTCTAGCTATGGAACCTGCTGCCCTTGCTTCCACAAGATGGCCACTACTGGAAGCAATGTTCTGGAAAAATATCTTGAGTATGTGGAAAGGCCAAAGGTTGTTGAATGAACCTGAAGTGAAACTCTCAGAACCAAGGGTGTACCAAAAGCGTATGTACACATCAGCTAGATCTAGAGAAAAACTACAGCTGCTTTATCTGATGGTTTGAGTGATTGTTCTCAATAACTCCATATGAAGTTTTGGATTTTGATTCTTTGTTCCATTTCCTGCCTAAATTTGCTTTTCAACTAAGAACACTAGATCGATGGCTCACTGTTGGAACAAGATTTGGTAACATTTGCTTAAAGCTTTAAAAAACCATAGTGGGAATTAGAGGAGTTGGAGGAGTTGAAAGGAAATTCAATGACTTCCTTACTGCACAGGCCTCACAGATCCTGAGCTTTCTCTGCCAAAATGTGTGATAATTCCTCCAATAACACCTTCTGGGCAAATTTGAGTAAAAGGAACTTTGCTGCTCCTAGGGAGGAGCAGACTTGGATTTGGGCAACCAAAGAAAGACAATTATAGTTACATACATAGTTATATAGTTGTTGAGGTTGAATAAAGACAATAGTACATCCAGTTCAACCTGTGTAGGTGTGTGTGGCCGTAATCATCTCTCATACCCCTGAATGTTCTGATCCTTGAGATGTACATCCAAGAGTCTTTTCAAAGTAGCCATACTTCCCGCAGAAACCACCTCTTGTGGTAGAGAATTATACAATCTTGTAGCCCTAACAGTAAAGAACCCCCTGCGTTGCCTGAGGTTAAAACGCTTCTCCTCTAATGGCATTGTATGCCCTCGAGTCCTCATGCAATCCTTTCGACTGAATAGCTTTTTTTCTATGCTGAGATCACCATTGAGGTATTTTTAAATTGCTATCATGTCCCCTCTCAGGCATCTCTTCTTCAGGGAGAATAAATTAAGTGATTGTAGATGCTCTTCATAATTAAGGTCCTCCAATCCCCTAATTAGTTTAGTTGCCCTTCTCTGGACTCTCTCCAGCTCCAACACATCCCTCCTGAGGACTGGTGACCAGAACTGGACATAATACTCCAGATGCGGTCGGACCAAAGTTTTATAAAGTGGTAGGATTATAGTTTTATCTCTGGAATACATCCCTTTCTTTATGCATGCCAATATTCTGCCTGCTTTGGCAGCTGCCGCTTGACATTGCATGCTATTGCCTAGTCTATCCTCTACTAAGACTCCCAGATCTTTCTCCATTTTTGATTCCCCCAAAGGTTCCCCCCCTAAAGTGTATTGTGCTTTTTATGTTTTTAGTCCCCAAGTGCAAAACCTTACACTTCTCCACATTAAACCTCATTTGCCATGTCGTTGCCCACTCTGTTATTTTGTTCAGGTCACTCTGTAGGATATCTGCTTCATGCTGTGCAGTTATTGCCCTGCCCAATTTTGTGTCATCTGCAAAAACTGATATAGAACTACTGATCCCATCCTCAATGCTGTTTATGAATACATTGAACAAGGTTTGTCCCAGGACTGAGCCTTGGGGGACCCCACTTACCACCCCAGACCAGTCTGAGGATGTGCTATTTATTACCACCCTTGGGACACGCCCTTTTAGCCAGTTCCGTATCCAAGAACAAACCTTGCGGTCAATGCCTGCAGACTTTATTTTATAAATTAAGCGCTTGTGGGGAACTGTATCAAACACCTTAGTGAAATCCAGGTACACCACATCCACTGGTCTCCCCCTATCTAGCTAACAGCTCACCTCCTCGTAGAATGTTTAGAGATTGGTTTGACAAGAACGCCCATTTGTAAACCGGTGCTGATTACTGCTGATGATGTTGTTGTCTTTAGCAAACTCTACGATATAGTCCCTTATCATCCCCTCCAGAAGTCTACTTACTATCGATGTCAGACTGACAGTCCTATAATTTCCCGGGACATGCCTCTGGCCTTTTTTGAATATAGGTATCACGTTAGCTTTCCTCCAATCCCCTTGTACATTTCCTGTCATAATACTGTCAGCAAAGATCAGGAACAGTGGTCTAGATATAACCTTACTAAGTTCTTTGAGTACTCTCGGATGTACGCCATCCGGGCCTGGTGATTTATTTGTGTTAATTTTATCCAGCCTTTTCCTGATTTCACCCTCTGTTAGCTATAGCGGCAAGTCCTGTGAATTACTGCTAACCATACAGTCATGGTCAGTGTACCCCTCCTTTTCCTGTGTAAAGACTGAGGAGAAAAAAGCATTAAGCACGGTTGCTTTTTCAGTGTACTCTGTAACCATCCTCCCCTCATTGTTAACCACTTTAGCCCCAGCCCTATTTCGGACACTTTTTGTTCACAAGTTAAAACCAGTATTTTTTCCTAGAAAACTACTTAGAACCCCCAAACATTATATATATTTTTTTAGCAAAGACTCTGGAGAATAAAATGTCGGTCATTGCAAAATTTTTTGTCACGCGGTATTTGCGCAGCGGTCTTTAAAACGCCATTTTTTTGGAAAAAATTTGAAAAATCACATTTCACTGCATTTAAAAAATACTAAACAGTAAAGTTAGCCCATTTTTTTTGTATATTGTGAAAGATGATGTCACGCCGAGTAAATAGATACCAAACATGTTACGGTTTAAAATTGCGCCCCCCCGTGGGATGGCGACAAACTACGGTCAATAGAGATCTCAATCTGCGACGCTTTAAATTTATTTAACGGTTACCAGTTTAGAGTTAGAGTGTAGCTCTTTTTTTTTAATTATTGCCCACGCTCTGGCGATCGCGGCGATACCTCACATGTGTGGTTTGAACAGCGATTTCATTTGCGGCTCGACTTGCGTATACGTTTTTTTTTGTGCGCGAGCTAACGGTGACGGGGACGGCTAAATTTTTTTTTTTTTTTTTTTTCCTATTTATTTTTTCTTTTTTTTTAAACTTTATTACAGGTTTTTAAAAAAAAAAAAATCTGATCACTTTTATTGCTGTCACAAGCAATGTAAACATCCCTGGTGACAGCAATATGTCGTGACAGGTACTCTTTATGGAGGGATCGAGGGTCTAAAAGACCCTAGACCCCTCCACTACACTTCCCTGTATGCAAAACGCCGAAAACGGCATTTTTGCATACAGCCGTTTTTCAAATCTGCCGCCTTTTGCAGCACAGTAACCCGGACGTGACGTCATGGACGCCGCCTCCAGGTTACGTCATCGGAGACCCGATCGATGCCGTTTCCGGCATTCATCAGGACTCCATCCAGCCGGCGGACGTGCCGGCTGGGTGCTCGGGGCTCCCGGTGGGACGGTAGCCCCGAGCAAAGCCGCGGAAGGCGGCGGGAGGGGGGGACGTCCCCTCCCGCCCCCCCGGGTAACGATCGAGCGGCTCCCGAGCCGCATCGATCGTTACCGACGGAAAGCCGACCGTCGGCTTCAAACAACGGTACCGGGATGATGCCTCTAGCTAGAGGCATCATCCCGGTATAACCCCGCAAAGTCTGATGACGTAGAGGTTACGTGACTGGTAGTAAAGTGGTTAATTATGTGTGCAATATGCTCTGCCCTAGTTTTTTTGCTGTTGATATATTTAAAGATTTTTTTTGGGTTCTTTTTACTATCCTCCGCTATATGTCTCTCAAAGTTGATTTTAGCCATTTTGATATCGTATTTACTTTTCTTATTTGCCTACTTGTATTGCTCGAAAGCCAATACTGTGCCCTCTGATTTATATTTCTTGAAGGCCATTTTTTACCCCTAATAAGTTTTTTTAACATTACGGTTAAGCCAGCCAGTTTTGGCTTTGTCTCTTCTAAATTTATTTCCTATAGGAATGCACTGCGAGATGCATTTGTTTAATATGTTCCTAAAGCATTCCCATTTTTCCCCCGTGGTCAGTGTTCCTAGGGTTTGGTCCCAGTTTACCCTTTCCATCATTGAGCACAATTTGGGAAAGTTTGCCCTTCTGAAGTTTAAGGTTCTTATGTTCCCCTCTTGCCTAGTTATATTGTTATTTAGGCTAAATGTGATCATCCTGTGATGGCTAGAGCCCAGGTTGTCCTGGACTCCAACCTCCGAGATTAGGTCTGGGTCATTAGTGATCAATAGATCCAGCACTGCATTTTCTCTAGTAGGAGAATCCACCAACTGAGACATGTAGTTGCCCTGTAAGGTTTCCATGAATAGACGGTGAGTGTGTAGTCCCCTCTTCCCAGTCAATGTCGGGATAATTGAAGTCCCCTAAAATGATGACTGATTGCCAATTTACCCAACAGTGATATAAATTCCAGCTCTACCTCCTCCCTTTGGTTGGGTGGCCTATAGCAAACTCCCACAATTACTTTTCCCTTTATTATTAATTTATGATTATGGACCATTTAATCTCTTCTATAGCGCTTCTAAGGCCCTGTCACCAACTCTTTTTTCTGGGCCTAGGTGACTAGCCTAAAGGATTAGTCTCAAATCTAGACATCACTGATTCCATCTTAAATAGCAGTCAATTCACTTTAGAAAGAGGCATATGCAGTCAGTGGGTTAAGTCATAGAGCTTGACTAACCACGCAGAATACTAGAGTAACAGCATACTGCATCGCTGGTTCCTTTAATTTCACCTAGGGATCACACACCACAGAGACTTATTACTGGTCCAGTTTGCCTTCAACTCTTCTGCTGAGAACCAAAAAGCCTTGGCTACTGAAGTTAACTCCCACGCAGGCCACACAACACTACCTAGGGGTAGAAACAACCTAATTTCCAAATCCATATTGCTGTTCCCATGCCTCATCCGCTGGCAGACTGGCACTTCTGGCTAGTCTGATGGTCTGCAAAGGTTAAAAACAGCAAACCCAGGTATTAGAGCATAAACAGTAATCCAACCTGCAGAGCCAGGCATCGCTGAGGTAATAGGAAGGACTTAACTTTGCACAGCAACACCTGCATATCAGGCCATGTATTTGCAGTATGGCAGACAAAACAAAACCTGTGAGGCATTAATGAAACAAACAGAACTATAAATAACAAATTAACCTACTTTGGCAGCCTGACATATTAACCGCATAATAATCATGACAAACCATAACAGCCTATGGTTTACCTTACCTACCTGTGCAGCACACACCCCTGACTGGCTCTAAAGTGATGGATGAGGTTCTATTCCTGAACAGGTGGCCACCAATACCCCCCCAGGCAGCCGCCCAGGGCTCCCGGTCGCTACTACCGCAAGCCGGAAGTTATCCCAACGCCATCTAGATCATAGTAGAAAGATGTACTCCCTGAAAGATTAAAATGAATCATTACCTCACAGGTGAGGTAATGTTTTCTATCTGAGATAGGATATATTTTAATTGTATGACTAATACAGTACATATATGTAAACATTACTCTTTTATGATCTATTTTAACCAGTTCTCGACCAGAAGGATTTGCACCCTTAATGACCAGGCCATTTGTTGCGATTCGGAACTGCATTACTTTAACAGAAAATTGCGATGCTGTACCCAAAATAACATTTATGTCCTTTTTTTTCCCACAGCTAGAGCTTTCTTTTGGTGGTATTTGATCACCTGTGTGATTTTTATATTTTTGCACTATAAACAAAAAATAGCGACAATTCTGAAAAAAAAAATGCTTTCACTTTCTGCTATATAACATTCCCAAAAAAAAAATGTAAAAATCTAAATTTTTTATACTTATAAGGCCAATTTGTATTGTGCTACATATTTTTGGTAAAAAAAAAAAAATCCCAATAAGAGTATTTTGATTGGTTTGCACAAAAGTTATTGTGTCTACAAACTAGGGGAAAGATTTCTGTCATCTTTATTTTTTATTTTACTAGTAATGGCGGCGATCTGCAATTTTTAGCAGGACATCGACATTGCGGCGGACAGATCGGACCCCTAACTGACATTTATGACACGTTTGGGGGGGACCAGTGACATTACTACAGTAATCAGTGCTAAAAATAGGCAATGTTACTGTACTAATGACACTGGCAGGGAAGGGGGGCGTGGCCGGCAGCCGACGGAGATGGCCGCGTGAGTGAAGAGCTCTAACACTCCCGGTCTCTCCGCAACGATTCCAGCGACGTGGGTGAGCGACTCCGACTCCAGTGGCCCTTAAGACACTTGCGGACACTACAGGCGACCATGGGGAAGAGAAAGGACCGCGGAAGACCTCGTAAGTTAACGGACTTCTTTGCCTCAACCAGCACTCCGAGGTCCCAAAATGGCGCCGAGGCCTACCCGAGGGCTGGAAGCGCCGGAGCCTCGGGCGGATCACCTCCCGGGATCGGGGGGGATCCGAGCTTAAGGTCATCCTCCGCTAGCAGCAAGTCCTCCCAGGGGGGATCCCCGTCCCGCAGCCCACAAAAAGCGGCCCCTAAGCGGTCCGAAGCTCACCGCTGCGCTGGGGACAATAGCGCGGGCCCTGGCTCTCTGGACAGCACTTTAGAATTTTACGCCAATATAAAGGACTTTCCCACGACGGGACAACCGCTTACGGATGTCACTATGAAAGACATGCTAATGTCCATAAATGGCGCTTTTCACAGGGAAATAGTGGCCTGTGTCAACGGCATAAAAACGGAGGTGGTGGACCTGGGAGGCAGGGTGGATCACATAGAAAATAAAATGGAGGAGTTTTCTATAGCCCACAATGAACTAGTAGATGATCATAACGCGAAGGGGGATGAATTGGAGACCCTAAAGAGCAAGATGGCGGACCTGGAGGACAGGGCACGCCGTAATAATGTGAAGCTGAGGGGGGTCCCAGAGTCAGTCCCCCCTTCTGAACTGCGTGCATATGTACAAGCCATGTTGCTGGCTCTCATTCCGGACATACCGGTGGTAGAAGCGGTGGTGGATCGTGCACACCGCCTGCCAAAGCCGCAACATCTACCCGAGAAAATCCCAAGGGATGTTATAGCACGTATACACTTTTATCACATTAAAGATGACCTCATGCGCTTTGCAAGGAACACCTCCCCACTTCCAGCACCGTATCATGGATTATCGGTGTACGCAGATCTATCTCAATTTACCATGGCGGCTCGGAAAAAATTGATCCCTATGACCAAGCTACTCCGTAACAACCAAGTAAAATACTCCTGGGGATTTCCTACCAAACTCCTCATTGTTAAGGATGGTCGCACGCATGTCATCCGATCAGTGGAGGAAGGGTTTGCCCTGACCAAGAAATGGGGTCTCCTACCGGACCCACAGGAATCCTCTACCGGAGTGGAACCCTCTCGTTTGGAGCCTGAGTGGCGGCGGGTCAACAGATGAGTTTATGGCTACAGCATCGGCTTTAGGGCTAATAGTCACATGGGTCTCATGCGGATACTCAGCCCCATACGGTTTCTTCTTTGTGGCCAACTTTGTTACTTTTTCTTTTCGTTTTTTTATATTTGGTCTGCTTTGGAGGATTTGCTACCTGGATGAGTCGGAGTCCAGGAGTGACCGGGTGATTGGAGCTGAACCCCCTTCACCTGTGCCTGCGATATTATCGCATGATGGGGTATACCCCATACCCTTCGTTAAGTGTTTGCTATCTCTTTTTTGTTCTCTTTTGTTGTGTCTCACAGTTTTTTAGCCTCAATGACTGCTACGATGCTCTGGAAACTACCACTCTAATGACCAAGGACAGCAACTCTGGACCATGTTTACAACGTCAGCAATGGTATGTGAATGCACCTATACGTGTGAACTGTAAGTACTGTCTCCTTCGACCTAGCCTGTTCCCTCTGTTCCCGCCCGGGAGATATTTTTGCCTTTTCTCACCTGAAGGATTTTTTCTTTTTTCTCATTACTTTGAAATTAAGGACTGCCATGTGGACCTATCTTCTCTTATCCTGCTTGTAAATGGTTATTAATATAGTTTCCATTAATGCTCACGGTCTCAATAGCCCCTTCAAGCGCAGGTCTCTTTGGCGGGAGGCCCGTGCTCTCAGGGGCGATGTTGTGTGTGTACAGGAGACCCACTTCGCACGGTCCAAGTCACCTAAGTGTTCTGACAAGCTATACCCGCATGTTTTTACCTCTTCTGGTGACACTAAGAAAAAAGGAGTGCTCATTGCGATTAAAGGCTCCGTGGCCTTTCAGTTGCATGACATAGTCACCGATGACGCAGGACGATTTTTAATATTGATCTGTGACATTAATAATATTACCTATACAATTGTAAATCTATATGCTCCCAACCAGGGACAACTCAGGTTTCTGAGGGCGCTTGTGAAGAAGGTGGACCGTGTGAAGAGGGGTCTCACAGTGTATTGTGGGGATTTTAATTGCATTGGGAATGCTCAGTTTGATTGCTCTCCCGCTCAGGGAAGGACGAGGGCTACCCTTCAAAAGTTTCTGCATTCCTCTAATCTGTATGACGTATGGCGCTGCCTTAACCCTGCAGAGAAGGATTTCACTTACTACTCGGCCCCTCATGGATCCTATTCGAGGTTGGATCTATTTGTGGCTGACTTGCAATTTCTGCGAGTGGTTGAAAAATCTACAATTCACACAATGTCCTGGTCTGACCACGCTCCGGTCTCTGTGGCAGTCTCGGAGCCCCATATAACCACCCCAGTCCATCTGTGGCGCAATAACGCTTCCTTGCTCCGGGACGTGGGCCATCGGGAGCGGCTGGGTGGTCGGATCCGGGAATACTTTGAACATAATGACACTCCGGGGATGGATGTCTTCACGCTTTGGTGTGCCCATAAGGCATTTGCTAGGGGAATTTTGATCCAGCAGGCGTCTAGAGTTAAGAGAGAGAGGGCCCAGGCTATGAAGATGCTTCTAGAGCAATTGCGCTCTCTGGAGGCTGCTCATAAATCGGACCCTATTCCTTCTAAGCTGGAAGAGCTAACTGCCTGTAGACAGCTGGTTAGGGATAAACTTTTAGAGGACCATCAGAGACTTCTATTCCAAACTAAGGCACGTTACTACTCCCAGGGTAACAAATCAGGCAAGATGTTGGCCAATTACTTGAAGAAAAGGCAGCAAAGGGCTAAGCTTTCTTCTATCAGGGATCCTAAAACGAATTCACTGGTGCATCACCCAACTGCCATCGCTAATGCCTTTGCCAATTACTATACTTCATTGTATAACCTTAAAGAGGACGGCAATACTCCGCAGCCCTCGGATTCCCTTATTGCTTCATTCCTAGACTCTTTACGACTCCCCACTGTGTCAGAACATATGTTGCAAACCTTGAACTCCCCCATAACGGAGGAGGAGGTGCAGAAAGCTATATTGTCAATGCCCTTAAATAAATCCCCTGGAGCAGACGGCTTCTCGGCCGAGTATTACAAGGCGTTTCAGCATACCCTAACCCCGTATCTCTGCAAATTGTTCAATGCGGCTGCGCAGCGCTCCTCCTTCCCGGAGGAAATGCTGCAGGCAGTCATAGTTGCACTCCCCAAGCCTGGTAAATCACCCGATGCGCCCCAAAACTTTCGCCCCATATCCCTCCTGAATTCGGATCTAAAGCTATACGCGAAAATATTAGCAGTACGATTGGCGGAGGTGACTCCCGGCCTGGTCAAAGAGGATCAGGTGGGATTCGTGAAGGGTCGGCAGGCACCGGATGGAACTAGGAGAATGCTGGATCTATTGCAGATCGCTGAAAAACGAAAGGTGCCCTCGGTGTTCCTGACGTTAGATGCTGAAAAAGCGTTTGACAGGGTGCACTGGGGGTACCTAAGGGCGACCTTAGCTAAATTCGGGATTCAGGGGCCTATGTTCTCTGCGATTTCGGCACTCTACACAACACCTTCAGCCAGGGTGTTTACATCTAGTGCGTTATCAGAAAAATTTGCAATCACTAATGGTACGCGCCAAGGGTGCCCGTTGTCCCCACTCATCTTTTCCCTAGTAATGGAACCCCTGGCAGAGGCCATTAGAAGCGACCCGGGAATATCTGGAATTAAAGTGGGGGGCAGGGACCACAAAATTGGACTTTTTGCGGACGATGTGATTCTTACTTTGACCTCCCCGATGACGTCTCTTTGCAGCTTGCAGCGCCAACTAGATGCATTTGGAGCCATCTCCTACTATAAACTGAATGTGACTAAATCTGTGTGCCTGTCGACCTTTCTATCCGCTAAGGAGCTGAGGTTGCTCAAAACTCAGTATCCCTTTCAATGGTCAAATAAATCACTCCCATACTTAGGTATATCTTTGGTGGCTCCGACATCTCAAACATACCAGGTCAATTTCTCTAAATTGTTATCTACAGTAATGGAGGACCTAACACATATTGCATCTTACGAGCTGTCCTGGTTGGGGCGTATAGCTGCGCTCAAGATGTTGGTGCTGCCTAAGATTTTATATTACTTTAGGACAATCCCGGTGGTGATCCCATCATCCTTCTTCCGTAACATGGACAAAATGTTCAGGAAGTTCTTATGGGGGGGCAAAGTACCGAAGATTCCGTATTCTGTGTTACTTAAATCCAGGGCTAAAGGGGGGACAGGCTTCCCATGCCTTCGGAAGTACCATTCTGCGGCTTTGTTAGATCAGGCAAAAGCCTGGTTCGATCCGGAACCAGATAAACTTTGGGTACATCTGGAAAGGGCAGTAGTGGCAAATAAGGACCTCCCTGCCCTACTGTTGGCATCACTAGCGAAACGTGAAGTTTACACCCCCGATTTGGCCTCTCTTAGGGCTACTCTAGGGGCCTGGGGGGAGGTGCAAGCATTGACAGGGATCCCTAGGACTAAGATGACCTTGAGGTTAGCAGCTTATGAATATCTCATTCCTACGTTGAGGATTCCTCCTGGGGAGCTACCGCGATCTGCCACATATGGGGAACTGCGTGCTAAGTGTTCGGACAAGCCTTCCTTTTTTTGGGCCCAACTGCATCACTACCACATTAAATACCCTGATCCAACAATTGAAGTACCCTCGGAAGTATGGGAATATATGCTCAATGGATATCATAAGTCGAAGGGTCTTTCGTGGTTCTATCATACACTGCAGAACCAATTTAGAAATAGCAAGTCGGCCTCCGTGGCAGCCTGGGAGGCAGACTTGGGGGAGGAGTTTTCGGAGCGGGACTGGGAGGTGGCTGTCCGCGCTGGCTATTCCTATTCCCACTGCACTACTCACTGGGAGGTGGCCCTAAAAATTCTCCAACGCAGCTATTTAACTCCTGTGAGATTGAGGAAAATGTTTAAAGATATTGCCCCTACCTGCTGGAGAGGATGCGGGGAATCGGGAACGCTATTTCATCTTTTGTGGCAGTGTAAAAGACTCAAGAGCTACTGGGCGGCCGTGTTCGCTCTACTACGGTCATTGACCGGGGAACCGATTCTGATGTCCCCAGCTCTGGCCCTCTTGAACCTGGGGATCCAAAAGATTCCTCCCCTCCACCGAACATTAGCTGCCCATGTCCTGACAGCAGCGAGACTGACAATTACAGCAGCTTGGAGGTCTGACGCTGCTCTTACGACATTGGAGGTTATCACCAGGGTACGTTCTCAATACTCTTATGAGAAATTTTTTGCTAATATGCATGGTCGAAGTTTGCAGTTTGAACAGGTATGGAGTCGTTGGTCACTGAAATACCCGGGGTAGGGCTAGTCCTGCACCGGGGAATTTCGCCACGCTTATTTCTATTTGATTTTGAATGTTGACTAGTTACTGTATCTGAGGCTAAGGTTAATGACTGTCCAGTTGATAGTCTGGTATACCAATATGTTGCTTACTCAGGTGCACAAGGGTTGAAGAGTATTTGGCGGTGTAAGTGCCCACCACCTTGGACTCTCATTAGAGAATAGGGGGGGGCCCCGGGGGTCAGTGCCCGGACCTTGTGGGGTGTAGCGGGGGGCCGAGCTGGGCCACAGTATTGCTCCCGTCAGGGGTGGCCGGGCTTGGCCTTCCTGCTGGGCCCCTGGGGGAGTTTCGGGTCGGGGGCTGGTCTGAGGGGTGTATTATAACACCGACTGTTGGTGGAGCCAAGTGTACAATGTTAATCGTGATTGTTACTTTCTTCAACCAATGTACCTGTATATGATGTAATTGTTATTTGTTCTTTTTGGAAAAACCTAATAAAAACTATTGGAAAAGACACTGGCAGGGAAGGGGTTAACCTAGGGGTGATCAAAGGGTCATGTGTGAGCCTAGGGGAGTGTTTTCTAACTGTATGGGGTGGGACTTGTGAAATGACCACAGAGACCTGTGATCCTATATAGAAGGATCACAGGCCCTCTGTGATCATTTCAGAACGATTGGCTGTGTTTACAACAACTGACCGTCCTTCTCTCTCAGCAGAGAGCGATCATGGGTGCCCGGCGACAATTGCAGCTGCCGGCCCCGTGGATCAGCATAGTAGGGACAGGAGCGTGCTTGCCCCCAGCACCGCTCCCTCGAACCCACGTACCCATACGCCAATTCGCGCAGCCGGGCCAGCCTGCCGCAGTATATATGCGGCAGGCGTTCGGCAAGCAATTAATCCTTCAGGGAGTAAAGCTTTCTACTATAATCTAGATCGCATACCCTGTCCTGTGTTTTTTTTGGACAAACATAAGAGAATAATAAGTAGCCAAGACTAGTAAGTCTAAATTTGGCAGGGTTTTATAGATCGATGGACCGGTTTGAGTACCACAATAATTCCTCTATTATTATCATAGGATGTTTGTCCTTTATATGGTCCCGGCACCCGCCCAGGGAAAGGTTTTTTGTATGTGTGACTATTATCAGAGGTTTGTTTCCGTCTATATTTAACATCTGAACATGGAATGTAAACAATATATTTGTGATTATTTGTTTGTAAATGATGTTATTTTTCCCCATAGATGAGTAATATATTTTTTGTAGCCTTGAGGAAGCGACTGGCGAAACTCGTCGGCATCAGAGACCCTCAATCCTATATAGTGCTCATCAGACTGGTCACAATACTTTTCCCTTAGGGGGTTGCTTTTTATACATTTGCTACTTGTATTGTTTTTATCTATTTTTGATACAATAAACCATATATTTTATCTAATTATGGATATCGGGGGCGTGCCTAGCCGGCAAGATGGCCGGCCGCATATGATCGGAGCTCTGCGGCCTCCACTCGAACTCCATGCAGTGCATCTTGATGCCCACCTTGATCTGGACCTCCATGCGAGTATTGCGGCAGCTTGTGATACATACCGGGCAATATGAGTAAGGAGACAAGTAGGGAACGTCCCACTACGGCAACAGAACGTTTGAAGGAGTTTGTGCGGACCGAGAAGCAGGAAGTAGGTTGGAGCCCGCCAAACACACGGAGTGGAGGAAGCAGCAGCAATACACAGAGCAACATGCCGGCGGAGAAACCAGCAAAACTCTCACTTGAACAGATACATTCTCAACTTATGGCTGCTATAACTGCAAGTAATACTATGTTGACTGGTAAAATGGAGGAAATTAGAATGGATATTGGTTTAATACGCCATGATCTGCAGGCTGTGAGAGAGCGGATGGCAGAGGCTGAAAAAAGGATATCCTCAATAGAGGATAATTACACTCCAGTGCCAAATTGTATATTAGCAGCTGAAAAGCAAGTAACATACCTTAATCAAAAAGTTGATGACCTAGAAAACATATGAAGATGCAATAATATCAGATTTGTGGGCTTACCGGAGAGGGCTGAGGGGAAGAATCCTGGAGATTTTGTGGAGACATGGATTAAAACCCTATTTCCTGATACAACTTTCTCCACTGCATTTGCAGTAGAAAGAGCCCATAGAATTCCTGCAAAACCACCAGCCCCTTGTAAAGATCGGGATCTTATACTATGGAAAGCAAGACAAAAGGGTACCATTCAATATGAAAACACACAAGTGCTTTTTTTTCCTGATTTTTCAATAGATCTACAAAAATTGAGAGCTACCTTCTTTGTAGTAAAAAAAAATTAAGAGAACGACACATTACTTACTCCATGGCATACCCTGCGAGGATGAGGGTGGAGGAAGATGGGAAAATATATTTCTTCAATACTCCGGAGAGTGTACAAGAATGGCTTTCCTCGAAAGGAACTCTAAAGTGAAAGGAAAGAAGAATCTTGCCATTTTCCTTTGTTTTTCCTTGTAATGAAAACTCTTTTTTTTCCTGGTGAAGGATACAAGGAAAAAAGAAGCATGTAGATGATGGAATGACGAAGTGGGGGGAATGAAGGGACTGGGAGTCAAGGAACTATGATTGTTTTTTTTTTTTTGTGCGTTTTTTGTGCGTATTTTTTGCAGGGTTCCTCTCCCTCCTCCTACCTCCTCCCCCCACTGGTAATTCTTTGAGCCATTTTTTTCTCTGGCTTAGCAAAATTCTTTTTATATTATTCCTTAGAGAAAGGTGACATTTTTCTGAGAATAAGTTGGGAGCTTGAGTGGAGGCCGCAGCTATATTGTCCTTGCATGCAAATGATTGTATGCTCGGGCAATGTCCCATTGTTTTTTTTTTTTTTTTTTTTGGAGTAAGGCCTATTGCTCGATATGTTGCTATATGTGCATGATGATTTTTCTTTTTAAAAAAAAAAATATTTTTTTTTTGATAATTTTGTTTGTAATCTTTTTTTCTTTTTTTCTTTTTTATATTTTTTTTCATTACTTTTGAAGATCGCTGTGTCCTGGTGTGCCCAACTGACCTCAATAATTACATTGGTATAAAATATAGGGAGTACATTGCTATGGGGTATTATCATGATAAATGTCATAGATTGTCATAGATTGTCATAGATGGTTAGACATATGGGATCCCTTTTGGGAAGTGAACCTACAGCTATATGTAGAAAAAAACCTCTAAGATGACTACACAATGTAAGTTCCTATCATGGAATGTTAGGGGTCTAGTGACTCCCCAGAAGAGATCCCAGGTAATTACAAATATATTACAAACTAAAGCACAAATTATATGCCTGTAAGAGACACATATGATCCCAGATACAACAAACCAATTGTGTAAACCCTGGATTCAATGGTTAATACATTTGAGCTACTCAACATATGCAAGTGGGGTTTCACTGCTTGTCCATAGGTCAGTACCATGGAAGTGCATTCAAAAAAAAAAAAAAAGTAGATCCTGAAGGGCAATATGTATTTGTACGAGCTCAAGTGTATGATATACCATTTGTTATTTTAGGTATATATAATCCACCACCTGCTACATTAAGTGTAATTAACCACTTGCCTACAGTGCACTTTCACCCCCTTCCTGCCCAGACCGATTTTCAGCTTTCAGCGCTCTCACACTTTGACTGAGAATTACTCAGTCATGCAACACTGTACCCATACAAAAATTGTGTCCTTTTTTCACACAAATAGAGCTTTCTTTTGATGGTATTTGATCAATATTGGGTTTTTTATTTTTTGTGCTATAAATAAAAAAAGACTGAAAATATCGTGAAAAAACAAATTTTTCTTTGTTTCTGTCATAAAATTTAGCAAATTAGTAATTTTTCTTCACAAATTTTGGCCAAAATTTATACTACTACTTATCTTTGGTAAAAATAACCCAAGTAAGTGTATATTATTTGGTCTTTGTGAAATTTATAGAGTCCACAAGCTATGGTGCGAATCATTAAAAATTGATCACACTTGATCACACCTGATGTACTGAAGGCCTATCTCATTTCTTGAGACACTAAAAAGTCAGGAAAGTACAAATACCCCCCAAATGACCCCTTTTTGAAAAATAAGTAGACATTCCAAGGTATTTAATAAGGGGCATGGTGAGTTTTTTGAAGTGGTAATTTTTTCCCACAATGCTTTGCAAAATGAAGATTTTTTTTTTTTTTTTTTACAAATTGCCGTATTAACAGGTTATTTCTCTCACACAGCACATGTATACTTGCAACTACACCCCAAAACACATTCTACTACTCCTCTTGAGTATGGCGATACCACATGTGTGAGACTTTTTCACAGCCTGGCCACATACAGAAGCCTAACATCCAAGTAGCAGCGTCCGGCATTCTAGGAGCACAAATTACACATATAATTTCCTGACAACCTATCGTACTTTTGAAGGCCCTGGAGCACCAGGACAATGGAAACCCCCATAAAATGACCCCATTTTGGAAAGCAAACAGCCCAACGTATAATTTTTAAAGCATAATGAGTCTTTTGAATATGTCATTTTTTTCCACAAGTTTTTGGAAAATGTGGAAAGAAAATGAAAACACATTTTTTTTTACACAAAGCTGTCCATTTATGCAATATTTCTAACACATAGCATGTACATAGCAAAAATTGCACCCGAAAATACATTTTGCTATTCCTCCTGAGTATGGCGATACCACATGTGTAACACTTTTCACAGCCTGGCCACATACATAGGCCTAACATCCAAGTAGCGCTTTACACAAAGTTGTCCATTTATCCACTTTAAGACTGGGCCTATTTTTGACACTTAGTGTTTACAAGCTAAAATCATTTTTTTTGCTAGAAAACTACTTGGAACCCCCAAACATTATATATTTTTTTTAGCAGAGACCCTAGAGAATAAAATGGAGATAGTTGCAATATTTTTTATCACACCATATTTGCGCAGCAGTCTTCCAAATGCGATTTTTTTGAAAAAAATTCACTTTTTTGAACTAAAAAATAAGAAATCAGTAAATTTAGCCCAATTTTTTACCATAATGTGAATAATAATGTTACGCCGAGTAATTTGATACCCAACATGTCATGCTTCAAAATTGCGCATGCTCACAGAATGGCGCCAAACATTGGTACTTAAAAATCCCCATAGGCAACATTTTAAAAATTTCTGCAGGTTACTAGCTTAGAGTTACAGAGAAATAGGGCTCAAATTATTGCTCTCGCTATAACGACCGCGGCAATACCTCACATGTATGGTTTGAACACCGTTTACATATGTGGGCGGGACTTGCGTATGCGTTTGCTTCTGCGCGCGAGCTAACGGGGACAGGGCGCTTTAATTTTTTTTTTTTTTTCCTATTTATTTTATTTATTATTTTTTTATTTTTACACAGTTTAAAAAAAAAATGTTTTAATCATTTTTATTCCTATTACAAGGAATGTAAACATCCCTTGTAATAGAAATAGGCATGACAGGTCCTCTTTATTGTGAGATCTGGGGTCAAAAAGACCTCACACCTCACAACTACACTAAAAAAAAAAAAAAAAAAATAGTTGAAAGAGGGAAAAAAAAAGAAAAAAAAAAGCGGCCCTTTAAACCGGTTGCTAGGCAATGTCTTTTGACGTAGCTCCGGTCCTCCAAGACCATAGAGTCGAGTGAGGGCCATCTTGCCCTCACTCGACTTCCTGTCTCTGAGGATCCGGGACCGGATAGTTTTCCCCGCTGCCGGCGGGTCCGGTAAGCTGGGAAAACGTCTGGGACGCGGCAGGAGGGGGGGGCACCTCTTCCCCTGCACTGTAAGGGTAATTCTGCGGCGAATCCGCCACTGGGACCACCCTTATCTGAAAGCCGACCGCCCGCCGTTTCAAAAAATACCGAGGTTATGGGGGCTATCTGCTGCCATAACCCCAGTATTTAGCTTTTAATGGCCGAAGCATATAGTCGTTAGGCGGTTAGTAAGTGATTGCATGTATATGGAAAACAGGTGACGATGACTGATGGGGTGACAGGTGACGATGACTGATGGGGTGACAGGTGACAATGACTGATGGGGTGACAGGTGGCGATGACTGATGGGGTGACAGGTGACCATGACTGATGGGGTGACAGGTGACGATGATTGATGAGGTGACAGGTGATGATGATTGATGAGGTGACAGGTGACGATGATTGATGGGGTGACAGATGACAATCACTGACAGGGTGACATGTGACGATGATTGATGGGGTGACAAGTGACGATCACTGATGGGGTGTCAAGTGACGATGATTGATAGGGTGACAGATGACTATGACTGATGGGGTGACAGGTGACGATGACTGATGGGGTGACAGGTGACGGTGATTGATGGGGTGACAGGTGACGATGACTGATGGGGTGACAGGTGACGATGATTGATGAGGTGACAGGTGATGATGATTGATGAGGTGACAGGCGACGATGATTGATGGGGTGACAGATGACAATCACTGACAGGGTGACATGTGCCGATGATTGATGGGGTGACAAGTGAAGATCACTGATGGGGTGTCAAGTGACGATGATTGATAGGGTGACAGATGACGATGACTGATGGGGTGACAGGTGACGATGACTGATGGGGTGACAGGTGACGGTGATTGATTGGGTGACAGGTGACGGGCGATGGTCACTGATGGGTGACAGGTGACGGGCGATGGTGCACGACGGTACTGATGGCAGTCTCTGGTGACCGGTGAACTTTAGGCTACGTTCACATGTGAACGTAGCGATCATGGGCAGAATCACTGCGATTCTGCCCGTGATCCAGAAATCATTGCAAATCGCGGGGCGCCTGTGCGTTGCCCGTGATTTGCAATAGCACCCCAAACGCTGTGCGATGTTGCCGCCATTTCCGCCTGCCGAATCGCGGTAACATCGCGCAAACAACGCATGACGCCCCAAAGAAGCTCTTGTACCTTTTTTGGGCGTCATGCGTCATTTGCGCGATGTTACCGCAATTCGGCAGGTGGAAATGGCGGTAACATCGCACAGCGTTTGGGGTGCTATTGCAAATCACGGGCAACGCACAGGCGTCCCGCGATTTGCAATGATTTCCGGATCGTGGGCAGAATCGCTGTGATTCTGCCCGCGATCGCTGCACTCACATGAGAACGTTATGGGTGTCAATTTCTGGGCACTGATGAGATGACTGTTGGGTGACAGGTGACATTGGGGGGGGCTGAGGACTGTGTGGGGACATTTATTTCAGTGCTTTTACTTTGCGACATGTGTACAGAGCAGTAACTCACTATTTCTAGCTCTGCTCTCCTTATACTGGAAGCTGTATGAGGAGAGAAGAGCTAGTAACAGTGAGTTACTGCTCTTTGTTTACATTTTGTGAACTGTCAGTGACTGTTTACTACCGCCGGTGACAGCTGTGTTCCTACGGAACACAGTGCCACCTACATGACCGCGCTGCGCGCTCCCGATCGCGCATGCGCGGTCATCTTGTGGGCGCCTTCATTGTGATCGGCTGTGTCATTGGAACACAGCCGATCACGTGGGAAACAGCCACGCCCATTGGCTGTTTCCCCCCTGCCGGTGACGGGGGGTGTCCCGGGGACACCCCGACACCGGCAGTGCAGGGCGGCACGCACGCGGTTGCGCGCCTGCCCTGCTTAAAGTGACGGCGGCCCAGGATAATGGTTGCTCCGCTGTCATATGACGGCGGGCGGCAAGCGGTTAAAGAAGCTATGCTATTCGCAAGTTTATACCCAGAGGCATTAGTGCTATGCCTGGGAGACTTTAATCTTCTGTGGGACCCGATGGTGGGCAGGCATGGAGGTGGGCAGGCATGGACCCCCCCTAAAAAAAAACTTGAAAACGACTTATGTTTCGTGAGTTAGGGGAAGAATTTGGATGGAGAGATTTGTGGCGAATGCTTAATCCTCGGACCAAGGCTTATTCCTGGGCCATCCCAGGAAGTTGATGTATGTCAAGAATAGTTCTGGCGCTGGGAAATTATAAAATTATTTCTAGGGTTGTCTCTGTTGAATATTTGATTAGAGGAGTGTCTGATCACTCACCACTCCTGGTAAATATAGCAATAGGAATTGAGGGAATGAAGCAAAACTGGAAATTTCAGCCATATTGGTTATCACAGATTGGAACGCAGGATCGTATACCTGAACAATTGCAGATATTTTTAGAAACACATGGATCCCAAAGAGATTCGATTTTTTGGGATACCTTGAAAGCATATCTACAGGGGGCACTTAGATCAACAATATCATATATT
Source organism: Pelophylax lessonae (assembly GCF_965119305.1). Classification (NCBI taxonomy): domain Eukaryota; kingdom Metazoa; phylum Chordata; class Amphibia; order Anura; family Ranidae; genus Pelophylax; species Pelophylax lessonae. Next base: position 216,795,089 of record NC_138774.1, on the reverse strand, counting down.
AAAAGAGCTACCAGGCAGGAAACTGAAGATCTAGAAGAGCAATGTAGAGATACAAAAGCTGCGTTTTTGAAAACACCAACTGAAATAAATAGGGAAAAAATGGGAAATTACAGTAAGAAAATATACTACACATATAGCAGCAATAGCTAAATACAAACAATTTGAATATCAACAGAAGTACTTTGAACAAGGGAATACTTCAAGTCGTCTTTTAGCACATATGGCTAAGCAACAAAGTACAAGTTTAGTTATAACTAATATACAACGCCCTGACTGGGAATGCGTAAGGGATGTGGCTGGTATTATGTCATGCTTTCACTCATTTTATACTGATATGTATGCCACCTCTCTTACGTATAATGCAGATGAAATTTCAACTTATCTGAGTGAAATACACTTTCCAACCTTAACGACCCAGCAGGTTAAATTATTAGAAGAAAATCCAAGCGAGGAAGAAGTAAGAAGAACAAGTTTAGCAACAGGAAAGGCTTCAAGACCTGATGTACTTCCGTTAGAAGTATATAGTAAATACATGGATATTCTTGCCCCAGTGCTAGTAAGGGTAAAAAGACTTTCTGAATTCATGTATTTAGCTACAGTAGTACTAATTCCAAAACCAGATAAAAATTTAACAGATTGTGCTTCATACCGACCCATATCATTATTAAATACAGATAAAAAAATTGGTAAAAAGGCGCTGGTGATCTTGGATGTTTAAATAACTCTATCAGACCTGGTTCTATTGTCTGATATAAAAATTGTATAAATTATTATATAAACATTAAAATACAAAATCACATAGAATGGTATAGATGCTAATGGCACATATGTTTAGGGTGCAAATGACACACAAAATGCGTTGTGCAAAATTAAAGTGCTTATTAATGCAAAAAATAAATATACCATATACTGCTTGATATAAACGAAATATACAATGAATATATAAAAATTAATAAATTATTTAAGTGCATATAAAGTGCATAAATATATAAAAACTAATAAATTATTTAAGTGCATATAAAGTGCTTAAATGGTGGGCTATAGTCCAAGCTGATGAAACAGTTCATGCACAAAAAATCGTTGCTTGGATATCAAGTGCTCCAGTGATAGGGTGTGCCACTCTTTTGCTTCTTACCAAATGCAGGTAGGTAGCAAGGACCCCAAATGCCTGTGATCCCTTTTATGTGGTGGATCAAACCATAGGGACTCCTCCTCTTCACTTTATGTTAAATATAGCCTTTTTAACAGAATATTGTGCTTCTTTTCCTCACTTCTCCATTCACTACCTCATGCAGATGTAAATAGAGCCCATATGTGGGAAGACAAATAAGAAGCCAACATAGTGTAATAATGCTAATTTATTTATACTATGTGTTAATTACAACAATTGGCTGCTTACTCTGAGTTGTGCACTCCTGGCACTGGGCAATCGGCATTGGTTGTTTTGGGTAACAGGATTATAAGTCAGGATCTGCAGTGTCCTGTATGTTATCCTTCCTGGTTTCCCTGTAGTGTGCGGCGGTCGGCGTGCGTCCCAGCCCGTGCTCCAATGCTTTCTCTTCCTACTTCCGGGTTTAGCAGAGACCACAATGCATTTCGCTATGCTTGCGTCATCAGGCGGTCTCTGCTACCCGGTCTGGCGCCTGTAAATATCGCTGGCTCAGCATTGGAGCGCAGGCCAGGACGCACACCGACCGCCGCACACTTATTGAAATTGAGATTGGTTTTACAAATATTTCTTGTTGGTCATTTTTTGTGTACAGAACACAGCACACATATGTTCCATTAGCATCTATACCATTCTATGTGATTTTGTATTTTAATGTTTATATAATAATTTATACAATTTTTATATCAGACAATAGAACCAGGTCTGATAGAGTTATTTAAACATCCAAGATCACCAACGCCTTTTTACCAATTTTTTATCTTGATATTGTTTTTTACAATTAAAAGGGCAGCAGGTTTTAGCATCTTTTAACCTAGAAGGGCCAGGCACCTTCACACCATTTTTTATCTGATTATTAAATACAGACTACAAAATTCTTGCAAAAATTATGGCCCATAGATTAAACAATGTAATACTTAATATTATACATCCAGATCAAACTGGATTTATGCCAGGAAAATCCACATCTATAAATCTTCGAAGAACACAACTTATAGCTCAGCTTAGAGATCAATTACCAGACTCAAGTGTCTTGGCCTCTCTTGATACAGCAAAGGATTTTGATTCTATCGAATGGCCCTTTTAGCAGGCAGTGCTTAGGGCATTTGGATTTGGGGAGAAATTCTGTACTTGGGTGGAAATAATGTATCCAAACCCATCCTCTCAGCTGTTGATAAATGGCTTTTTAACCAAGGCCATAAAACTGTACAGAGGCACCCGGAAGGGATGCCCTCTATCACCACTCTTATTTTCAGTTGCCATTGAATCTTTGGCACTTCGACTTCGGCAAACTCCTTCTGTAAGGGGCATTACATTGGCAGAAAGGATAGACAAAGTGGGATTATATGCAGATGATCTTGTTTTATATTTAAATGATGCACATGGATCATTGGAAGCAGCTATGCATATAATAGAACTATTTGTTTCCTATTCAGGCCGTAAAATTAATTGGCAAAAATCTTCCCTTTGCCATTGCAACCACAACTACTCACACTAAGCAAGGATTCAAATTTATTAAAAGTAGTGTCCTCTTTTAAATACCTGGGAATAAATATTACAAGATTACCACAAGCAGCTTCACAGGCTAACCTTAAACCACTCATGATAACTATTAAAACTAAATTAACTACTTGGGCTAAATTACCACTTTCAGTTGCAGGGAGAATAAATTTAATCAAAATGGTCCTATTACCGAAATGTTTATACATTTTTTCACATATGTCGGTTATAGTCCCTAAAATCATTTTAAAAAAAATAGATGCCCTATTTTCCACATTTATTTGGGGAAAGGGTAGAAATAGAATAAAGTTAACCACTCTTCAGAGAGCTAAAACAGAAGCAGGTATGGCACTTCCTAATATATACAGATACTATCTCGCTGGACAACTTAACCACTTCCATACCGAGTCATAGTAATATGACGTCGGCATAGTGGTTGTACGGATCCGGGCCGCCGTCATATGATGTCGGCCCGTTCTAGCTGCCATTGCGCGCCCCCGGCGGCGCGCAGCGGCGCGATCAGGGATGAGGCTCGTCCCTCAGACATAGCCCATCCCTGATCAAGGTAAACAGCCAATAGAAATTGGCTGTTTACCATGTGATCGGCTGTGTCAATCACAGCCGATCACATGAGCGGCTCCAGCACGAGCCGCTCGTTCTCTCTGCAATGCGCGCCCCCGGGGGCGCGCAGAGCAGCGATCGGGGACGAGGCTCGTCCCTCGGACAGAGTCGATCCCCGATCTAGGTAAAGAGCCAATGAAATTGGCTCTTTACCACGTGACCGGCTGTGTTCAATCACAGCCGGTCACAAATGTCAACAGAGAACACGGTAACTAGCTGTCACCGTGTTCTCCTCCTCACACACTGATCCTGTGTGAGGAAGAGAGTGTGGTAACAGCTAGTTACCGATTACAGTGCAAGCTAAACACACTGATTGCCCCCCCCCCCAATAAAGAGCACCTGTCACCAGCCCATCAAAGTACCCGAGTACCTGTCACCAGCCTATCAGGTACTCTGATGACAGGTACTCGGGTACTCTGATGGGCTGGTGACAGGTATTCGGGTACTCTGATGGGCTGGTGACAGGTATTCAGGTACTCTGATGACGGGTACTCTGATGACAGGTACTCGGGTACTCTGATGACAGGTACTCGGGTACTCTGATGACAGGTACTTGGGTACTCTGATGACAGGTACTCAGGTACTCTGATGACAGGTACGCAGGTACTCTGATGACGGGTACTCGGATACTCTGATGACGGGTACTCGGGTACTCTGATGACAGGTACTCGGGTACTCTGATGACGGATACTCGGGTACTCTGATGACGGATACTCGGGTACTCTGATGACAGGTACTCGGGTACTCTGATGACAGGTACTCGGGTACTTTGAGTACCCGTCAACGGTGTACCTGTCATCAGAGTACCTGAGTACCTGTCACCTACCCATCAGAGTACCCGAGTACCTGTCACCTACCCATCAGAGTACCCGAGTACCTTCCACCTGCTCATCAGAGTACCTGACGCCTGAAGTACCCGAGTACTTGCCGCCTGCTCATCAGTACCCATCACTACTCATCAGTACTCATCAGTACCTATCACGTATCAGTACTGATCATCAGTACCCATCAGTACAGTATCACCTATCAGTATCAGTACTACTCATCAGTACCTATCACCTGCCTGTCACCTGCCCATCAGAGTACCCGAGTACCTGTCACCTGCCTATCGGAGTACCCGAGTACCTGCCACCTGCTCATCAGTACCAGAGTACCTGTCACCTGCCTGTCACCTGCCCAACAAAGTACCCGAGTACCTGTCACCCTTCATACAGCCACCATGTCCAAGTCCAAAAAGGTTTATATACGTCCTCCGTTTAAACCTAAATACCGGTGTTATGGTAGCTGCCATAACCCTGGTATTTTTTTAAACGGTGGACGGTTGGCTTTCCGATAAAGGTGGTCCCAGCGGCGGATTCGCCGTGGGATCACCCTTCCGGGATGGCGGAAGAGGTGCCCCCCTCCCGCCGCGTCCGGTCCTTTTCCCCGCTTACCGGACCCCCCGGCAGCGGGGAAAACGATCCGGTCCCGGATCCTCACAGACAGGATGTCGAGTGAGGGCAAGCTTGCCCTCACTTGACTCTATGGTCTTGGAGGACCGGAGCTACGGAAAATGTTGTTGCCTAGCAACCGGTTTAAAGGTCCTTTTTTTTTTTTCATTTTATATAATAATTTTTTTTTTTTTCTATCTTTTAGTGTACTTGTGAGATCTGAGGACTTTTTGACCCCAGATCTCACAAAAAAGAGGTCCTGTCGTGCCTTTTTCTATTACAAGTAAAGTTTACATTTCTTGTAATAGAAATAAAAATGATCCATTTTTTTTTTGTTAAACGGTGTAAAAATAAAAAATAATAAATAAAATAAATAGTAAAAAAAAAAAAAATTAAAGCGCCCTGTCCCCGTTAGCTCGCGCGCAGAAGCGACGCATACGGAAACCCCGCCCACATATGTAAACGGTGTTTAAACCACACATGTGAGGTATCGCTACGATTGTTAGAGCAAGGGGAATAATTTGAGCCCTAGACCTCCTCTGTAACTCAAAGATGGCAACCTGTAGAAATTTTTAAATTGTCGCCTATGGGGATTTTTAAGTACCAAAGTTTGTCGCCATTCCGTGAGCGTGCACAATTTTGAAACATGACATGTTGGGTATCTATTTACTCGGCGTAACATTATCTTTCACATTATGGAAAAAAATTGGGCTAACTTATTTTTTATTTTTTATTTTTATTTTTTAATTAAAAAAAGTGAATTTTTTCCAAAAAAATTGCGTTTGGAAGACCGCTGCGCAAATACGGTGTGATAAAAAATATTGCAATAATCTCCATTTTAATCTCTAGGGTTTCTGCTAAAAAAAAAATATATAATGTTTGGGGGTTCTAAGCAGTTTTCTAGCAAAACAACTGATTTTAGCTTGTAAACACCAAATGTCAAAAATAGGCCTAGGCAAGTGGCTAGGATGCATGATGATGCTCCTTGGATGTTGGGCCCCTCTATATGGCTAGGCTGTGAAAAAGTCTCACACATGTGGTATTGCCATACTCAGGAGGAGTGGCAGAATGTATTTTGGGGTGTCATTTTTGCTGTGTACATGCTATGTGTTAGGAATATCCTATAAATTGACAAATTTGTGTAAAAAAAAAAAGTTTTTATTTTCTTCCCACATTTTCCAAAAACTTGTGGAAAAAAATGACATGTTCAAAGGACCCATAATGCCTCATAGAATATACGTTGGAGTGTTTGCTTTTTAAAATGGGGTCATTTTGTAGATTTTTCCATTGTATTGGTGCTCTAGGGCCTTGAAAAGTGGGTAGTAAGAAAGTTTTATGTGTATTTATGCTCCTAAAATGCCTTATGGTGCTACTTGGACGTGGAGTCTTTTTTTGTGGCCAGGCTGTGTAAAAGTCTCACACATGTGGTATCACCATACTCAGAAGGAGTAGCAGAATGAATTTTGGGGTGTCATTTTTGCTGTGTACATGCTATGTGTTAGAAATAGCTTATAAATTGACAACGTTTTGGGAAAAAAAAGAAAAAAACATTTTTTTCTTCATTTTCCCAAGAATTGTGGGAAAAAATTATAACTTCAAAAAACTCACCATGCCTTTTACTAAATACCTTGAACTGTCTACTTTACAAAAAGGGGTAATTTGGGGGGTATTTGTACTGTCCTGACATTTCAGGGCCTCAAGAAAGGAGATAGGCCATCAGTACATCTGGTGTGATCAATTTTCAGTAATTGGTACCATAGCTTCTAGACTCAATAACTTTCACACAGACTAAATAATATACACTAATTTGGGTTAATTTTACCAGAGATATGTAGCAGTATAAATTTTGGCCCAAATGTATGAAGAAAAATTATTTTTTTGCAAAATTGTATAATAGAAACTAAAAAAAAGTGTTTTTTTTTTCAAAATTTTTGCTCTTTTTTTGCTTATATCACGAAGAAAAAAAAACCCAGTTGTGATCAAATACCACCAAAAGAAAGCTCTATTTGTGTGAAAAAAATGGTCTGGGAAGGAAGGGGGTCTAACTGCTCTGTATGGAAGTGGTTAAACATCTTACAGGATGGATAGTACCAGTAACACTACAGATGGTAGAATCACACCTGGCTCATGTTTTACAAATCGAATTTACTTATAGCCCTAGAAGCACCTTTGAATAAATTAAAATATAAGCAAATACCAATGTTAACATGTTAACATTGGCTCGTACAATATGGAGAGAGGCAAAACATATAGAGGGAAACACACAAATAAATATGGATCTCCCATTATGGCAAAACCCAATTTTTAATCAAATGAAACATATGGTAGAGTATCAGTTTTGGGAACAAAAAGGGATATCAGTCCTTGCAGACGTATATGATATAACACATATGTACTCTTTTTCAGATATACAAATTAAATATGATATACCACATACCTCATTATATAGATGCTTACAGTTGCGACATGCATTACAAGCGCAATTTGAAGTCTTGGGACCTGGGATCTCTAGATAGCCAATGATCGGTATTCTTAGGTCCCAGGGCCCTAAAGGATTAATCTCTAAAATATATGCACATTTAACCAGGGTCAATTCAGGAATGAATCCCTTGACAATAAGAACAAAATGGCAGGAAATAATTCCCAATTTAACTGACGAAGATTGGGAAGAAGCTTGCTCTTCCCATTTATATGTATCACCAGCAGCAAACAATAGGATAATACAATTATATATGCTACATCAATCATATCTCTCTCCAAGTAGACTTTATGCAATGCATATAGCATTGCATCTCCTAAATGCTTGAGATGCAGTGCTAAGCGGGCAGACTTTATACATATTATGTGGTTTTGTCCAGTGATATCAAATAATTCAAATATTATCTTCTGTCTTGAATATGCCTGTACCTTTGACCCCAGAAACCTGTTTGCTGGGTATACTAGATGAAATAACATGGTCTAGATATCACAAGATAATGCTTAGAGAAACGCTGTTTATGGCAAGGAAAACGATCACAGTTAAGTGGATTCAAGTGAAGCCCCCTGCTGTTAAGAACTGGATAAGAGAGGTAATTCAGATTTTACCATTTGAAAAAGTATTGTATATGCATAGAGGATACTCAACAAAATATTATAAAATTTGGGATAATTGGTGTCAATCAACATTAACCAATGTTTTAATATGAGGAGATAACCAAGAGGATATAGAGGGATGCACATAGTATGATGAGGTAACAAATCTATGATTGTAATGGAGCAAGGGGTTGGGGCACACCAGGACAACGGCGATCAATTGAGTTAAATGGATATACATTAGTATAAAGAGATTATGAATACTAAGTAAACAGATAATTATTTGGATATTTGTATAATTTTTTATTATTTAACCACTTACCGCATACTGACGTACCCATACGTCGGCAGACTTTGCGGGGTTATACCGGGATGATGCCTCTAGCTAGAGGCATCATCCCGGTACCGTGGTTTAAAGCCGACGGTCAGCTTACCGTCGGTAACGACCGATGCGGCTCGGGAGCCGCTCGATCGTTACCCGGGTGAGCGGGAGGGGACGTCCCCCCCCTCCCGCCGCCTTTCCGTGGCTTTGCTTGGGGCTCCCGTCCCACCGGGAGCCCCGAGCACCCAGCCGGCACGTCCGCCGGCTGGATGGAGTCCCGATGAATGCCGGAAACGGCATCGATCGGGTCTCCGATGACGTAACCTGGATGCGGCGTCCATGACGTCACTTCCGGGTTACTGTGCTGCAAAAGGCGGCAAATGTAAAAAACGGCTGTATGCAAAAACTCAGTTTTCAGCGTTTTGCATACATGGAAGTGTAGTGGAGGGGTCTAGGGTCTTTTAGACCCTCGATCCCTCCATAAAGTGTACCTGTCACTACATATTGGTGTCACAAGGGATGTTTACATTGCTTGTGACAGCAATAAAAGTGATCAGATTTTTTTTTTTTTAAAAAAAACCTGAAATAAAGTTAAAAAAAAAGAAAAAATAAATAGGAAAAAAAAATGTAGCCGCCCCCGTCACTGTTAGCTCGCGCACAAAAAAAAACGTATACGCAAGTCGAGCCGCAAATGAAATCGCTGTTCAAACCACACATGTGAGGTATTGCCGCGATCGCCAGAGCATGGGCAATAATTAAAAAAAAGAGCTACACTCTAACCCTAAACTGGTAACCGTTAAATAAATTTAAAGCGTCGCCGATTGAGATCTCTATTGACCGTAGTTTGTCGCCATCCCACGGGGGGGGGGGGGGGGGGTGCAATTTTAAACCGTAACATGTTGGGTATCTATTTACTCGGCGTGACATCATCTTTCACAATATACAAAAAAAATGGGCTAACTTTACTGCTTAGTATTTTTTAAATGCAGTGAAATGTGATTTTTCAAATTGTTTCCAAAAAAATGGCGTTTTAAAGACCGCTGCGCAAATACCGCGTGACAAAAAATTTTGCAATGACCGACATTTTATTCTCCAGAGTCTTTGCTAAAAATATATATATAATGTTTGGGGGTTCTAAGTAGTTTTCTAGGAAAAAATACTGGTTTTAACTTGTAAACAAAAAGTGTCCGAAATAGGGCTGGGGCTTAGGTGGTTAATATTGTTTTGTCCTTTTGTTGAAAGGGCATGTGGAATGTTCGTTTTTATGCACTTATTGAAATAAAAAGAATTAATAAAAAAAATGATGGATATCCCTCTTCTTGACCTGTACAGTTTGATATTTTCCATTCTTTTTTGATATACAGTATCTCACAATAGTGAGTACCCCCCCCCCCCCCGCCCCCTGACATCTTTGTAAATATTGTATTATATCTTTTCATGTGACAACACTGAAGAAATTACACTTTGCTATACTGTAAAGTAGTGAGTATACAGCTTGTATAACAGTGTAAATTTGCTGTCCCCTCAAAATAACTCAACAGACAGCCATTAAGCGGTCTAAACCGCTGGCAACAAAAGTGAGTACACCCCTAAGTGGAAATGTCCAAATTGGGCCCAAAGTGTCTTTATTTTGTGTGGCCACCGCAGATGCTCAATAGGGTTTAGGTGTGGAGACATGCTTGGCCAGTCCATCACCTTTACCCTCAGCTTTCTTAGCAAGGCAGTGGTCATCCTAGAGGTGTGTTTGGAGTCGTTATCATGTTGGAATACTGCTCTGCGGCCCAGTCTCTGAAGGGAGGGGATCATGCTCTCCTTCAGTATATCACAGTACATGTTGGCATTCATGGTTCCCTCATTGAACTGTAGATCCCCAGTGCCAGCAGCACTCATGCAGCCCCAGACCATGACACTCCCAACACCATTCTTGACTGTAGGCAAAACACACTTGTCTTTGTACTCCTCACCTGGTTGCCGCCACACACGCTTGACACCATCTGAACCAAATAAGTTTATCTTGGTCTCATCAGACCACAGGACATGGTTTCATTAATCTATGTTCTTAGTCTGTTTGTCTTCAGCAAACTGTTTGCGGGCTTTCTTGTGCATCATCTTTAGAAGAGGCTTCCTTCTGGGACGACATCCATGCAGACCAATTTGATGCAGTGTGCAGCGTATGGTCTGAGCACTGACAGGCTGACCCCCCCACCCCTTCACCTATGCAGCAATGCTGGCAGCACTCATATGTCTATTTCCCAAAGACAACCTCTGGATATGATGCTGAGCACGTGCACTCAACTCCTTTGGTCGACCATAGCGAGGCCTGTTCTGAGTGGAACCTGTCCTGCTTAACCAATGTATGGTCTTGGCCACCGTGCTGCAGCTCAGTTTCAGGGTCTTGGCAATCTTCTTATAGCCTAGGCCATCTTTATGTGGAGCAACAATTATTTTTTTCAGATCCTCAGAGAGTTCTTTGCCATGAGGTGCCATGTTGAACTTCCAGTAACCAGTATGAGAGAGTGAGAGCGATAACAACAAATTTAACACACCTGCTCCGCATTCACACCTTTGTCCTTGTAACACTAACGAGTCACATGAGGGAAAATGGTTAATTGTGCCCAATTTGGACATTTTCACTTAGGGGTATACTCACTTTTGTTGCTAGCGGTTTAGACATCAATGGCTAGGTGTTGAGTTATTTTGAGGGGACAGCAAATGTACACTGTTATACAATCTGTACACTCACTACTTTACATCGTAGCAAAGTGTAATTTCTTCAGCGTTGTCACATGAAAAGATATAATAAAATATTTACAAAAATGTGAGGGGTGTACTCACTTTTGTGTGATACTGTATATACAACTCTGGATGATGGCCGTATGTGTCACAGTTATCTCTAAATATATGTCTGATATTTAAAGCATATGTAAACCCAACTGCAAAAATGTCAGTTTATCAGTCTTCAATCTTATCATTGTATAAATGTGGTGCCATTCGTTTTAATTTTTCAGCCTTCTTTATTAATTTTCACCCAGTGATCCTGCCAGGGATGTACTTGTTGTCCTAGGGTGACAACGCTCACTCCCTTTACTGTATCTATGGAGGGGCAGTGTTTGAATCGTGTTGGTACAAAACACCTCTCCTCATTGCCATAACATGGGGAGGAAAGGTGTTCTGTAGTCCACAGAGAGAACTGATAATAATGCAAACTGATAAATCAGCAGACACAGAGCACAAGAAATATTTTAGCTTTTAAGATTTTCCAGGAACTCTCATATTTTCTAGCAAGATCAACAATTATTGTTTGCACTTATTTAACAGATATACCAAAATACTTTTAATTCAATATTTAACAAAGGGAGCAAATAAGAGAAGTTCGTTGTTGGGGTTTGTATACAAAGTGTTGAAGCAAAAGGGTCAGGTTAGCATTTGCAGCATGAGAAATCAGCTGAACACTTTATCATATTATTTTCAATAATAATTTCCTTTAATCTGTCAATGAAAAGTTAATCAGTCCCAGGGTAAAATGGCATCAGCAAATCAGGACTATGCTCTTATTATATGTAGCATTAGGTCACGCAAGACATGAAAAGCAATATAATAAAAATATTATCCATCCATAAAAAAAGAAACTTCCTTTTTATGCAAGTGCTCTATACAAGACAATGTCTCCATTTCAAAGTATAACTATTGATTAATACATATATTATGTATCGCTACCCCCCAGAGGGCTGCCGGATTCTTTCTGGAATTGACATTGGCAGGAGCGCTGTGTCCCTTAGGTGGAATTTTAGCAAAGTCCCAACTTGCAGGATATCTATGTCCCCTCTCCTAAAAATACCAGCCCACCTGGCTGCTTGGTGAGATGTCCAAAAGCAAGGGATTGGGTTTAGAAAACTTGCTGGGTATTGCATCTGGCAAAAAAACTGACTTGATTCCCCCTTCCACACACTTGATGTGGATGGGGGGATCCTCAGCGCTGAGCTATTGTATTCCAAAAGCGGGGAGACTTCTTCGCCTTCAGAATACACTGATCGAGCAGAGAAAATCTGACAGGGCATGTGTACAGAAGTCGATCGTTAGAAAATCAGTTGGTCCCTGAAGAAGCGGCCAAATTTTGATCCAAGTATGGCCGGCATTACAATCAAATGTATTTTTCTTTACAACTTGTATTATAGCAATTGCATGTCAATGTACTTTACTTTACTACACAAATCTGTATGCTACGTTTGTTTATGCAAGGCTTCTAACTGCAGCGCAATAGAATATCAGCGCGTGCCTGATTTTATAAAAATTTAACCTGCTGTTAACACTTAATGTTATTTTATTTTTTATTTTTTTCCCAGGCGTGTCTCCATAAATGTATTATGCTATGCTATAAAACACTGTACATGTAGACTCTTGTAAGCATAAAAATGTAATACTGTAACTAGAAGGGAAAAAAAAAATGTTCAGAAAATGAAAATTTTCTCACAAAATCCTACTGTTGTATGGACAGCTTCAGGCTTGAGAAACACAGAAGATTTTTTAATAGCCCTTTTATGCTACTAAAATCTCTTGCGCAGCTATTGTTTGCTAAGCTGATGTAATCAATTTCTTCTTATAGAATAAGCTACTAAAAATCTGTACAATTCTAGACTAATGAGAGGACAGCCAGCAAGTGGTTAAATCTTTCAGTAGCAAGAGATTAAAATAACTTGCGACATGCGACCAGTGTGTGTACATACAGGCCTTCCCAGTAATGTTGATAGCAAGCAAACGTCAGTTCCAACAAGCACATGCTCTGTTTCAGATTGTAAATTCCTCACCACTTTTCTTATCTTTGCTGCCTTAGGAATGTCATTGTCTCCTCTATGCGATCCCCCTCACTCGTTCTCTGCCTCACTCGTTCTATGCCACTGCTTGTCAGCGTGTCTCTCCACTCGGCCAGCTCTGCTTGTCAGGCATGGACACCTCCGATCACTGCTTCCCTTTCCCTGTGACAGGGAGCAATTGTTTGGATGTTGGGCCCCACAACAATGACAGGACCCAGGGCAGTTGCCCCATTTGCCCCTCCTTAAAGACGGCCCTGCACGGCATGGTAGTGGACTGAACATATATCCATTTACAAGCGATATAGGTCCTGGTGGGCTGAATCTTTCTGGTGAACATATATGATTTTAACACTATTCACAGGGTGAATAAGCGTTTCTTCACTTCTTCACATGGTGTAGGTGTTTTTGGCGATTCATCTATTTTTATCTTCAATCACTGGACTTTATACACTAACAATTTTTGAGTTGGACTGTTTGTATTTATTTTTTTTTCTAACATTTTATATCATTGTATTTATTTTTGACTTTATGTATCACAAATATGTCATTTAAAATATTCAAACTTATTTTTGCACATTGATATAGTCACTATTTGTTTTAGGTGATCTATATATTATTAATATAGTATCTATCACACAGTGCGGCAGTAATATTGAGCACTTTTTAAACAGCGTCTTTTTTATTTTGTTTACTTGTTCATATGTGTTGACTCACATTTAAAGCGGAGTTCCGGGCACAGATCTCATTTTTTGCTGAACATACCCCCGGGACAGTCAGGGCTAGCACATTCCACAATGGCTAGCCTCTGATCTGTCCCTGTTCGCACTTACCTGCAAGAAGAAATACTTACTTTGAAAATTTCTTCCACAGCGTTTCCATCTCTCTTGTGGGCAGCTGAAGCCGGCGCGGTCCTCTTCGGTGTCTTCTTCCGCATCTTCTTCTCCCAGAATGCGCCGCACCGGCCCCTCTCGTCACTTCCGGTGCGGCGCCGCATTCCTAAACAGCTTCTGGGCATGCCCAGAAGCTGTTTAGCAGGGGAATGCGGCGTCGCCCGGAAGTGACGTGCGGGGCCGGTGCCGTCGCATTGATTCCTGGGAGCGATGACGTTCAGCTCCCAGGAATCATCGCGAGGCAGGAAGTGACGGGGTGAGCCGCGGCGCTGGAGGAGGAAGTACCCTGAGGTGAGTATTTACGATCTTCGATTACAAGGTGAGTGTACAAAAAAAAAAAAATAACTATCCAATTCCTTTTCAGGTTATGTGTAGCTAGCGGAGGGGCACAAAAAAAAATACTGATTTTGTGCCCGGAACTCCGCTTTAAAGGGGCAGCAGTTTATATTGGTTTTAAGTTTGTTGGATTTTTGGCGCCTTCACAATATTATATACAGTAAACCCCCCTCCATTGCGGGGGTTACGTTCCGGACCCAGCCGCGAAAAGTGAAATTCCGCGAAATAGAAAAACCCTATTAAAATGCATTGTAGGCATGTTTTTTTACTGTCACTGTACGTGTAGAAGCATTTTAAGGTCTTTAAACACACTTTTAAAACAATAGAAACTCATTTAAACACATAAAAGATACTTAGAGACAGAGCAAGAGCTATGAAAAACACAAAAATCTTTCATTTTTAATGATTTATATAGTAAAATAACATTACAAAAAAAACCGCGAATTACCGGGACCGCAAAAACTGAACCGCGATGTAGCGGGGGATTACTGTACATTATACTTGATGTATATAAAATAAATAGCATAGCGATTTGCCAAATTAAACTGCATGTGCATTTGTTTTATGCGAATGAGGCAAAAAAAAACACATATTATTAGGCTATTTCTCGTGCTGGGCAATTTTTTTCAATAGTTTAAAACTGAAAATACTGCATACTGGAAATTCTTGTGATGTTTAGTACCATCTAGTGGCTAAATGCCATTATTTCCATTTGAAATCAATGAAAACCATTCGACCAGCACATGAAAGATCCTAGCAATTGGTTCATTTTTGCACAATACGTACAGAATAAATGTACATGAACTCTGTGAATTGCTATGTAGTGTTGAGCGAACACGGACTGTATTATTCGTGTTCGTACCGAATAATTGGATTTTTTGTACCCGAACACGGACACGGACACTTTACTGTATGTTCGGGTAAAAATCCGTGTTCGGTCGTTTTATTTCCGGGTTTTGCATGCTTTGGCGCTCTTTTCATGGCGGGCTTTCAACAGCCAATCAACAATCGTTTAACTGGTGTGCCTTAAGCCATCCCAGCCATGCCTGCAAATGTCTCAGTAGCTGTGATTGGCCGTCTGAAGCATGTGACCAAGTCTTTATAAGTTCGAGGCAGCCGCAGCGGCGTCATTATGCTGCTTAGATTCAGGGACAGAGCACACATCAACGTGCTGGCTGCTGATTAGGGAAAGATAGGCAGGAAAAAACCATTTGTGTCCGGATAGAATTGAGGGACAGGTCGGAGTGTTTAGGCAGGGCGAGTTGTAGGCATTTTAGGGATAGAGTCTGCTGAATTATAGGGTCAGTGTCTTCTACAAACTACAATCGATATTGCTGTGTGGGGGGTGGGGTCTGCACTCAATCCTGATCTACGATCTCTTCTCAATCCTGTTAGGGACAGAGTCTGCTGAATTTTAGGGAAACTGTGTTCTACAAACTACAATCGATATTGCTGTGTGGTGTGGGATTGGAGATAGGCAGGTGTCAGTGATCCACATCCATTTTTCTGTGTGTGAGCTGCAGTGAACACAATCTTTTTGGGCTGCAGTGAACACAATCTTTTTGGGCTGCAGTGAACACAATCTTTTTGGGCTGCAGTGAACACAATCTTTTTGGGCTGCAGTGAACACAATCTTTTTGGGGTGCAGTGAACAAAATCTTTTTGGGGTGCAGTGAACACAATCCTTTTTGGTGTGCAGTGAACACAATCTTTGTGGGGTGCAGTGAACAAAATCCTTTGTGGGGTGCAGTGAACACAATCTTTTTGGGGTGCAGTGAACAAAATCCTTTTTGGGGTGCAGTGAACAACATCCTTTTTGGGGTGCAGTGAACACAATCTTTTTGGGGTGCAGTGAACAAAATCCTTTGTGGGGTGCAGTGAACACAATCTTTTTGGGGTGCAGTGAACACAATATTTTTGGGGTGGAGTGAACAACATCCTTTTTGGGGTGCAGTGAACAAAATCCTTTTTGGGGTGCAGTGAACAAAATCATTTTTGGGGTGCAGTGAACACAATCTTTTTGGGGTGCAGTGAACACAATCTTTGTGGGGTGCAGTGAACACAATCTTTTTGGGGTGGAGTGAACAACATCCTTTTTGGGGTGCAGTGAACAACATCCTTTTTGGGGTGCAGTGAACACAATCTTTTTGGGGTGCAGTGAACACAATCTTTGTGGGGTACAGTGAACAGAATCTTTGTGGGGTGCAGTGAACACAATCTTTGGGGGGTACAGTGAACACAATCTTTGTGAGGTGCAGTGAACACAATCTTTGTGGGGTGCAGTGAACACAATCATTGTGGGGTGCAGTGAACTCAATCTTTGTGGGGTACAGTGAACACAATCTCATACTTCTGAAGGTTTGAGGGTGCTGCCTGTTCCATACTCCCCCTACTCCTAGCCTTTTAGGGGTACAAACAATAGTAATTGGGGCCTAGTGTGGTTGTGTACGTGTGATATACATACACTTTTTTGGGATCATATTTTCTATTCCGCTATTTAATCAAAAACCTTTGGGGATCAGTTAAATTGGGGGATAGTCTGTGTTGGTACGTGTGAGAGAGATCCACCTTTCCAAGTTGTTGGGGTTCATCTCATACTTCTGAAGGTTTGAGGGTGCTGCCTGTTCCATACTCCCCCTACTCCTAGCCTTTTAGGGGTACAAACAATAGTAATTGGGGCCTAGTGTGGTTGTGTACGTGTGATATACATACACTTTTTTGGGATCATATTTTCTATTCCGCTATTTAATCAAAAACCTTTGGGGATCAGTTAAATTGGGGGATAGTCTGTGTTGGTACGTGTGAGAGAGATCCACCTTTCCAAGTTGTTGGGGTTCATCTCATACTTCTGAAGGTTTGAGGGTGCTGCCTGTTCCATACTCCCCCTACTCCTAGCCTTTTAGGGGTACAAACAATAGTAATTGGGGCCTAGTGTGGTTGTGTACGTGTGATATACATACACTTTTTTGGGATCATATTTTCTATTCCGCTATTTAATCAAAAACCTTTGGGGATCAGTTAAATTGGGGGATAGTCTGTGTTGGTACGTGTGAGAGAGATCCACCTTTCCAAGTTGTTGGGGTTCATCTCATACTTCTGAAGGTTTGAGGGTGCTGCCTGTTCCATACTCCCCCTACTCCTAGCCTTTTAGGGGTACAAACAATAGTAATTGGGGCCTAGTGTGGTTGTGTACGTGTGATATACATACACTTTTTTGGGATCATATTTTCTATTCCGCTATTTAATCAAAAACCTTTGGGGATCAGTTAAATTGGGGGATAGTCTGTGTTGGTACGTGTGAGAGAGATCCACCTTTCCAAGTTGTTGGGGTTCATCTCATACTTCTGAAGGTTTGAGGGTGCTGCCTGTTCCATCCTCCCCCTACTCCTCATCTAGCCTTTTAGGGGTACAAACAATAGTAATTGGGGCCTAGTGTGGTTGTGTACGTGTGATATACATACACTTTTTTGGGATCATATTTTCTATTCCGCTATTTAATCAAAAACCTTTGGGGATCAGTTAAATTGGGGGATAGTCTGTGTTGGTACGTGTGAGAGAGATCCACCTTTCCAAGTTGTTGGGGTTCATCTCATACTTCTGAAGGTTTGAGGGTGCTGCCTGTTCCATACTCCCCCTACTCCTAGCCTTTTAGGGGTACAAACAATAGTAATTGGGGCCTAGTGTGGTTGTGTACGTGTGATATACATACACTTTTTTGGGATCATATTTTCTATTCCGCTATTTAATCAAAAACCTTTGGGGATCAGTTAAATTGGGGGATAGTCTGTGTTGGTACGTGTGAGAGAGATCCACCTTTCCAAGTTGTTGGGGTTCATCTCATACTTCTGAAGGTTTGAGGGTGCTGCCTGTTCCATACTCCCCCTACTCCTAGCCTTTTAGGGGTACAAACAATAGTAATTGGGGCCTAGTGTGGTTGTGTACGTGTGATATACATACACTTTTTTGGGATCATATTTTCTATTCCGCTATTTAATCAAAAACCTTTGGGGATCAGTTAAATTGGGGGATAGTCTGTGTTGGTACGTGTGAGAGAGATCCACCTTTCCAAGTTGTTGGGGTTCATCTCATACTTCTGAAGGTTTGAGGGTGCTGCCTGTTCCATACTCCCCCTACTCCTAGCCTTTTAGGGGTACAAACAATAGTAATTGGGGCCTAGTGTGGTTGTGTACGTGTGATATACATACACTTTTTTGGGATCATATTTTCTATTCCGCTATTTAATCAAAAACCTTTGGGGATCAGTTAAATTGGGGGATAGTCTGTGTTGGTACGTGTGAGAGAGATCCACCTTTCCAAGTTGTTGGGGTTCATCTCATACTTCTGAAGGTTTGAGGGTGCTGCCTGTTCCATACTCCCCCTACTCCTCATCTAGCCTTTTAGGGGTACAAACAATAGTAATTGGGGCCTAGTGTGGTTGTGTACGTGCGAGATACATACACTTTTTTTGATCATATTTCCTATTCCGCTATTCAATAAAAACCTTTGAGGATCAATTGAATTGCGGGATAGTCTGTGTCGGTACGTGTGAGAGAGATCCACCTTTCCAAGTTGTTGGGGTTCATCTCATACTTCTGAAGGTTTGAGGGTGCTGCCTGTTCCATACTCCCCCTACTCCTCATCTAGCCTTTTAGGGGTACAAACAATAGTAATTGGGGCCTAGTGTGGTTGTGTACGTGTGATATACATACACTTTTTTTGGATCATATTTTCTATTCCGCTATTTAATCAAAAACCTTTGGGGATCAGTTAAATTGGGGGATAGTCTGTGTTGGTACGTGTGAGAGAGATCCACCTTTCCAAGTTGTTGGGGTTCATCTCATACTTCTGAAGGTTTGAGGGTGCTGCCTGTTCCATACCCCCCCTACTCCTCATCTAGCCTTTTAGGGGTACAAACAATAGTAATTGGGGCCTAGTGTGGTTGTGTACGTGCGAGATACATACACTTTTTTTGATCATATTTCCTATTCCGCTATTCAATAAAAACCTTTGAGGATCAATTGAATTGCGGGATAGTCTGTGTCGGTACGTGTGAGAGAGATCCACCTTTCCAAGTTGTTGGGGTTCATCTCATACTTCTGAAGGTTTGAGGGTGCTGCCTGTTCCATACTCCCCCTACTCCTCATCTAGCCTTTTAGGGGTACAAACAATAGTAATTGGGGCCTAGTGTGGTTGTGTACGTGCGAGATACATACACTTTTTTTGATCATATTTCCTATTCCGCTATTCAATAAAAACCTTTGAGGATCAATTGAATTGCGGGATAGTCTGTGTCGGTACGTGTGAGAGAGATCCACCTTTCCAAGTTGTTGGGGTTCATCTCATACTTCTGAAGGTTTGAGGGTGCTGCCTGTTCCATACTCCCCCTACTCCTCATCTAGCCTTTTAGGGGTACAAACAATAGTAATTGGGGCCTAGTGTGGTTGTGTACGTGTGATATACATACACTTTTTTTGGATCATATTTTCTATTCCGCTATTCAATAAAAACCTTTGAGGATCAATTGAATTGCGGGATAGTCTGTGTCGGTACGTGTGAGAGAGATCCACCTTTCCAAGTTGTTGGGGTTCATCTCATACTTCTGAAGGTTTGAGGGTGCTGCCTGT
Source organism: Pelophylax lessonae (assembly GCF_965119305.1). NCBI lineage: Eukaryota > Metazoa > Chordata > Amphibia > Anura > Ranidae > Pelophylax > Pelophylax lessonae. Next base: position 216,775,315 of record NC_138774.1, on the reverse strand, counting down.
TCCATACTCCCCCTACTCCTCATCTAGCCTTTTAGGGGTACAAACAATAGTAATTGGGGCCTAGTGTGGTTGTGTACGTGTGATATACATACACTTTTTTTGGATCATATTTTCTATTCCGCTATTCAATAAAAACCTTTCTAGGGCAAGATCTTAAATTACAGAAATATGAGGAGACCGTCAAATAAGGGCCGTGGCCTGGGTCGTGGTGCTGCTGGTAGAGCTCCTGTTGCAAGGAGAGGACATGGTCGATCTGTGCCAGCTACACGCACAAGTGAAACACCTTCCTCAAGTGTGAGTAGGCGACAGAACCTGCATCAGTATTTGGTAGGGCATCAAACGCCCCTAGAAGTGATGAGGCCAGAACAAGTTGAGGCGATAGTAGATTGGTTTGCTGCTGACAGTGCCTCCAGTTCCTTCACATTGTCTCCCACCCAGTCTACTGCAGAAAGGTCAGAGTTGGCACCTGCAGCCAATGTCCAACCGTCTTTCACCTCACCCCCTTGCAAATCAGGCCAGCAGTCTGAGCCCCAAGCCATACAGCAGTCTCTTATTCTTTTTGAGGACTCTGTCAGCAGGGTTTCCCAGGGCCATCCACCTAGCCCTGCCCCAGAAGTGGAAGAGATTGAGTGCAGCGATGCCCAACCACTTATTTCTCAAGATGAGTACATGCAAGGATCATCGCAGCACGTCTCCGATGATGACGAAACGCAGGTGCCAACTGCTGCGGCGTTCAGCATTGTGGAGACCGACAAGGAGGGCAGGGGTGAAGACTGGGTGGAAGATGATGTGGAGGACGATGAGGTCCTCGACCCCACATGGAATGAACGTCATGCAGGTGACCTGAGTAGTTTGGAGGAAGAGGCGGTGGTCGCACAGAGCCACCAGCACAGCAGAAGAGGGAGCAGGGTGCAGAAGCGGAGCGGCCGTGCCCTAGACACTACGCCCGCTACTGCCCAACGCAGCAAGGGAACGAGCGCACCAAAGTCAGCTCAAAGGAGTTCTCTAGCGTGGAAGTTCTTTAGAAAATGTGCTGATGACAGGACACGAGTGGTTTGCACCCTGTGCAATCAGAGCTTGAAGCGAGGCATGAACCTTCTCAACCTGAGCACAACCTGCATGATCAGGCATCTAAGTGCAAAGCACGAGCTGCAGTGGAGTACACACCTTCAAAACCAAGAAACGTCTCTGGCTCATCCTGCTTCCTCTTCTGCTGCAGTCTCGGCCGCTCCAGCCACATCTGTAGTGATACCGGCACCTGCCACCCCGCAAACAGACGATCTGTCAGCAACACCACCACCTGGGTCACCAACAACCATCTCCACAATGTCCCGTGGAAGCGTTCAGCTTTCCATCTCCCAAACACTTGAGAGGAAGAGGAAGTACCCCCCTACCCACCCGCGATCCCTGGCCCTGAATGCCAGCATTTCAAAATTATTGGCCTTTGAAATGCTGTCATTCCGTCTGGTGGAGACGCACAGTTTTAAAAACCTTATGTCGGTGGCTGTCCCACAGTACGTCGTGCCCAGCCGCCACTACTTTTCCAGGCAAGCCATCCCTTCCCTGCACAACCAAGTGGGGGAAAATATCAGGTGTGCACTGCGCAACGCCATCTGTGCCAAGGTCCACCTAACTACGGATACGTGGACCAGTAAGCACGGTCAGGGGCGTTATATCTCCCTAACGGCACACTGGGTAAATGCAGTGGCGGATGGGCCTGAGGCGGATAGCAATTTGGCGCATGTCCTTCCACCACCGAGGATTGCAGGGCGCTTCAGTTTGCCTCCTGTTCGTAACTCCTCCTACTCCGCTTCCTCATCCTCTACCGCCTCCTCATCCGGACAGCGTAACACCTTCACCACCAACTTCAGCACGGCCAGGGGTAAACGACAGCAGGCAGTTTTACAACTTGCCTGTTTGGGGGACAAACCACACACCGCGCAGGAGTTGTGGAGGAGCATGGAACAGCAGACAAATGAGTGGTTGCTGCCAGCGAGCCTCAAGCCCGGCCTGGTGGTGTGTGATAACGGGCGAAATCTCATAGCAGCTCTGGGCCTAGCCGGTTTGACGCACATCCCTTGCCTGGCGCATGTGCTGAATTTGGTGGTGCAGAGGTTCCTTAAAAACTACCCCGATATGTCAGAGCTGCTGCAGAAAGTGCGGGCCGTTTGTGCGCACTTTCGGCGTTCTCACCCTGCTGCTGCTCGCCTGGCAGCGCTGCAGCGTAACTTCGGCCTTCCCGCTCACCGCCTCATATGTGACGTGCCCACAAGGTGGAACTCCACCTTGCACATGCTGGAAAGACTGTGCGAGCAGCAGCAGGCCATAGTGGAGTTTCAGCTGCAGCACGCACGCGTGAGTCGCTCTGCGGAACAGCACCACTTCACCACCAATAACTGGGCCTCCATGCGAGACCTGTGTGCCTTGTTGCGCTGTTTTGAGTACTCCACCAACATGGCCAGTGGCAATGACGCCGTTCTCAGCTTAACTATCCCACTTCTATGCCTCCTTGAAAAAACAATTCGGGCGATGATGGAAGAGGATGTGGCACAGGATGAGGAGGAGGAGGAGGATGAAGAGGTAACATTTCCAAGGCTTTCAGGGCAGTCATTCGCAAGGGGCTCCGAGGGTGGGTTCCTGCACACGCAAACGCCAGGGACGCAATTGTCCAGCAGGGGCACAGTTCTGGAGGATGAGGAGGATGAGGAGGAGGAGGAGCTGGAGGAGGAGATGGAACCATGTTCACAGCAGGGTGGCACCCAGGCCAGCTCATGGCCATCACTGGTGCGTGGCTGGGGGGATACAGAGGACACGGACGATACACCTCCCACAGAGGACAGCCTTTCGTCGCCTCTGGGCAGCCTGGCACACATGAGCGATTACATGCTGCAGTGTCTCCACAACGACCGCCGAGTTGCCCACATTCTAACTTGTGCTGATTACTGGGTGGCCACGCTGCTGGATCCCCGTTACAAGGACAACGTACCGTCCTTAATTCACTCACTGGAGCGCGATCGCAAGATGCGCGAGTACAAGCGCACGCTGGTAGACGCCATGCTGCTGGCATTCCCATCTGACAGCGGGGCCACAGTGGAAGCACAAGGCAGAGGAGGAGGAGGAGGAGGTCGCCAACGCAACCAGGGCACCGCCAGCACCTCAGAAGGCAGGGTTAGCATGGCCGAAATGTGGAAAAGCTTTGTCAGCACGCCACAACAAACAGCAGCACCAGCAGCTCAGATGGAACGTCTTAGCAGGAGGCAGCATTTTACCAACATGGTGGAGCAGTATGTGTGCACACGCCTACATGTAGTGAATGACGGGTCTGCCCCCTTCAACTTCTGGGTCTCCAAATTGGGCACATGGCCTGAGCTTGCCCTTTACGCCTTGGAGGTGCTGGCGTGCCCTGCAGCCAGTGTATTATCTGAACGGGTATTTAGCACGGCTGGGGGCGTTATAACAGACAAGCGCAGCCGCCTGTCCAGAGACAATGTGGACAAGCTCACGTTCATTAAAATGAACCAGGCATGGATCCCACGGGACTTTTCCGTACCTTATGCAGAATAGCAATGGATACCGACCTTACCCACCCATTGTTCCATTTTTGCTCTTTCTCACTCTTTTGGGGTGTACCCTCATTTAAAATTTTTGAAAAGAAGCAGTGTTGGCTACCTCGTCCTCCTCCTCAGGGCCAGATTAATGTAGGGGCTATTGGAGCTGCAGCTCCAGGCCCCTACCTTTTATATAGGCCCCGGGTTGGCCATATTCACTGTTACCGCTCTTCTGTCACTTGTAAACACAGAAGTCTGGCTTCTATGCTCGCTTCCCCAGGCAGCACCCTCAGAACCTCCCCACACAGCGTGAAGGCCGGACAAGGAGGGACAGTTGGCGATGCATGGATGTGTTTATGGGCTTCAGAGACAGCATCCCATGTTGAATTAGGCATGCATGGCTGCACCCTTCCTCCTCTGGGTGCATGGCAAGGCACGGCCCTTAAGGCCCTTCAAAATCCTCAGCACCAAGCCCATGATGCTGTTAATCCGGCCCTGGTCCTCCTCCACCGCCGCTTCCACCTACACCGCCCATAGGTGTGCGCAGCCTATTGCATTAAGGTGTGCACCCCAAAGTTGAAATACACATGCATGTGTTTGCCAGCAGGGAGAGTAATGTATCGGGGCCATGTACCTGTAGGCAAGGAGAAATAGAGCAGAGCAGGTCCCAGGGAGATCTTTCCCATCTCCTCACTGGCAATGCTATGTGCCCTAGGTGATTAGGGTGTGCCCAGGCACACCCAGCACACCCTGTGCGCACGCCTATGTCACCGCCACATCCACCACCACCTCAACCTCCCTCCTACTCCATATGGGCCTCGTCCTTCAGAGATGAAGAAGAACATTGTTTTATTTTTCTGTTTTTTTTTTGTTGTTTTAAGTTATTTCCCTATCCACATTTGTTTGCAGAGCACTTGCCATGCTCTTAATTACGTTTTGCTGCCATTTGCAGCACTCTAGCCCTTTCCTTTGGTGTTTTAGAGCCATTTTAGTGCCTTAAAGTTCGGGTCCCCATTGACTTCAATGGGGTTCGGTGTCCGGGAAAAGTTCGGTAAAAGTCCGGGACACGGACCCGGACTTTTTTTTAAAGTTCGGCCGAACCCGTCGAACACGGACATCTAGGTGTTCGCTCAACCCTATTGCTATGCAAATTGTTTTATAAATACACCCCTTAAAGTGCACATAGATATGAGATGACACACCGGCTATTTAACTTTCATAGGCAGATAAAAAAAAAATCACTCCTTGTGGGAATCGTCTTATAAAATTAATTCGAAAAGTTATTTTAATCTCTTGCTACTGAAAGATTTAACCACTTGCTGGCTGTCCTCTCATTAGTCTAAAATTGTACAGATTTTTAGTAGCTTAATCCTACTAGAAAAATCATTAGGAGTAGCAATGTATTGAATAAATAAACTGAATAAATGCTTTCCTATGCAGTAAGCAACACACGTAGCATGCTGTGGCATCTTGTAACGATCAATTGAACATGATTATGTAAGACTGATCCCTTCACCTTTCCACATGTATAGCTTATTCTATAAGAAGAAATTTATTGCATCAGCTTAGCAAACAATAGCTGCACAAGAGATTTTAGTAGCATAAAAGGGCTATTAAAAAATCTTCTGTGTTTCTCGAGCCTGAAGTAGGATTTTGTGAGAAAATTTTCATTTTCTGAACATTTTTATTTTTTTCCTTCTAGTTACAGTATTACATTTTTATGCTTACAAGAGTCTACATGTACAGTGTTTTATAGCATAGCATAAAACATTTATGGAGTCACGCCCAGTGAAAAAAATAAAAATAAAATAACATTAAGTGTTAACAGCAGGTCAAATTTTCATAAAATCAGGCACGCGCTGATATTCTTTTGCGCTGCAGTTAGAAGCCTTGCATAAACAAACGTAGCATACAGATTTGTGTAGTAAAGATAAAGTACATTGCTATAAAACAAGTTGTAAAGAAAAATACATTTGATTGTAATGCCGGCCATACTTGGATCAAAATTTAGCCGGTTCTTCGGGGAACAACTGATTTTCTAACGATCGACTTCTGTACACATGCCCTGTCAGATTTTCTCTGCTCGATCAGTGTATTCTGACGGCGAAGAAGTCTCCCCGCTTTTGGAATACAATAGCTCAGCGGTGAGGATCCCCCCATCCACATCAAGTGTGTGGAAGGGGGAATCAAGTTGGTTGAACGAAACAAAACTGACCCATCTATGGGTTGCCTTACTGGAGCAGCAGTCTGATGCCAAAACAAAGAAGGAGAGAGGGTAAGGAAGGTGGGGGAGAGGGGAAAGGTAATGAAAAGTAAAGGTAGGGAGGTTAAGGAAGGAAGGTATTGTTTTGAATTTTCTAATAGTTAGTGGGATCAAATTGACCTTTGTTTTCTACCTTTGTGAAAGAAAAAGGGCAGGGTAAACATTTTTTTCTCGAATAAACAAAATTAACTAACTGTAAATGTGGTCTTTTATTTGGGGAAAATTGTACATATTGTAATGAAACCTGTTTAATATGTCCTGGAATACCAGCAGGTCTCGGTGAAATTGTAAGGGCTTTCATATGAAATTAATTAGTTGACTCACTTATGGGAAGAATGTTCTGGCTAATGATTTTTCTACGGATGGCTGAATGAAAATCAAACCATGTAGCCAGTTTTAGAATCCCAGTCACTATTCTTTGTCTCCACAACCCAGGTTGTTCCTTCGCTTCCTTCCTCCCACAGCCTAAAATGAGCCCTATTACAACCCAAGCATTCCCAGTGCTGTAGCTGCTTTAATAAGAGACGGTTATCGATAGCCAACCCTAACAATTCATCAGTGCCAAAGCTTCAAACATTCCCGTGCGTTCAGCCTAGCAACCTCATGTTTTTCATTCAGGTGTTAATATTTCATATTAAAAAAATATATACAATGTTAAACATAAAAGATAAAAATAAATGATGAAAATTGGACTGGTGATTCAGCACTAAAAATGAAAACCATAATATATTTTTTTCCATCTTGCTTTCTGTTCCAAGCTTGTTTGTTGAGTGATCCAGTGATCACATTATTCCACAAGTGCTAAATACAGCTGGTAGAATAGTCTACTATACCAAGTTATAATATTTCTACACCCTTAGTATGAGAGGTACTTACGTTTGTTCAGAAGCATGATTGCAAAAGTGTAGAGAAGAGGCTGCTCTACCTGGCTGCAGGTGACTGGTCTGTAACAGGTGTGGTAGTGTCGCTGTATTTCACACGAAGAGGAAATTCTACACCCGTGTACCAGATGCTGACTTGACTATGACTAGTTCAGTACTTCTAATCTGATAACAGCTAAGAACTCTGCAGAGTCTCCATTCACCTGCTAATAATATTATAGGATGCCTTGTCCTGTTAATGCTTTCACATTCCCAGTAAAGGTATAGTCTAATTATCAACGTAACTACTTCTAGACTTCTGGACCGGAAGGATCTGCTCCCTTAATGACCAGGCCATTTTTTGCGATACGGCACTGCGTTACTTTACCGAACAATTGCGCGGTCATGCGATGCTGTGCCTAAATATAATTGATGTCCTTTTCTTCCCCACAAATAGAGCTTTCTATTGGTGGCATTTGATCACCTGTGTGATTTTTTTTTTTTTACGCTATAAACAAAAAATGAGCGACAAATCTAAAAAAGAAAAAAAAAAAAAAAATTTTTCCATTTCTGCTTTATTACATTACCAAAAAAAAATAAAAAATCAAAAATCTATTTTTTTTTCCTCCTTTTAGGCCAATTTGTATTCTGCTACATATTTTTGGTAAAAAAAAAAAAAAAAATTCCAAAAAGTGTATTTTGATTGCTTTGCACAAAAGTTATCACGTCTACAAACTAGGGAAAAGATTTACCGTCAGGTCCATAAATATTGAGGCATTGACACAATTCAAATCTTTTTGGCTCTATACACCACCACAATGGATTTGAAATAAAACAAACACAATGTGGTTTAACTGCAGACTTTCAGCTTTAATTTGAGGGTATTTACATCCAAATCAGGTTAACGGTGTAGGAATTGCAACAGTTTGTATATGTGCCTCCCACTTTTTAAGGGACCAAAAGTAATGGGACAGATTAAGGCTTCTTTCACACGGTCCGCCTCCGCAGGCAGATCCGTGTTGCTCAGCGGGGATCGATCCGCGATCCCCGCTGAGCCGGGCGGGTGACAGCTCCGTCTCCGCTTGCAGAGCGGAGAGGGAGATGTCTCAGCACCCGCTGCCCTCTATGGGGGATCCGAGGAGAGCGGACCGCTTGTCCGCTCTCATCAGATCCGCTCCGCTCCGATTACTGAACGGATGGAAAAATAGGGTTTCCATCCGTCCAGATTTCAGCACAGGATCGGATGCGGATGGCAGCGGGTGTCAGCGGAGGTGTCTCCGCTGACACCCGCTGCCCCATAGAGCTGCATGGAGGATCCGATCAGATCCGCCTAAAAAACTGACAGGCGGATCTGATTGGACCGCCCGTGTAAAAGAGCCCTAACAATCATAAATCAAACTCACTTTTTAATACTTGGTTGCAAATCCTTTGCAGTCAATTGAAGCCTGAAGTCTGGAACGCATAGACATCGCCAGACGCTGGGTTTCATCCCTGGTGATGCTCTGCCAGGCCTCTACTGCAACTGTCTTCAGTTCCTGCTTGTTCTTGGGGCATTTCCCCTTCAGTTTTGTCTTCAGCAAGTGAAATGCATGCTCAATCGGATTCAGGTCAGGTGATTGACTTGGCCATTGCATAACATTCCACTTCTTTCCCTTAATAAACTCTTTGGTTGCTTTCGCAGTATGCTTTCGGGTCATTGTCCATCTGCACTGTGAAGCGCCGTCCAACGAGTTCTGAAGCATTTGGCTGAATATGAGCAGATAATATTGTCCGAAACACTTCAGAATTCATCCTGCTGCTTTTGTCAGCAGTCACATCACCAATAAATACAAGAGAACCAGTTCCATTGGCACCCATACATGCCCACGCCATGACGCTACCACCACCATGCTTCCATGATATGGTGGTATGCTTTGGATCATGAGCAGTTCCTTTCCTTCTCCATACTCTTCTCTTACCATCACTCTGGTACAAGTTGATCTTGGTCTCATCTGTCCATAGGATGTTGTTCCAGAACTGTGAAGGCTTTTTTAGATGTTGTTTGGCAAACTCTAATCTGGCCTTCCTGTTTTTGAGGCTCACCAATGGTTTACATCTTGTGGTGAACCCTCTGTATTCACTCTGGTGAAGTCTTCTCTTGATTGTTGACTTTGACACACCTACCTCCTGGAGAGTGTTCTTGATCTGGCCAACTGTTATGAAGGGTGTATTCTTCACCAGGGAAAGAATTCTTCGGTCATCCACCACAGTTGTTTTCCGTGGTCTTCCGGGTCTTTTGGTGTTGCTGAGCTCACCGGTGTGTTCTTTCATTTTAAGGATGTTCCTTGCTTCATTGATAGTGACAGCTCTTTGGATCTCATATTGAGAGTTGACAGCAACAGATTCCAAATACAAATAGCACACTTGAAATAAACTCTGGACCTTGTATCTGCTCCTTGTAAATGGGATAACGAGGGAATAACACACACCTGGCCATGGAACAGCTGAGCAGCCAATTGTCCCATTACTTTTAAAAAGTGGGAGACACATATACAAACTGTTGTAATTCCTACACCTTTCACCTGATTTGGATGTAAATACCTTCAAATTAAAGCTGAAAGTTTGCAGTTAAAGCACATCTTGTTTGTTTCATTTCAAATCCACTGTGTATAGAGCCGAAAAGATTAGGATTGTGTCGATGTCCCAATATTTATGTACCTGATTGTATGTAATTTTTTATTTATTTTTTTATTTTTTTACTAGTAATGGCAGCGATCTGCGATTTTTAGCAGGACTGCGACATTGTGGCTGAGAGATCAAACCATGTTTGACACTTTTTGATCATGTTTGACTCTTTTGGGAGGACCAGTGACATTACTACCGTAATCAGTGCTAAAAATATGCACTGTTACTGTAATAATGACACTGGCAGGGAAGGGGTTAACCCAGTGGTGATCAAAGGGTTAAGTGTAAGCCTAGGAGAATGTTTTATAACTGTATGGGGGAGGGACTTGTGAAACGAACACAGAGACCTGTGATCCTATATAGGAGGATCACAGGCGCTCTGTGATCATTTCAGAGAGAACAATGGTCTGCTATGTTTACAACAGGAGACAGTCCTTTTCTCTCAGCTGGGAGCGATCACGGGTGCCTGGTGGCAATTGGTTCTGCCTAGTTGGTGCGCGCGCACCGCCAGTGGCACGCCCTTGCCTCCAGGAGTGCTCCCGCGAACCACTGTACAGGTATTTTATTGGGATTTTATTTTAAAGACCAACCCAAAGTGGCACATAGTTGTGAAGTGAAAGGAAAATGATAAATGGTTTTCAAAATGTTTTACAAATAAATATGTGAAAAGTGTGGCGTACATTTGTGTAACGGAACCGCCGACCCACACTGTACTTGTGGTCTTCCATCAGTATACGGCTTTCTTGCAGTCATAAACATAGATATCAAATTCTAGCTGCCCCCATACAAAGCTAGCCAACAACTTAGCTTGTACAAGTTAAGGAACCTTCTCCTTTTTTGAACAGTTTCACACTCAATTTATACACAGATGAGCACATCCGCCTCCTGATCAAATAACTACACACAGGTCAGGGGTTGCCTGATTACATTGTCATATGCAGATGAAATTGTATACAGAAACAGAATAATCCTGAACTTATTATCTGGCCATTTGGACAGAACAATGTGAGGTCATTAACATTTAACAATGGGACAGGCAGACTTAACACAACCCATATTCCATACTCTATTGATAGACAATAGGACAAGACTGCCAATGACAGTCTGTCCGTCTCCTTTATTGAAGTATATGGAATACCCATCTAGGTGTCACAGACCCCATGGCAACAGGCCACAGGTCTCACGGTGCAAAGTGGGATCAAATCTCCACATTTCTTGAGAGACACCGTTGACAAATATCACTCTCCCATCTGAAGCCATCCAAACCATTCTCCCAGCGTCCCCCAAGTATCTGTCCCTCACTCCCAGTAACAGTGAACACTGTCACAATTTGTATTCACCTTTCGCTGCAATTACAGCTGCAAGTCTTTTGGGGATGTCTCTACTAGCTTTGCACATCTAGAGAGTGACATTTTTGCCCATTCTTCTTTGCAAAATAGCTCAAGCTCTGTCCGATTGGATGGACAAAGTCTATCCCTAAAGCAGAAGTTTGCAGATAAAGACTATCCAGCTCCTCTGATAGAAGAGGCCTGTGCGATGTATGATACCCCTGATTGTAAGAGGTCCACAAAAACTAACAATCAGGGAAATATTATATGCTTCACTACTCAGTTCCATAGTCAATACAAAAACATGTTGAGTGGATTAGGCAGTGGCTGAGTGACAGACAACAGAGGGTTGTAGTCAATGGAGAACATTCAGAACAAGGTCATGTTACCAGTGGGGTACCTCAGGGATCTGTACTGGGACCAATTTTGTTTAATATCTTCATAAGTGATATTGCAAAAGGCCTCGATGGTAAGGTTTGTCTTTTTGCTGATGACACAAAGATATGTAACAGGGTTGATGTTCCTGGAGGGAAACGCCAAATGGAAAAGGATTTAGGAAAACTAGAAGAATGGTCAGAACTCTGGCAACTGAAATTAAATGTGGATAAGTGCAAGATAATGCACCTGGGGCGTAAAAACCCAAGGGCATAATATAGAATATTTGACACAGTCCTGACCTCAGTATCTGAGGGAAGGGATTTAGGAGTAATTATTTCAGAAGACTTAAAGGTGGGAGGACAATGTAATAGAGCAGCACGAAATGCCAGAAGAATGCTTGGATTTATAGGGAGAGGTATAAGCAGTAGAAAGAGAGAAGTGCTTATGCCGCTGTACAGAACACTGGTGAGACCTCACTTGGAGTATTGTGCGCAGTACTGGAGGCCATATCTCCAGAAGGATATAGATACTCTAGAGAGAGTTCAGAGAAGAGATACTAAACTAGTACATGGATTGCAGGAAAAAACTTACCAGGAAAGGTTAAAGGACCTTAACATGTATAGCTTGGAAGAAAGAAGAGACAGAGGGGAAACTTTTAAATACATAAAGGGAATCAACTCAGTAAAGGAGGAGAGCATATTTAAAAGAAGAAAAACTACCACAAGAGGACACCGTTTTAAACTAGAGGGGCAAAGGTTTAAAAGTAATATGAGGAAGTATTACTTTACTGAGAGAGTAGTGGATGCATGGAATAACCTTCCTGCAGAAGTGGTAGCTGCAAATACAGTGAAGGAGTTTAAGCATGCATGGGATAGGCATAAGGCTATACTTCATATAAGATAGGGCCAGGGACTATTCATAGGATTCAGATATATTGGGCAGACTAGATGGGCCAAATGGTTCTTATCTGCCGACACATTCTATGTTTCTATGTTTCTATGTAACATGGAACATATCATGCGTAAACATTGGCCAATATTAAAACAGGACCCTCACTTGGAAAATACCATATCCAACCAACCTAGATTCTCATACAGAAAAGCACCTAATATTAAGTGTCAGATAGCCCAGAGTAAACTTCGTACCAGAAAACATATATCCCCCTCATTAAAATTCTTCTCCATCATTGGGATGTATCAGTGTAAAAAACCTCTTTGCCTCACCTGCAGTTTTGTCGATCATGGACAAAAAGAGTTTTCTGTAGAGGGTAAGACTTACCCCATTAAGGAATTTTACACTTGTTCTACGGAACACATGGTGTATTGCCTATCCTGCCCCTGTGGCCTACATTATGTAGGCCGCACCATACAGCCGTTGAGGAAACGCTTCGGAGAACATCACCGAGCAATCAAGGCCGGCAAAAATGATCACAGCGTTCCTAGACATTTCACCAAATACCATAATAAATCCAGTTCTGGCCTTAAGATGTGGGTTATTGAGTCCACCCCCCCCCTTCTTTTCTGAAGCAGAGAGGTTTGTTCGCCTATGTCGCAGAGAGACCTACTGGATTTATACCCTCAATGTTTTGTCACCTGGGGGCATGAACGAGGAATTAGAAATGAATACTTCATTGTACACAATCTCCTTGGGTCTTTTTAATCATCATTTCTTACAGTTTTTTTATATCTTGTATCTTTTATTTTTTCTATTTCTATAGTTATTTTTACTTTTATTTTTATTTTAATGTTATTTTTATTTTTATTTATATTTTTTATCTTTTATTTTTTATTTTTATTTTATTATTATTTTTGTAGCACCCTACAGGTAGGTGCTAGGTAAATGCATAGCGGGCCATGTCTGCCTAACAGCAGGGCCATGATTTATTTTTGGTCAGGGTGTCATGGCTTTCAGGTGTGTCTGCTGAGGGGGGAGTCTCCCCACTGGCTCTGTGAAGAGGTTTCTCATAGGCAGTGGAGTAAACCCAATAAGGGACCCTGATGACGCTGGCTGCGCGCTGATGAAACACGTCAACACGTTGGATCGTAATCACGCAACTACGCCACTTACGGCTCCGGGTGGAACATAGTTGGAATGCGGAAGCGGCGTTCTTCACCTGGAAACCGCGGCTTTTATTTCTCTTTGTCATTTGCAAGCAAATTATATGTAAGTGCATCCTTTTATCTCAATAAACACCATGTTAAACGTACTTCACCATGAGAGCCTTCCTTGTCTTTTCTATCCTTATTAACCATGCTATTCGAGAGGATAGTCTTCTTGGTATAAGGATTTAAAAAGGCGGATGTTGGAGTTGCTTGGAGGTGTTAACTGGAGAATATACATATCGGTTTGCCTGCCATTACCCTGTATCAACAGTTTGTGAACTACAGCTATAACTGACTCCCTGTAATTAAGAGGTCTGTTCATTCCGGTAAGCAGTTTGTGCACACTGGGTGGTCTTGATCTGGTGGAGGTGTGGAGACACATTAAGAACTGTGCCATTAAGAACATCTTGGAATCAAGAGACTATTCACACCATTCCTATATTCGTTATCCCACATTGTATTGATGTATTACACTTGCACTATGGTCTTTATCTGATATAATTTATTCATGTATTTTTTGCTTATTGCCTATTGCACTTGTATTAGGGTTTATATCTGATATCATCCATTTATTCATTTTTTTGCACATATATTAAGTGTGTTTGACTGGTTGAGCGCAGTTTTTATATATCATTTATAAGTCAAGGCCTAGAAAACCTGCTACATTTTTAATGTTTTAATTTTTACTTTTATGTTTCTTTCTATTTTTTTTTTTTCTATTGATTGCATTTCCTTCCCATCCTTGTTCATTCACTAAATCTCTATTGATTTTTTTATATATTAATTTAGTTTTTTTGCCAGTGTAAATTTGTAGTACTTATGCATTGTTTACTAGTTTCCAGGGGGTGCACATGACTATTATGTTGATTCTCTATTAGCCTCGTTCTTGCCATATTGCACCTGTCCCTCGCACCAAAGATTTGAGCTACCCATATAAGTGTCCATTCACCTCCAGCGGGTGGAGGTCTGACGAAGGAGCCACGCATGCTCCGAAACATGTAACCGCTCATCCATCTGCATCACAGGATACCGGCCGCTCGTGTCCCTGCTCTGTTGCCAGGAGTCTCATGCGGCACGTGGCTGAGAGGACGCACACACAGGAAGCGGAGCTCCAGATGTCCGCACCATAGTACAGTGGCCCAGAAGATTCCGGATGGATCCTGGACTATTACGCTTTGTGTTGCTTATGTTTCATCTTGCTCAATGTGAGTGCTTTTAACCTTTTATTTTAATAAACTTCTTGAGTTACCGCACTTAGAGGCGCCTTGCCTTTTTGTTTTCATTACCTCCAGAGCAGCTTTTCCTCTCAAGTGTTGCCCAGGTGCAGTGACTCATATACTGCCTGACAAGATCCATAGAAGCGCCCATACAACATCCATTGTTTTCCAAAATGATCCCCTCCCCCCACACTGGTGGTCTTCAGAGGGGGTTTAATAGTATGACACTCGTGCTAGGGGTTATTCGTGCGTCCACTGATCCCTGTGTTGGGGTTGTTATGGTGTCCACTGACACCAATGATGGGAGTTATAATGGTATCCACTGACAACAATGCTGGGAGTTATTATGGCACCCACTGACAACAATGCTGGGAGTTAATATGGCTTCCACTGACACCAATGCTGGGAGTTATTATGGTATCCATTGACAACAATGCTAGGAGTTATTAATGCATCCATTGGCATCAATCCTATGGGGAATTCTTGCACATGAGAAGAGAGGGGTTGTAATTTGGCATCTTCACCCTGGGCACTGATTGACCTTGTCCCACAACCGATCCTTAAGGGCCACACGAGAAACTGGAACTGTTGTGGAGGGCTGAACTTAGAGTGGTTGTAAGCAGATTAAACAAATCCTCCTACATAAGTAGTTTATCTGTAGTCTTCTCTTCTTTACATACATTAAAAGTCCAGAATGTATACATCTTGTCTGAGTTGTCAGAAAAAAGGGGACAGAGAGCTGAAATTACACTCTGTAGAGCTCAATGAAGAAACCTCTGAGAGCTGATTCACACAGCACAGAGAAACAGACCTTAAGATGTCAATCAGCTGGAGCTCCCATTTTTTTCTCTTGGTGTCAGGAAAACTTGTCAGATATGATTTATGCTGATAGCTGATGAATGCAGCAGACAGAAATTACACTTATTGTTTTATTTTGAGACAAATACACATATGTTTTGTTAGTATTTTATGTCTGAAATGTAGCAAAGCACAGATGCACGTTGCAACGCTTGCCAACCACCTCATCGATATGCAGTATAAATTGAAGAATCTGGATAATCAGGAACGCCACAGAAACCTGCAGTCTAGAGGCATACCTGAGGTAATTGAATTAAATTTAGCCCTCCAGGACCCTTTTCTACAACCCAGGGTCCTGGAGGGCTAAGTTTCATTCAATTAATTAATTCAACAGGCCCCAGGATTCACCTGTGGTCTGTGGACACACTCATAGAGCACTAAGGCCTCGGGGCAAAGAAGAGACCCCCCCCCCCCCCCCAGTCATCATTTTCTGTTTTGTGCACTATAGACTCAAAGAAGAGGTGGTTCATAGAACAAGGGAAAAAAAAGAGTTCACTGTCAAAGTTTCTGAGGGGAAAATTCTCCAAGACCTTTCACCCATAACCCTGAGGAAAAGAAGATCTTATATAACATATAACATAAGTGGCGCTTCCCTTTCAGCTTCAGAACCCAGTGAATCTGCTTCAATTCTTTTTAATGACTCAACATTCCTCTGGTACAGGTTCCGGAGTGGTTTCAGAAATTCCGAATGCCTGAAATTTGGAGAGAATCCCTACACAAGAAAAATGCATTTCTAGATGCAGGGGAATGTCTACTCCTTACAGCCAGAAGAGAACAGAAGAGGTTCTGGGCAATCCAACAGCAGCCCCTAAATAGAGATGGACGAACATCGGCCGGGGCGGTTTGCGAACGTCAGCCGCAAATTTTCTCAAAAGTCCGCGAACCACAAGTTTGCGGCGGGCCCCATTGACTTTAATTGGAGGCGACCATTTAAAACCTTTAGGTCATATTTGCAGCCACAAAAGACGTACTAGCTGTGCACAAATAGTCCCAGCACATGGACAATGTCATAACAGAAGTATTGCAATTGGAAAAGTTGCCCTAAATTTTTATTTTTTTTTTACAGCAAAAATGTTTTTATTTTTTTTTCATAAATCAGCCAGAACTGACAGCAGCCGGTAAATACATATCTAATACATATAGGGTCCATTCACACATCTGTAAAATGGGTCCGCATCCATTCCACAATTTTGCGGAACCTTTACAGACCCATTGTTTTTCATTTCCTGTCTGAAAAATTAGGCATTCACAGGATAAAGAAGTAAGTGTCGGCCATTCCAGGCCCCAAAAATTAGCCCACATGCGTTTACCTGACAGCTAAGAACGTAATATTCTGTGGCTGAAGGTACATTAGGCATTCACAGGTAACAGAAGTAAGTGTCAGCCATTCCAGGCCCCCAAAAATTAGCCCACATGGGTTTACCTGACAGCTAAGAATGTAGTATTCTGTGGCTGAAGGTACAATAGGCATTCACAGGATACAGAAGTAAGTGTCGGCCAGTATTGGTCCCAAAAATTTGCCCACATGGGTTTACCTGACAGCTAAGAACGTAGTATTCTGTGGCTGAAGGTACATTAGACATTCACAGGATACAGAAGTAAGTGTCGGCCATAAAAGGCCCCAGAAATTAGCCCACATTGGTTTACCTGACAGCTAAGAATGTTGTATTCTGTGGCTGAAGGTACATTAGGCATTCACAGGATACAGAAGTAAGTGTCGGCCAGTATAGGCCAAAAAAAATAGCCCACATGGGTTTACCTGACAGCTAAGAACGTTGTATTCTGTGGCTGAAGGTACATTAGGCATACACAGGATAAAGAACTAAGTGTCAGCCAGTATAGGCCCCAAAACTTAGCCCACATGGGTTTAACTGACAGCAAAGAACATAGTATTTGATGGCTGGAGGTACATTAGGCATTCACACAGGATACAGAAGTAAGTGTCGGCCTGTATAGGCCCCAAAAATTAGCCCATATGGGTTTACCTGACAGGTAAGAACGTAGCATTCGGTGGCTGGAGGTACATTAGGCATTCACAGAAAAAATAATTGTCGGCCCTGAAAGGCCCCAAAAATTTGACATTCAATGGACATGATATGCCTTTTATGCCGCTGCATGAAGCGAAGCCAAGGACCAGGAATTGCTGTGGATGGATGGAGGTCTGGCGGATATTTGTGACCTGGCATGAGGAATTTCAATGAAACATGGTCTACTGGTCACATGTGTTGAATTCCTCAGAGATCCATGCCTCATTCATTTTTATAAATGTGAGGTAGTCTACACTGTCATGAGCTAGGCGAGTGCGCTTATCGGTCACGATCCCCCCTGCTGCGATGATTGTCCTTTCAGACAGGACACTGGACAGGGGGGCAAGCCAACATTTTCATTGCAAATTGTGCAAGCTCTGGCCAGAGGTCAAGCCTGCCCACCCAGTAGTCCAGGGGTTCATCACTCCTCAGAGCGTCCACATCGGCCGTTAACCCGATGTAGTCGGACACCTGTCGGTCTAGGCGTTCCCTCATGCAGGATCCGGAGTACAGCTTGATGGTTCGGCTGAAAGAAGGATCTCATATCTGAAGTGACCAAGACGTCTTCAAACCGCCCTCTTCTTGCAGGCGCTGTTGGATTGCTACTGTCTCTCTGTGACTGGAAATTCCTCTGCCAGCGCAAGGAAAAGCACGGAATGCAGCATTTCCCGCAGCAATGTCTAGAAGCCCTGCATTCTGACCGCCCTCTGTGATTGTGGTAACATTTCCGACATTATGTGTTTGTACCGGGGGTCTAAGTACGTTGCCACCCAGTACTGCTCCTTAGCCTTTATGCGTTTTATACAGGGTCCCCCTTAAAACACTGGAGCATGAAGGCCCCCATTCGCACTAAACTGGAAGCGGTGTAGTGGCCTGCTTCCAGCTCATCATCCAGGATAATGTCGTCCTCGTTCTCCTCCCCCCATCCACGGATAACACCAGGGATCCCAAAAAGGTTTAAAGCATGCTCTTCTTGCTCCTCCTCATCCCTCCCAGCACCATCCTCCTCTGACTCCTCTTCAGACTCCTGCTGTTGATTTGTCTCAGATGGAGTAGCACCCACTGGGAATTCATCCAACATTACGACTTCCTCATCTACCTGCTCCTGCTCCTCGACGGCTTGATCAATGACATGACGCAATGCATGCTCCAGAAAGAAGGCGTAAGGTATGATGTCACTTATAGCGCCCTGGCCGTGACGGACCAGTTTGGTGATCTCATCGAATGGCCGCAGAAGTCTGCATGCGTCCCGCATGAGCAGCCAATGGCCAGGTGAAAAAAACCCAAGTTCCCCAGAACCTGTCCTGACGAGAGTCCGAACAGGTAGTTGTTAACTGCACGTTTCTGCTCAAGCAGCCTATCAAGCATATGCAACGTTGAGTTCCATCGCGTCAGGCAGTCACAAATAAGATGCCTGACAGGCAGGTTGTGTCGCCGCTGAATCTCAGCAAGGCGAGCCATGGCTGTGTAAGATCTTCGGAAATGGCCCGAGATTTTCCTGGCCTACCGCAAGACGTCCTGGACCCCAGGGTATTTGCCAACGAATCGCTGCACCACCAAGTTCAGGACGTGTGCCATGCATGGCACGTGTTATTTTGCCTTGTTTCAGCGCGCTCAGCAAATTGGCACCGTTGTCACACACCACGTTACCAACTGTCAAATTCAGCGGTGTCAGCCACTGATCTGCCTGTGAACGCAAAGCTGAAAGGAGTGCAGGACCAGTGTGGCTCTTGGCTTCCAGGCACAACAGACGTAGCACAGCATGGCAACGTCTCACCTGGCATGTGGAATAGGTTCTGGGGAACTTGGGCGGGGCAGTGGAAGAGACGGTAGCAGCGGAAGAGGAGGAGTCAGCCGAGGAGGAGAGGGAGGTTGGAGGAGGAGGAGAAGAAGAGGCAGGCCTGCTTGCAATCCGTGGTGGTGCAACTAAATCTACACGGGTGCCACGGGTTACATGCTTGACGGCCGTCAGAAGGTTCACCCAGTGGGCAGTAAAAGTGATATACCTTCCATGCCCGTGTTTGCTAGACCACGTGTCTGTGGTCAGATGTATCTTGGCACCAACACTGTGTGCCAGAGATATATTAACTTGCCGCTGAACATGGCCATACATCTCTGGAATGCCCTTCTGCGAGGAATATTTTCTGCCTGGGACCTTCCATTGTGGTGTGCCAATAGCCACAAACTTACGAAAGACCTCTGAGTCCACCAGTTGATATGGCAGTAGTTGAGGGGCTATCAGTTCCGACAAGCCAGCAGTCAAACGTTGGGCAAGAGGGTTATCCGGCGTCATCATTTTTTTCCGCTCCAACATTTGGACCACAGAAGCCTGCCTTTTTCCAGAACTACGTGATGACGGCATCATGGCAGGTGGAGTGGAGGACAAATGTGAGGAGAGAGGAGAAGGAGAAGAGGCTGGACGGTGAGAGCCTGGAGTGTGGCTTTGTGGGCTCGATGATGGGAGTTCAGGTGCCTTCTTAAGGCGGTTGTCCCTAGGTGAGTGTTGGGCTTACCGCGACTTATGCGTTGACTGCAAAGGCTGCAGATGGCAACACTGTTGTCAGCAATGGACACATTAAAAAAAGCTCACACTGCTGAGCCATGTGCCGGCGTCCTGGGAGTGCCAGATGTGACTGTACATGGTTTGATGGCTCGCTACTGATACATTTGCAGTCTGCTTTGTACCTCTTGTGCAATGCAAGTTCTGCCTGCCTCTCCTCCCTATCTGCCAATCCGTCTCTCCTTCTGAACTCCCTTTCTCTTCCTCTCTTGTGGACACCGACGTGACGTCCATAGACTCGTTATCATGCGCGTCCCCTTCCCCACCACTAACATTCGAGATCTCGGAGTAGGCAGCAACAGAGGGGACCAAGCTCCTTGGGCTGATCTGGGTACTGTCGTCAGACTGCTGAGTGGCGGCTATTGCTACCTCCTCTTCCTGATCCGATTCCAACAATGGCTGTGCATCGCAAACGTCTTGTGATGGATCGGAAAA
This sequence comes from Pelophylax lessonae, assembly GCF_965119305.1. Classification (NCBI taxonomy): domain Eukaryota; kingdom Metazoa; phylum Chordata; class Amphibia; order Anura; family Ranidae; genus Pelophylax; species Pelophylax lessonae. The sequence continues at coordinate 216,755,075 of NC_138774.1, read as the reverse complement.
TAATTCCAGTGACTCAAGCGGAGGGTATGTGGTGGTGGTGGTGGTGTCTTTGGGGGTGCACACAGCAGAGAGTGAAGAGGGTGCAGATAGAGAGGATGAGGAGGGTGCAGAAGAGGAAGGCTGAGTGAGCCACTCAACCAAGTCTGGTGCGTCCTTTGATGTAATTGCATGCGTCTTTTGAAACTTCACAGTTTCTCTCCGGCCTACTGCTCCTGTCCCACCCCTACCACCCCTGCATACGTGTCTGCCTCTTCCTCTGCCTGTCATGTTTTTAAATTACCCTGTGACAAAAGTCTCTAGAGAATCACAGTATATCTGGAAAAAGGTAGATAACACCCCCCTTCAATCTGTGGTATTGGGGGGCCACAGGTTTATCACACCAGTTCTACAAATAATTGGCCAGTAACTGTTGTCACTGTGTGTAGCACAGTCAACAGAGCAAAAGTGGCCACATTTTTGCAGGACTAAAATATACTCTGAGAAAAGAATACTGTTAAATAACACCCCACTTCAATATGTGGTATTGGGGGGCCACTGATTTATCACACCAGTTGTTCAAAAAATTGGCCAGGGAATTTGGCACTGTGAGTATCAGACTTAACTCAGCAAAAGAGGCAATATTGTTGCAGGACACAAATACACTTGTAAAAGTATACTCAGATAACACCCCGCTTCAATATGTGGTATTGGGGGGCCTAAGGTTTATTACAACAGTTCTACAAATAATTGGCCAGTAACTGTTGTCACTGTGTGTAGCACAGTCAACACAGAAAGAGAGGCCACATTTTTGCAGGACTAAAATACACTCTTAGAAAAGTATACTGTTAAATAACACCCCACTTCAATATGTGGTATTGGGGGGCCACTGGTTTATCACACCAGTTGTTCAAAAAATTGGTCAGGGAGTTTGATACTGTGTGTATCAGACTTAACTCAGCAAAAGAGGCAATATTGTTGCAGGACACAAATACACTTGTAAAAGTATACTCAGATAACACCCCACTTCAATATGTGGTATTGGGGGGCCACTGGTCTATCACACCAGTTGTTCAAAAAATTGGCCAGGGAGTTTGGCACTGTTTGTAGTATTGCTGCAGCAACGCTCAGTTACCATACCTGTCACAACGCTGCACAGTGCACAATAATACTACTAATCCACTATAATATGCTTTCTACAAAGTATATTATACTGTGGATTACCCCCCTCCACCCCCCTTTTAAGTGCACTGCACAGCAATACCAAAAAATTTGCAGCCCTTTAAATTACTTTTGTGGACATTAACAGAGCGATTTGTGTGACTGCAGCCGATCTCTCTAATGGCGCTTTTCCACTGCATGGAACCGAACGGTTCGGCTCGCTTTTGTGCTTTTCCACTGCTGGTACCGTATGGTATGGTGTAGGAATGGTTCGGTACGGTACGGCGTCGCTTTTCCACTGCATGGAACCAAAAGGTACGGCTCTCAAAAACAGTACCACCTCGATTGTGGTTCCAAGAGGTACCATACCCGGTACCATATCCCACAATCCTTTGCATGCAGTCACTACTAGCCACTGATTGGTCAGAGAATCCCACCCACCCCGTTGTTATCCCACCCACTTAACTTTAGTACTACTTTAGTGGAAAAGCAAACCATACCGTACCGTACCGAACCGATCCAAAATCCGTACCATGCGGTACCAGCAGTGGAAAAGAAAAACGGGCCAAGCAGGGCCAAGTAGAGCCGAGCTGGTACTTGCAGTGGAAAAGTGCCATAACTGCCCATAAAGCACAGAGTGGATACCTGCCCCTAACCTGAAAAGAAACTGGACCTATACCGAAATACCAGCCCTGAAAAGGACTTTTGTGGACATTAACAGAGCGATTTGTGTGACTGCTGCCAATCTCTAATTGCCCCTAAAGCACCGACTGGATACCTGCCCCTAACCTGAAAAGATACTAGTAGACCTATACCAAAATACCAGCCCTGAAAAGGACTTTTGTGGATCTTCACAGAGCTATTTGTGTCTGGCAATCTCTCCCTCATGAGTACAGATAACCTCTCCCTACGCTGGCAAAAAGCAGAATGTGAAATGGCCGACAGCTCAGGTCTATTTATAGTGTAGGGGGCATGTCCATGTGCTGAATTGTTTTAATTGGCTGTCCCATTCCACCTGACGGCTGTGTCATGGGTCAAAGTTCTCCCCAATGTAAACTAATATGGCCACCGCGAACAACGGCATGTGTTCGCAAAATTGGCGGGTAGCGAACAAGCAAAATTTGCCGCAAACCGACCGCCGGGCGAACCGCAAGGCTATCTCTACCCCTAAAGACCCATGAATTCTCATGCATCTCTTTCAGCAGGGATTACCACTAATAGTTCTGGACTTCGGAAGTAAAGTTTCATGACATCCTTCTGTATTCATTTGCCATCCACTCTCTTCTTATTTGGCAGGAACTGGTCTCGGAATTGTTGTTGCATGCAGAATAATGTTAGTTATGAGCTTTTTCTGTAGGCTTATGCTTTTGATAGTACTTTATTTATTTATTTTTTTACTTATTTTTTTCCCACTTTTCTTATTTGAACAGTTCAGTTAGATCAACATGTAAAGTCAGTGGCGGAGCTGTTGAAGCAAATGTATTTCTAATACAACCACCCATTTAGTAGGGATTGTTCTACTGCACATGTGCTGACCCTAGCTGACCCTGCTCCATGTGTGTTTTACTTGGGTCACCTCCATGTCACATTGTAAATATCTTTTTTTTTATCATTTTTATGATTTTTTTTTACATGGTTTCATTCTTTATCTCTTGCTTATCTTTACTCTATTTGCCAAACATTTATAGAAGGTATAGAAGGAAGCTGACATATTTGAAATTGTCACACACACCTTGCCTAGCAATGTTATCTTTTGGAATGGAGACCCACCTAAATTTGTATCTGATACTGATTCCTTTGACGAGTAATGTCACCTTGTTGCGATACAATATAGAATATCCTTATGGATCGTAAACTTAAGTAAGTAGGGCTACGCCTGGTGTGTGTCACCTTGTGTGAGTTCATAGTTATACTTACATAGTTGCTGATACACACAGAAGGCTTAGTTCAAACGTATATCTATAACTGGCAGTCATCATATGTTTTTTAACCACTTGCCGACTGCCGCACGACTATCTACGTCGGCGGTCAGCCCCTCACAGGCAAACTAATGTAGGGCTACGTTGCTTGCTTGTGAGGGTCTAGGGAGCGAGCGCGCGCCCCCGGGGGCGCGCTCCCGCTCCCGCGTGGTCACGGACCCCCCCGCGCGTGTGACCAGCGGACCCGATGTCCGCCGGTCACTCGGCGATCGGCGGGGGAGAGGGAGAATGTCAGGCAGCTTGTGTAAACAAACTGCCTGTCATTCTCCTCGCTGCAAAGACACTGATAAAACGGATCTGGTATGTAGATCCGTTGATCAGTGTCCTTACAGCTAGAGCCACAGCCAATCACAGTAGAAACCACGCCCCTAGGGACACACACAGCCCCTCCCTTCCAAATAAAGTTAACCCCTTCACTACCAGTGTATTTTTACAGTAACAGTGCATATGTATAGCACTGATTACTGTAGAAATGTCACTGGTAACCCCAAAAGTGTCAAAAATGTCAGTCAAGGGTCCGATCTGTCCGCCGCAATGTCGCAGTACCGCAAAAAAAATCGCAGATCGCCGCCATTACGCGTTAAAAAAAAAAACAACAAAAATGACAAAAATCTTTCCCTTTGTTAGTAAACGCGATAACTTTTGCGCAAACCAATCAAAATACGCTTTTTGCGATTTTTTTTACCAAACATAGGTAGCATAAAACAAATTGGCCGAAAATTTTTAAAAATTTTGATTTTTACATTTTTTTTGGGGGAATTTCATATAAAAAAATGTGAAAAATATTGCTATTTTTGCAAAATTGACGCTTTTTTTTTGTTTATAGCGCGTGATCAAAAAATCGCACAGGTGATCAAATACCACCAAAAGAAAGCTCTGTTTGTGGGAAAAAAAGGACGTCAAATTCGTTTAGGTACAGCGTCGCACGACCGCGCAATTGTGCATTAAATTCACGCAGTGCCGAATCGCAAAATACCCCCTGGTCGGAATGGGGGTAAAATCTTCCGGGGCTTAAGTGGTTAAGCCTAACCCTTTTTAATTTTATTGTTTTCATGGTTTGCATACGATTATTTACTTGAACTAGAGCGCAAGCCTATGATCATCAGCAAAATATCCAAATACGCTATACCATCCTCCATTATTTCCCACTTTTGTTGGAGCTCCTAGGGCCCTAATACCCCGTTTTTAGTTTTCCTTTTTGCCCTAATCGTCACATTGTTCATTTGAATATATTACATTGACCCACCTACCTTTTGCAATGGTTCTAAGATCATAGCTTTACCCGGTCCTTCTGACTGTACAGACAAACCTTCGCTGAAACGGCAAAACTTTTTTGAACCACCCACACAGCCTGCTTATCAGAGTTGTATAAAGTACTCGAAACCCATACTTGAGTAAAAGTACAAGTGCTCGATCAAAAAGTGACTTGAGTAGAAGTGGAAGTGCTCGATCAAAAAGTGACTTGAGTAGAAGTACTAAAGTATTCAACATTTTTTGTACTTAAGTATTGCAAGTAGTTTTTTTAAAAAAATTTGCAACTCAAGTACTGAAAGTAAAAGTACCAGTAGTTTTGAAAAAAAAATTGCTACTCAAGTACTGAAAGTAAAAGTACAAGTACTGTGTTATGTAGTTATTAAAGAAAGAAGTCAAAAGTTTGAACATCATATTGTTTTTTATTATTTCAAATGCAGCTTTTATTTATACATACAGTAGCTTTTATTTTCTTATGCGCTGATAATACACATATTTTGAGCTTCCTGAAACCTGCCATCTACTGCTCTGGCAATGGTAATTTTTATAATTGTAACGAGTAACTATGCAGCACAAAAAAAAAATATCGGAGTAGAAGTATTGAAATCATTGAAAAAGTGTAGTGAAGTAAAAGTGGAAGTAGGAGAAAAAAAATTCTACTCTAGGAAAGTACAAATACCGCCTTTCGGTACTTAAGTACAGTCGTGAAGTAGTTCTACTTAGTTACTATACATCTCTGCTGCTTATACACCTGGCTAACCCTTCTCGAACATAATAAATGGTTTGGGACTTTTTTCACCCCATGCCCTCACTAATTTTGATTCTATGCTTTGGGATAACCTTGCTACCTGTTCTAAATTGACCTGCTCTCTTTTTTACTCAATTCTTCTTACTCCCCCCCCCCATTTTTTATTTTTTCCTTCTCGCTTTCCTGTTAATCTCCCTCTACCCCCTTCTCACATCCTTGCCCTTACTTTTCTTTTATCATTCCCTCTACTCTTTATCTTTTCTCTCTATATTTCTTTCATAGTCATTTTTTTCTCAAGGGAAGCATTCTCAGGAGTACAGGACTTTTTCTGACACTTGTGTTTGTTACCTCATTTTTAAGCCATATATATGACTCCCTAATGCCATCCTATAATAGGTTTCTCTCTTCAGGCAACTTAAGGCTTTTTTCACTAAACGTCCCTGAGAAATGGTCCACAGTTCTCGAGAAAATTGCTAATCGCCTGACACACATAACATTTATACAAGAAACATACTTCAAAGGCCCTGATATTACTAAACTTACAAACGCCAAATACCCCACGGTCTACCATGCCTCCTCCTCTACCTGTAATACCAAAGGAGTACTATTTTGTTGGGTAAAAACTTAGCATATCAACTTACTGAACAAATTATAGACCCCCAAAGGCTGCTACCCTTTTGCTAGGATACAGAAATAAGTTTCCAATCACATTCGTTGATGTCTATTGCCCAAATAAAAAGAAAGTTTAATTCATCCAAAAATTTACAGATCTGTTAATACCCTTTCAAGCTGGGAATCAAGTATTTAACTCACGCCATTGCCACATCTGTAGCGATAGTCTTATTGAAAAAATAAATCCCCTATTTTTGGTTCAGACTTTAGAAGCAAAACTGAACCACACAAATATAAATAAACAATTTTATAATTTATTTATACATAGAAAAGCATAAAAAAGACATATCAATAGACACAATTTAAAAACATACAGTATGTACACATCTGTACAAGGTTTGGCCCTTGATGACCATACACTGGCAAAGTGCATGTTGATAGGAAAGTGAGCCCCTGTGTGTCAACGCATTTCGCTGATCCGCTTCCTCAGGACACACATAAGGGTGATAAATTAAGAAAACAGCAGGCCTCACTATGTGAATACAAAAATACAAAGGCAATTATGATATTTCTGTTCTTAACATGTACAACAGTGTATATATATATATATATATATATACATTATGTACAGTATATATATATATATATATATATATACATTATATACAGTGTATATATATATATATATATATATATATCTATATATATATCTATATATATATATATATAGTGGGGATCGAAAGTTTGGGCACCCCAGGTAACAATTTGAGGTAATATGCATAAAGAAGCCAAGGAAAGATGGAAAGATATCCAAAAGGCATCAAATTACAGATTAGACATTCTTATAATATGTCAACAAGAGTTAGATTTTCCATCATTGACACTTTCAAAATTACAGAAAACAAAAAGCACCCTGCAGAATTTATAGCATGCACTGCCCCCTTTGCAAGGCGGAGACCTGCCAGTGTCATAGATTGTTCTCAATCATTGTCTGGGAAGACCAGGTGATGTCAATCTCAAAGGTTTTAAATGCCCAGACTCATCTGACCTTGCCCCAACAATCAGCACCATGGGATCTTCTAAGCAGTTGTCTAGAAAACTGAAACTGAAAATGTTGACGCTCACAAAGCTGGAGAAGGTTATAAGAAGATAGCAAAGCGTTTTCAGATGTCAATATCCTCTGTTCGGAATGTAATTAGGAAATGGCAGTCATCAGGAACAGTGGAAGTTAAAGCAAGATCTGGAAGACCAAGAAAAACATCAGACAGAACAGCTCGCAGGATTGTGAGAAAAACAATTCAAAACCCACGTTTGACTGCACAATCCCTCCAGAAAGATCTGGCAGACACTGGAGTTGTGGTACACTATTCCACTATAAAGAGATACTTGTACAAATATGGTCTTCATGGAAGAGGTATCAGAAGAAAACCTCTTCTACGTCCTCACCACAAAAATCAGCGTTTGAACTTTGCAAATGAACATATAGACAAGCCTGATGCATTTTGTAAACAAGTTCTGTGGACCGATGAGCATTTGGCACCTTTCGGGGGGGAACGGATACCTGTCAAAACAGGAACCCGCTCCCACTTCCGTGTAAGGTCGCCACAGCAATCTACGTCATTTACGGCCTCCTCCCACTGCCTTCTGGGAGACACAGACAGGTCCCAGAAGACAGCAGGACCATTCAAATAGTGCAGCACATGCACAGTAGGAAACAAGCTGTGAAGCCGCAAGGCTTTACTTCCTGCTTCCCTTAGTAAGGATGCCACCCAAAGCCAGTGGACAGCTAGGGGTGCCGACATCACGGGATATCAGGCCAGGTAAGTGTCCTCATATTAAAACTTAGCAGCTACAGTATTTGTAAAAAGATTTTTTTTTATTTTTTTATACAGGCTGGAACTTTTCTTTAACCGCTTGCCGACTGCCCACAGTATATTTACTGCGGCAGTCAGCCCCTCCTGGGCAGAGCGACGTAGTACTACATGGAGCCTGCAGGGGGCGAGCGCGCGCCGCCGGAGGTGCGCTCCCGCTCGTTCACGGGCATCCCCGCGCGAGTGACCGGCGGATTTTTTTATTTTTTTATACAGGCTGGAACTTTTCTTTAACCGCTTGCCGACTGCCCACAGTATATTTATTGCGGCAGTCAGCCCCTCCTGGGCAGAGCGACGTAGTACTACATGGAGCCTGCAGGGGGCGAGCGCGCGCCGCCGGAGGTGCGCTCCCGCCCCCGCTCGTTCACGGGCATCCCCGCGCGAGTGACCGGCGGCTTCGATGTCACTCACGATCTCCCGCTGGAGAGGGAGAAAGGCAGGCGGCTGATGTAAACAAAGCATCCTGTCAATCTCCCTGGTGTAACTGCAGAGATCATACGATCCTGCTATGTAGGATCGTATGTCTCTGTTGTTACATCACAAGGCACGCCCCTTTACAGTTAGAACACACTTAACCCCTTGATCACTAATAAAGTTAACCCCTTCCCTTCCAGTGTCATTTTTACAGTAACAGTGCATATGTATAGCACTGATTACTGTAGTAATGTAGTAATGTAACTGGTACCCCCAAAAGTGTCAAAAATGTTATTCGCGGGTCTGATCTGTCCGCCCTAATGTCGCAGTCCCGCAAAAAAAAAAATCGCAGATCGCCGCCATTACTAGTTAAAAAAAAAAACAACAAAAATGACATAAATCTTTCCCTTAGTTAGTAAACGCAATAACTTTTGCGCAAACCAATTAAAAATATGCTTATTGCGATTTTTTTTTTACCAAAAATATGTAGCAGAAAACAAATTGGCCTAAAATATTAAAAAATTTAGATTTTTACATTGGGGGGGGGGGGATTTCATATAAAAAAATGTGAAAAATATTGTTATTTTTTCAAAATTGACGCTCTTTTTTTGTTTATAGCACAAAAAATAAAAATCGCACAGGTGATCAAATACCACCAAAAGAAAGCTCTGTTTGTGGAGAAAAAAGGGACATCAATTTCATTTGGGTACAGCGTCGCAAGGCCGCGCAATTGTCCATTAAATTCACGCAGTGCCAAATCGCAAAATAGGCCCTGGTCTTTGAGCAGGAAAATCCTCCGGGGCTTAAGTGGTTAAAGGCTAAGTTCACTTTTTTTTTCTAAATCTTAGTGTATGTACCAAAATACCATAAATGTACCTCTGTTTTCTCTGTTTTTTAGGACAGGCCTTGCCCAAGCCTCCAGTGTCTCCTAAAGAAAACTCCTCCATTAGCTCCTGCTACCCATCCTGGTATTTGGTATTTGGCATGGGAAAACTGTTAATGAAATGGACTGAAAAACTGTTAATGAACTAAGGATGTAGTTCATCAGTTGATCTCCTTAAAACACACCCTGCACCTGCCCTCCCCCTCCAGGAAATTGCCGCCTCTGTAGTTTCAGGCTTCTCCAACTCAAGTATTGTCAGTGAGCACCGGTCTTACTAAATACACCATCAAATGCCATCACGTGTTTTGTACCTTCTTCTTGCATATATAATTCATTTGGCAGAGTGTGTAGGAGTCGAGAGATCACATAACAGCTTATGTGGCGCAGAGCTGTAGTATTAAACACGAACAAAATGTCCCTAGAAGTCTGTAAAGCTCACCATGCACTATGCAATCTGATTGTAGAAACTCCTTTACATCTGCCATCAGCTATGTAATGCAAGGGCCTGCCTGATTGGATACAGAGTAATTGGGTAGATAGGAGTGTCTCACTATTAAATAATTTTGGTTAATCTAAAGGAGATTGTACAGAAATTGTACAATTGGATAGTATAGTGTATGGCCACCTTTGGCTATACTTCTCCTTAAAAAATCCCATTGCTTAGAACCTCCAGACCTCTTAGCTGCCCCTCTCTAGACTCTTCTGAATACTAGGATATCCATTTTATTGATTGGGGGCCAAAACTGAACTACATAATCAAGAAGAAGACAAACTAAGCTTTTGCAAAGGTGTATGAATATTGATTTGTCCCTCAAATAAATGTATATATTTTTTAAGATACAAGTGTCACAGATCCAGCCAGGACAGGGGCATTTGGAGGGGACTGAAGGGTGGCCTCTTGCATACTGACTATGTGCCCTGGCTTTTAAGGGAACACTACTCTTTGTTCCTGCTTTTGATTCAAGTCAATATCTCCCTAAAACACACAGACTCTGTGAACTGGAGTTTACAGCTGGCCCGCTAAACAAAAAAAGACCGACAATTTTGAAAAAATATATATATATATTTGTTTTTACTTTCTGCTCTAAAACACAAAAAAAATGTAAAAATCAAATTTCTTCATCAATTTAAGTCAATATGTATTCTGCTACATATTTTTGGTAAATAAAAAATCCCAATAAGCATATACTGATTGGTTTGCGCAAAAGTTATTGCGTCTACAAACTATGGGTTAGACTTACGGAATTTTTATTTAAATTTTTTTTTTTTACTAGTAATGGCCGTGATCAGTGATTTTTAGCGGGACTGCAAAATTGCGGCACACAAATCGGACACAAAGTGACACTTTTTGGGGACCAGTGACACCAATACATTGATTAGTGCTAAAAAAATGCACTGTCACTGTACTAATGACACTAGCAGGGAAGGGGTTAACATCAGGGGCAATCAAAGGGTTAATTGTGTTCCATGGGAGTGCTTGCTAACTGTGTGGGGGATGCTTTGACTAGAGGAAGACAGAGACCTGTTTTCCTGCTTAGCAGAAACACAGGATCTCCATCTTCCCCTCTGACTAAACAATGGTCTGCCTTGTTTACATAGGCAGACCGCCATTCTGCCTCTCTTCTGAATGATCGCCTGTACTGGCAAACATTGGGTCCAGCCACAGCACGCTGGAGCCCCAGACTCGGAAACAAAAAAGACGTACAGCTAGAAGCAGTTAAACAATAAAAATGTTATACACAGTGAGCACTATGATGAGTTTTTCTCTTTGAATGGAGCTCTTGGCATATGCTTCTAAGGCTGGGTCTACAATTGAGTACATGCTTCCTTATTGGTCATCTATAGAGGCTCTATACATGTGTCCATGAGAATATCCACCTGCAGCTGCCAATTGAGACAGGGACTCACAACTTAAGGTTCCTTTATCCCCTGTGATGAGTGCCACATTATGAGGTGAGCGCACACACTTGGGGATCCGGTCGTGGTTATTCATGTCATTGTCATCTATTTTGATTGGACTTCATCTTTGAACACAGACTTTATTAGAACGTTAATGTTGCCACAATAGTCACAGCGCTTATATTCTTTTATTTTATTTTTTATTCATTTTTGTTCTCATTAATGTGTTCATGATAGTCACATTTGAAAAACTGTATATTATTTTCTTCACTTATATTGAGAGCACAGCACTGTTCACCTCAAATTTTAACCTTCAGCGTACACACTTTTGTGCTAGAAGCTTTTTCAAGTTGGTTGTGCAAACTTTCAAATTTAGAAAATAGTGTACTGTATACGTAAATGAAAGTAGTTCTAACACTAAAAAAAAAAAAAAAAAAAAAAAAGATCCTGATTCTTTAAAGCATGATACACAGCATAGTGCTTGTGCTGTGTCATTTGTCCCTCTCTATGTTCTATGTTCTAAAAAACCTGGTTGATCCTGCGTTTTCCTGTCTCCCTTAGCATCCTGACCATGGTAATCATGGCTGCTGATCCCTGATTAACGTAGTCAGGTTACGTGCCTCTGTCAGCCCGCTGCTCTCCTCTCTCCCCCTCCCTCCCCCTCCCTCCCAGCCTGTCAGCTCAGGAAGTCTGTGACATTACTATTGACAGATCCTGTAATCCCCTCTTTCAAAGGATTATATAAAGTGCAATAACTGTGTTTTTATTTTACAATATTGCGCAAAACATAGGCGTGGTGTGCACAGGGGGTGTGTGCCAGGTTTGCTTGGGCCCAGCCTAATCACCTTGTGCAGTGCCAATTTCCCATGTCCCACCCCCACCGCTGCCTACTTCCCTCCTCCCACACATCAGGACTTCTAAAAATTATTAAACAAAAAAATAATAATATTATAAAAAATAATTGAAAAAATAAAAATGAAAAATGACTGATACTGTCCACTGCCCTACTGACATTGCTCATGCTTTAATCCCTTTTTAAAATCTTTGTTTACATTACTTCATTATAGTGTGTGTCTGTGTGTGTGTACAGTGCCTTGAGAAAGTATTCGGCCCCCTTGAACTTTGCAACCTTTTGCCACATTTCAGGCTTCAAACATAAGGATATAACTGTAATTTTTTGTGAAGAATCAACAAGTGGGACACAATCATGAAGTGGAACGAAATTTATTGGATATTTCAAACTTTGTTAACAAATAAAAAACTGAAAAATTGGGCGTGCAAAATTATTCATCCCCTTTACTTTCAGTGCAGCAAACTCTCTCCAGAAGTTCAGTGAGGATCTGTGTGTAATCAAGTCTCTGTATAAATGCACCTGCACTGTGATAGTCGAGATACTGTTGTGGAGAAGTTTAAAGCCGGATTTGGATACAAAAGATTTCCCAAGTTTTAAACATCCCAAGGAGCACTGTGCAAGCGATAATATTGAAATGGAAGGAGTATCAGACCACTGCAAATCTACGAAGACCTGGCCGTCCCTCTAAACTTTCAGCTCATACAAGGAGAAGACTGATCAGAGATGCAGCCAAGAGGCCCATGATCACTCTGGATGAACTGCAGAGATCTACAGCTGAGGTGGGAGACTCTGTCCATAGGACAACAATCAGTCATATACTGCACAAATCTGGCCTTTATGGAAGAGTGGCAAGAAGAAAGCCATTTCTTAAAGATATCCATAAAAAGAGTTGTTTAAAGTTTGCCACAAGCCACCTGGGAGACACACCAAACATGTGGAAGAAGGTGTTTTGGTCAGATGAAACCAAAATCGAACTTTTTGGCAACAATGCAAAACGTTATGTTTGGCGTAAAAGCAACACAGCTCATCACCCTGAACACACCATCCCCACTGTCAAACATGGTACTGGCAGCATCATGGTTTGGGCCTGCTTTTCTTCAGCAGGGACAGGGAAGATGGTTAAAATTGATGGGAAGATGGATGGAGCCAAATACAGGACCATTCTGGAAGAAAACCTGATGGAGTCTGCAAAAGACCTGAGACTGGGACGAAGATTTGTCTTCCAACAGGACAATGATCCAAAACATAAAGCAAAATCTACAATGGAATGGTTCACAAATAAACATATCCAGGTGTTAGAATGGCCAAGTCAAAGTCCAGACCTGAATCCAATCGAGAATCTGTGGAAAGAACTGAAAACTGCTGTTCACAAACGTTCTCCATCCAACCTCACTGAGCTCGAGCTGTTTTGCAAGGAGGAATGGGCAAAAATTTCAGTCTCTCGATGTGCAAAACTGATAGAGACATACCCCAAGCGACTTACAGCTGTAATCGCAGCAAAAGGTGGTGCTTCAAAGTATTAACTTAAGGGGGCTGAATCATTTTGCACGCCCAATTTTTCAGTTTTTTATTTGTTAAAAAAGTTTGAAATATCCAATAAATTTCGTTCCACTTCATGAGTGTGTCCCACTTGCTGTTGATTCTTCACAAAAAATTACAGTTTTATATCTTTATGGCTGAATACTTTTGCAAGGCACTGTATATATGTATGTAAACTTTGGGGTGCAAACCCTAATGCAATGGGCTGCACACACCTAAGGCACAAAATGCCTTGATTACAGCGCCACTGGGAGCTCACATGACCTTCCGCCACTCTCCTCCTCTCCTCCCGGCTGACGTCAGCGGGGAATCTCCTCTCCTCCCGCTGTAGTGATCCGAGTGGGGAAGGAGAAAGGGGGCAGGTCATGTGAGCACCCAGCGGCGCTGCAAATAAGGTATTTTGCGCAATAATTAAAAAAAATAAATAAACACAGTTACTGTATATTATATTATCCTGTAAGAAAAGGGATTACATGATTTATTAGTAGTGACTTTACAACCACTTTAAGTAAAGTAAGTTATTTTGTACACAGGAATATGAGTTGGTCTTAGAGTGACCCTTTTTTTCTTCCCTTGCCTTATTCTTTTTTTGAATCCTACAGTTATTATTGAAAACATCAATAAAAATTTCTTCAAGCCAAGCTCCAGGAGTACTTGTGAGTGTAAGTCTTCAGACCCTGGTGATTTATATTTAGTTTTCTAAAAGCAAAGGAAGAGAGAAAACAGCGCAGATCTTTGGTGTGATAAAAGGATCAAAGGGCTTTATTAAAAACAACATATTATATACTCACAAAATAAAATGTGAAAGAGCTCATATTATAATAGAGCCCTTTGTTCTTTTACTAAAGCTGAGGTCTGGGCTGTTTTCTCTCTTCCTTTGCTTTTGTCTTCACAGGTGGAGTTCCCTATCCCTGGTTACATCAGCACTCCTCATGCGTGCGTAGTAGTTGTATGTCTAGGTGTTGTGTTACTCGCTCAATAGTTCACATTATTTATTGACTGTTGTATTTATATTTACACTCACCGGCCACTTTTTTAGGTGCATCTTACTAGTACTTTTGCCTTCAGAGCTGCCCTATTTCTTAATGGCATAGATTCAACAAGGTGTTGGAAACATTCCTCAGAGATTTTGGTCCATATGGACATGATAGCATCACGCAGTTGCTGTAGGTTTGTCGGCTGCACACTCATGACGCAACTCTCCCGTTCCACCACATCCCAAAGGTACTCTATTGGATTGAGATCTGGTGACTGTGAAGGCCATTGGAGTACAGTGAACTCATTGTCATGTTCAACAAACCCATGGTGAGATGATTTGAGTTTTGGGACATGGTGCATTATTCTGTTGGAAGGAACCATCAGAAGATGGGTACACTGTAGTCATAAAGGGATGGACATGGTTAGTAACAATACTCAGGTAGGTCGTGGTGTTTAAACAATGCTCACATGGTACGAAGGGGCCCAAAGTGTGCCAAGAAAATATCCTTTACACCACCACCACCAACCTGCACCGTTGATACAAGGCAAGATTGATCCATGCTTTCATGTTGTTTTTGCCAAAATCTGATCCTACCATCTGAATGTTGCAGCTGGATTCAAGACTCATCAGACCAGGCAACATTTTTCCAATCTGCTGTTGTCTAATTCTAGTGAGCCTGTGTGAATTGTAGCCTCAGTTTCTTGTTCTTAGCTGACAGGATTAAAACCTGGTGTGGTCTTCAGCTGCTGTAGCCCATCTGCTTCAAGGTTCGATGTGTTTTGTGTTCAGAGATAAATACCTTGGTTGTAACGAGTGGGTTTTTGAGCTACTGTTGCCTTTATATAATCTGGAACCAGTCTGCGCATTCTCCTCTGACCTCTGACATAGGCAAGGCAAGGCAAAGGCATTTTCGTCCACACAACTGCCGCTCACTGGATATTTTCTCTTTTTCATTCTCTTTAAACCCTAGAGATGGCTGTGCAGGAATATCCTAGTAGATCAGCAGTTTTCAAAATGCTCAGACCAGCCCGTCTGGCACCAACAACCATGCCACGTTCAAAGTCACTTAAACCCCCTTTCTTCCTCATTCTGTTGCTCGGTTTGAACTTCAGCAAGGTGTCTTTAATATGTCTAGATGCCTAAATCCATTGATTTGCTGCCATGTGATTGGCTGATTAGCAATTAGAGATAGTCTCAGGCAAGTTCGGGATCCTAGTCCCAACCCACCTACCCAATCCTGCCAGGAAGCCGGATACTGTACACTGCTAATCACAGGCAGTGAGACATTTCCTGGTCTGTGCAGCTGTGGACCGGGAAATGTCTCACTGCCTGTGATTAGTGGTGTGCAGTGTCAGCCTTCTTCTTGGGATCGGGCAGGTGGGTTGGGACTAGGACCCGGAACATGCCCGAGCCCATCTCTATCATCAATTTGTGTTACCAATCAATTGAACAGGTGTACCTAATAGAGTGGCCAGTGAGTGTATAATTTCAGATCCTATTTATGTCATACATAGCTTTTTGATTTATTATGGTCAATTCATGTAGAGTGTAGCGCTGTAGGCTGAACACCCTCCTGGTGTAAGGCTTTTTGTGGTTTTTAATATTTCGTATTAGACTTGAATCTCATTTTCTGACAACCACAAGAGTGCTTTTCTCACATTGGTATCTGCATTACTGTTTCTTCTAAAACATGCTTCTTTTTCATGTGCAAAAACTAAAGAAAAAATATATATATATTTTTTTTTGGAATTTTAACTAAATATATTTTATTAAAGTTTTCAGGAAAGTAAGCGTTACATAAAGAGTAGGATTTATGGTTTTACAGACATTATGATATTCAAATAGGACATTTTCTATTCTTATATAGATCAATAAGTATAGGAGTGACTCATTGTAGTTAACACAGATGTTACAAAAGTAATAAAAGAATAAAAATGAAACAAAATTAACATTGTGTGTAGGTAAGTCCATAACCCAATGGCAACCTGAAATTGTCATCGATCCCCTCCCCCCCCCCCCAGACACCCCTTTGGGAGCAAACTGTGTTCGATGGGTGGCACAGCCCACTTTCACCTCCGGATATGGCTCCCACTGTTTGAGATTTTACATAGGAACAACAAAGAGAGTGAGAAGATATATTCTTGAAATATTTTAGATGTACAAATTGTAATGTTCAGAACAGAGGCGTAACTAGAACCTTCAGGGCCCCGGTGCAAGAAACCATGAAGGGCCCCCCCTTCCCTTCAAGCCTGGGGCTCTTCCCACTGATCCTGGGGCCCTTTACTCTCATTGCGGGGCCCTTTATTATGAACTCTTTCACAAGTTCTGCAACGGGCCCCCTTCCTGCCATCTTGGTGACTCCCCACGGTGGTGGAATGCCAGGGCCCGGTTGCAAGTGTGACCTTTGCGATCCTGGAAGTTCACCCACTGGTGTCAGTAGTTTTTATTTTTTGGTATTTTAATTGTATTATTTTTTATCATTTTATTTTATTCTTTTACAATGTCACTGACTATGACTCTGTCCATTCAGAAAAGGAAGGAGCTGGTAAATAACATATTTACCGAACATTTCCTGGTTCTCTATTGTGACACATCCCCTGCAGCAGCCGGCAGGAGAGGGGAGGGAGCACAGTGGGGGGGGGGGCAGCACAGTGAGGGGGGGGGGATCAGGGGAGCACACAGTAGTGGTCAATGGACCGTGAGGGAGCGCGACTTGTCAGGCTGACAAGTCGCCTGACAAGTCGCGCTAGTGTGAATGGGCTCTAAAACACATATGTAGATCAAGTCCATCAAGCAGTGTTATTAGGTGCATAATGCTGACATAAGTGTATTACTGGCAGTATATTTTGATGGAAGAACGAGAGGTGCCATAGGAATTTAAAGTAGTGGAGGTAAGTCTAGTTTTGCACTTTTGGGGTCAATGAGCCATGGTTTCCTGTCTTTGTAGAATTTTGCAGTGGATAATTTGGCTTTGGAGGAAAAGTATTCCATTTTGAAATGGTTATTTAGGGTTGTGATCACGTCTTGGAGAGTTGGAGGTTGTAGAGATTTCCATTTTCTGGCTATTGCTAACCGTGCAGCAATGAGGATGTGAGTGGATATGGTTTGGAATGGTCTAGGTCATGTATGTAGGTATTGCCAATTCAAGTAGGAGATCAATTTAGAATAATTTGGTTGTCATGGGGGTGATTGAGCTGAGGAGATTTTGGAGAGATGGGCATTCCCACCAAATGTGGAACAGAGTACCTGGAAGTCCACAATTTCTCCAGCAAAAATGAAAGGTTGTGGGATGAATTTTAGCAATTCTGGTAGGGGTATAATCCCATTGTTGAAATAATTTTTGTAGCGATTCCCAGTGTGTGGTACAATTGAGAGAGCTTTGAGGGTAGTGATAATGCTTTATACCATTGGTCTAGTGCGTTATGTGCGTTGTTTCGCCTGGAGCGGTCCTCCAGATCAGCCACTTTGTCCTTCAGCCATTGAATTTCCTCCCCTTGGGCATTGACAGCATCTACCATAGTGTTGTGGGAGGAAGCCTGGGCAGTCACTGCTTGCTCAACATTATCCACCCTGTGGCCTAAGGACTTGACTTCTGTCTTGTATTGCTGCATGCATGCCATCATATCCGCATGCATGGATGTTTTCAATGTGAACAGCATGTCTTTGATAAGTGACACTGATACAGGGTGGTCACCGGATGGAAAGGAGCCAAAGGGGTCAGAGAGAGGGTGGGATACAGTGGCCACAGTGTGCGGGGACAGTTGAGCAGTCATACTTGCGGTTGATGAATGCCTGGGAGGAGATGTCGTTCTGGGCCTGTTTTTCGCCGGGCTTCTGGAGGTTGGAGAAAGCGGTGGCGATGGAGGCGAGGCGGATCCCGAGGAAGTCCCACTGTCCGGGTTCGCAATCATCCTGCCGTGGTGTGCTGCGGATGGAGCCGGATTCTGTGCGGCTGATGCGGAGCTGTGATGGCGCGGTCCGCTGCCGCCATCTTGCCGTGGTCCGGGGCCTTGCGGAAGGAAGAACCCAGACAGCTTATTGAGCTGACCGGGGTTCTTTTTGCGGCGGGCCATCGTCAGTCCGTGATCGGGTGGAGGATGGCGGTGTGTCAGCTGGGTTTCAGCGGCTCTGCTGGGGCTGATGTAGCGGCGGTGTTCCCGATGGCCAGCGGAGCGGGACTCTCACACGTCCATTCACTCCGCCGGAAGCCACGCCTCTACCAGTGCGTTATGTGCGTTGACCAGATTAAAATTTGATTCTGGGTGGAGTCTCCAGATGACTGTGAGTAGAGATAATAGATGTATGAAATTCCTTCAAATAATTTTTTAGATGAGTCATAGAATTTCAGCAAGGGGCACAGGATTTTGTCTTGCATGATCCAGTGGATTTTCATAAGCAAAGATCTAATCGTGAGATTTATATAGAATGTTTTGGAAGAGAGGACATAAGCTGTTTGAATGTTTGCAAAAGACAGTAGAGCTGTTGAATCAAAGAGGTTTTCGAAAGTGTGGATACCCGCATTTATCCATGGCTGTAGTTGTAGATCAGGGATAATACGTGTGATGGATTGAATTGGTAAGTATGACAGGATTGTATGGGGTAGGCCCTTCGTCATTTGAGAGATAGCTGACCATACTCTCAAGGAGGCTGTTATTGTGTCCAGTGGGAAATGTCTAGGTAAAGGGGCTAAAAGCAAGGCACCGAGGAGCAATCTTGTGTCTTTAGTTAGTACCACTGATTCTATTTGTTTCCAACTGGATTGAGTAGATATTGTCCACCAGCATTTAAGTTGCTACAGCAGAACCGCCCGGTAATATAGGTGTATATTAGGGGCTCCCATTCCTCCCATTCATGACGGGGTCATCAAATTGGCTTTCTTTATCCATGGGCACTTCCGTTGCCATATAAAGAAGTTAATTATTGCTTGAAGGGTTTTTATGTGCATCGTTAGGAATGGAACAGGTAGAGTACAAAAAATGTATAGAATATGTGGGAGTATAAATGTTTTTAAAAGAGCAATTCTGCCAGCGCAAGACACAAAGTGGGGATATAGGTCTTTAGATATAAACAAGCAAAAAATTGGGGGAGCAAACCCTGAACATGTATATCTAAAGCCGGTGCAGCTATGGACCAAGCAACATGTATATTAAAAAAGAATAGCGCACACATGCAAAAGAAATGACTATCAAATATGGAGACAATCCATAAATAAAAATGGGGATTTAGTCCCACCATATGGCCATATCGTGCTCAAGCCCACCACTGCGTCAAAGTACCCCATTATCAGTGGGTCCTACACTATCCATAAAAAAGGGGTGAATCCAGCCTCTCTAACCCTTGGAGACAACACTCCTTGCTGGGATAGATGTGCTAATGCACTACAAAGGACTCCTCCTATATCTACTTTAGATATACATTGAAGTTTTTCTACAAGGTCTGTTAGGTTGGAGCGCAGGAGGAGGTTCTTACTAGGAGAGGTCAGACGGATTCCTAGGTATGATAAGGATGAATCAGGAGACCACAAGATTGAGGAGTGCTGCGTGATCTGTTGTGTGGTGTGTTTATCTAAGCCTCCTTGGCATAAATGGAGGTGATGTTGATGGGCATGTTGTTCCATATTTTTCCTGTTCATGCATTCCTGTGGTATCCAAACGTTCTCGCTGCTGTGTGCAGTTAGGGAGTTGCTGAGGGAAGTATTCGGCCAGCGCCATCTTGACTGGATCGCTGCTTCATGGGGCCAAAGTACTGTGTCAAACGGCATGGTGGAGGTGGTGGGCTCTGCACCCCCCACCCTAAAGCACCTTGCCCCCATGTTGATGAGGACAAGGGCCTCATCCCCACAACCCTGGCCGGTGGTTGTGGGGGTCTGCGGGCAGGGGGCTCATCGGAATCTGGAAGCCCCCTTTAACAAGGGGGGCCCCCCAGATCCCGGACCCCCTCTCTATGTGAATGGGTATGGGGTACATGTACCCCTACCCATTCACCCCATAAAAGGCAGTGTATGTGAATAACGACAGGAGACGTTTTGGAAAGTTTATTTAAAATCTTCATCCGGTCTTCTCCACTGCGGTCTTCTCCTCCCCGCTCTTCTGATCTTCTCCTCTCCGCTCTTCTGCTGTCCAATCTTCTGCTCTTTTGCTGTCCGCTCTTCTGCTCTTTTGCTCTTGGCTCTTCTTCTTTCTCCGGTCCTCCTCCGACGCTGTCCCCGGTGATTATGCCGGTCTCTGCAGCTTATTATATAGCCATTAGGGGCGTGGCTGCTCGGTGACATCATCGGGAGACCCCACCCATTATGTCACAGATGACGTCGTCTGTGACATAAGGGGGTGGGGCCTCCCGGTGACGTCATCTAGAGGCCACGCCCCTAATGGCTATATATTAAGCTGCAGAGACCGGAGACCGGCATAATCACTAGAGACATCGTCGGAGGAGAACCGGAGGAAGAAGAAGAGCCAAGGGCAAAAGAGCAGAAGAGCGGACAGCAAAAGAGCAGAAGATTGGACAGCAGAAGAGCAGAGAGGAGAAGATCAGAGGAGCGGAGAGGAGAAGATCAGAGGAGTGGAGAGGAGAAGAGCGAAATGGAGAAATGGAGAAGACCGGATGAAGATTTTAAATAAACTTTCCAAAACGTCTCCTGTCATTATTTACATACACTGCCTTTTATGGGGTGAATGGGTAGGGGTACAGTGTACCCCATACCCATTCACATAGGGAGGGGGTCCAGGATCTGGGGGGCCCCCCTTGTTAAAGGGGGCTTCCAGATTCCGATGATTCCGGTGCAGAGCCCCCCCTGCCCCAAAGCACCAACACCCCCCCATGTTGAGGGCATGTGGCCTGGTGTGGTCCAGGGGGGGTGGGGCCGCTCACTCGTCCCCTCCCCTTTCCTGGCCTGCCGGGCTGCATGCTCAGATAAGGGTCTGGTATGGATTTTGGGGGGGTTTTTTGGGCGTGGGGCTACCCTTAAATTCCATACCAGACCCGAAGGGCCTGGTTTGGAACCTGGGGGGGAACCCCACGCTGTTTTTTCCCATTTTGGCGTGGAGTTCCCCCTCAAGATTCTCACAGTGCAAGTCGCCCCGCAAGTCGGATCAGGATGATCATTCAAATCAATACGGAACCATTGATTTTGAATGGAAGAAAAAAAACCGTATAACGTGGCTTAACGCACGTTAAGCCACGTTATAGCAACGTTATTCAGCCTTTAGCAGCGTCAGATGTTTTTACAGCTGTAACGCTGGTCCTCAGAACGCGCAGGTCGTGGGTTCTTGTTGCAGCTTAAAAATGCTTAAGGACAGGATGCTTTACAGACGTGTTGTCGATGGAGGACATGCGTAGCTTTTTAAGTCCTACGCATCGCCACAGCCCTTCAGGGTCCACCCTCAGAGAACGACTCGACCGACAGGTAGCAGACTACCTCACCTTAACTGCAGATATCTGCACTCTGAGGAGCGATGAACCCCTTGACTACTAGGTGTGCAGGCTTGACCTGTGGCCTGAGCTATCCCAATTTGCAATAGAACTTCTGGCCTGCCCCGCTTCAAGTGTCCTGTCAGAAAGGACCTTCAGCGCAGCAGGAGGTATTGTCACTGAGAAGAGAAGTCGCCTAGGTCAAAAAAGTCTAGATTACCTCACCTTTATTAAGATGAATGAGGCATGGATTCCGAAGGGACTGACAGTGGGGGATGTATTTGACTAACAAAGGCCTGATGAGATGCCTTGGGCTAAAAATGGTCCACACGCTGTTGTATTTAATCTCTGCATGCTGGATGACTTGCGTGACTTCACCGCCACCAACTAGGGTTCAAGCCGCAATGTTTTAAGTGCACTTTCTGCCTGGAAAACATAAATTTTTCTGGCCGCTGCTACAGCAGCGGCTGCAACAATACCTAGTTTTTCAGGCATGTGTACATGCCTAATTTTTCTGCCATCTGGTGCTGTACTGTGGCTGCAAAAACAAAACAAAAAAAAAAAAGGCACATACATGTGTCAATTCCCCTTCGTGATCGTTACCTTGTTGTGGTGAAGGGGCTTGCGTATCATAATGAAGTGATCACCTCTATGAGTGTGTTGGCAATGTTGGCACACCCCAGATGATAAGGTCATTGCTTCATTGTGAACAGACCAAAAGCGATCGGCTGGATAATTTTTCATAGAAAAAACATACATTTTCTTTGTGATCATCTAAGGCAACGTTTCTCAACTCCAGTCCTCAGGGCACACTAACAGGCCAGGTTTGCAAGAAAACTGAAATGCATCACAGGTGATATAATTTGCTGCTCACTGATTGCAGTATTCTAGTCTGCATATCCCCAAGGTAATACTTAAAATCTGGCCTGTTAGTGTGCCCCGAGGACCGGAGTTGAGAAACACTGATCTAAGGGTATCATTAAAGCCTACTAGGCCAACAATGGGCCCACACTGAAGAATCATTGTTTTCTGGGTCACTTAACTGTCACAGAACTACCTCAGCACGACTATAGGCTTTGAAAAACTGCCATAGCCTGCAATCTCCCAAACATGCGCACAAGCACAGTCATCACTACACCGAGATTGACGCATAGAGGAATAAAATTTATGTCATGAGTGTGTCAACTATTGACAACTCTTTGCGGTTGTCTAAAATCTATTTGATACATGTCCCCTGATAGGGGACGTAACAGGGATTAAACTGATAAGAATAGTACTACTTAACACACTACTCATATAGGATGGCACAGTACATTGCACGACGCACGCGCAGTGCCCCAAATTGGAAGTAAGAGGACCGACCAACCATCTTTTTCCATCTCCCGGTTCCTAAAATCTATTCCATACACCGGCCCCTGATAGGGGAGGTAACACGGATTAAACTGATAAGAATAGTACTACTTAACACACCACTCATATAGGATGGCACAGTACATTGCACGGCGCATGTGCAGTGCCCCAAATTGGAAGTAAGAGGACCGACCAACCATCTTTTTCCATCTCCCAGTTCCTAAAATCTATTCCATACACTGGCCCCTGATAGGGGACAAAACAGAGATTAAACTGGTAAGAACAGATTTTTTTTAATTTAAAAAAAAGAGCACTTTTCCAATATTCAGCTGAGGAGCTTGATTTGCGACAGCCCGACACATTGGAATTCAACACTCCTAATGTTCGACCGCCTGCTCCAACAAGAAAAAGTCGTCAACGAGTATTTGTATGACCGAGGTGCTAGGACAGCCTCTGCGGAGCTGGGTATTTTTTGGCTGCGTTACTGAACGCTCATGCACAATGGCTGTAGGCTCATGCGTTATTTTGCGGAGGTGACAAACCTGGTCAGTCAAACCCAAGGCAACATCATCGACCTCATCCCATGTGCATTTTTTCTGGAGCGTGCCCTGCGAAGAGTGCTGGATCAGGCCATAGATGAGCATGAAGAGGAAGAGTTGTGGTCACCATCACCACCAGAAGCAGCCTTGTCGTCGTCGATTGCTGGACCTGCGGCAATGCAGAGAGAGGAGTCTGAAGAAGAGGAGTCAGAGGAGGAAGGTGGCTTTGAGGAGGTGGAAGACCGACCACAGCAGGCGTCCCAGGGGGCTTGTTGTCCCCTTTCGGGGACCCTTGGTGTTGTACGTGGCTGGGTGGAGGAAGAGACCTTCAATGACGTCAGTGAGGACAAGGAACGGGACATGCAACCTTGTGCAAATGGGGAGTTTGCGGTTGTGCAAATGGACTGTTTGCGGTGCATTAAACGGGGAGTTTGGTCTGTCAGAGTTTGGTCTGTCACTGTGAAGCGGGCGTAACCCTTACACTACCTGATCGATACAACATCATACCTGATCGTATACACACACTGGATGTTTTAAAGCACGTTATTCCAAACAATTTAGGAATGTTAGGTGATTTATGCCCTTTATGGATTAAAACCCGACTCTGCATCAACTACGTAATTTTCCATGGGAGTTTTGCCATGGATCCCCCTCCGGCATGCCACAGTCCAGGTGTTAGTCCCCTTGAAACAACGTTTCCATCACTATTGTGGCCAGAAAGAGTCCCTGTGGGTTTTAAAATTTGCCTGCCTATTGAAGTCTATGGCGTTCGCGAACAGAAAATTGTATGTTCGTGACATCTCTAGTGAGGAGTACAAAGACAAGTGTGTCTTGCCTACAGTCAACCATGGTGGTAAATCTAATGCATCTGCTATCAAACATATACAGGTATTTCCTGTTACTAATAAATATACCACTGTTCCCATTACATCTCCACCTTTGGCTATTCAGCAAGGTTCAACTCATCCCCCAGCATTCCATATTCCCCTTGTTATCTGCAGTCAGGTCGCTGAACCTGGTTCTCCTACTACAGCCCAGCCCCCATTAGAGTTGGACACCACTTTTACTGATGCTCAAAACACTACATTGTCCCTGATTTCAAATGTCTCTACCAGTTGTTACTCATCTTTTTTAGTCCTAACCCCCCGGCCACCTCCAAAAAGAAAACTCATTGAAGAGGTAAGCGGTGGGGGGGGGGGGGGCGGGAGCAAAAGACAAAAAAAGAAAGACCCAATGTCCAACAAAATCTTCAATCTGTCCGACCACCCCTTAACACCCTCAGAATTATCGATACTCAGCAGGGGCCTCACATTTGTCCCTTCTGTAGCCCCGAACCCCTCTCAGTTGTTTGTCGACCTCAATCGCTTTATCAGAAATCTTACTGTCAGATGATATTTTAATATGAAAAAACTCAAACCCGATATCATAATGGAGGATACCCTGGATATAGACCACACCACAGATGATGATTTACATTCCACTCCCTCAGACCTAACAGATTTAATCCATTTAGAAAAATTATTCACTGATGATGAACATTTGTATCTTAATCTTCTCAGTCAACATATGCCAACTTCTCCACCAGTACTACATACATCCTTCCGTCCCCCATCCATTTTCAATCCCACCTCCTCCAAAGGTTCTTATATACAGACCTTTTATCAGGTCATTTATGCTGACATCCATAGACTTTGACAGCAAAACTCCAGCACCCAGTCTTTTCAATCTAACCTTTCGATCCAAGAACGTATAGCTTTACAGGAACTCACTAAGAATAATAGCCTCATCATAAAGTCTGCTGACAAAGGTGGTGGTTATGTTGTCCAGAGACTCCAGAATAGATCAGATTACCTTCAGGAATCTGTTAATTTATTAGGTATTTGTTTCGGTTTCTTTGTATGAATTGTATGGGTTGTTACCGACATGGTGACATTTTAACCTCCCTGGTGGTATGATTCTTTCGGATTTTAGGTGCTGAAAGCGGTACCATTATTTTGCATGTAATTCTTAAGAATGAGCAGCCCAAGCCAACTATTTATATATTATTTCTTTTTACTGTGCATTCTTCTTTATAACATCCCGGATATGATAAAGTTTGAAACACAAAATCCTAAATTATAATATAATAAATAACTATAAAATAATAACAAATAATAATATAATAATAATAACACTTTTTTTTTCCAAAAAATAACACTTTTTATTCAATAAATTATAGTAAATAACGTAATCAAAAACACTGACATTTTTTTTTTGTCAAACAAGGATGCAATATTTTTTTTTTTTCCAAAAAGGATGCAATATTAGTGGTCATATTGCTTCAATAAACGTCCAGGGTGTGGAAAATTTTGAAACAGGGTACAGTGCAAAGTCCAAGGTCCCAGTCAGGACAGTAGTACCGCGTTTCTTTTCTGTTTTTCCGTCCAGTGTTGTCAGGCTTGGAACAGCAAACCACACACATCCTTATGGGTGCAGTCTTCTTCACCGTCGGTGGAATGTGGTCCATAAAGTGACGACCGGTCAGGTGTTCGGGGTTCACAACACCAGCAGCATGGCGTCCGGATCTACTTACTGTTGGTGTTTGGTGCCTGAGAAATATGAGCTCAGCCATTTTCCACACAAAGTCTGTATGAACCACAGGCCTGTCACTCTTCTTTTTTAGGAGAATGAATGCGTTCCACAACACTGTTCCAGGAGATGCCTGAATATTTTTTTATAATATTTTTTCTGTTGTTTCCACATTGTCGAATAGAAAGTCATGGCCTGGTGTTGTTATAATCCAGGACCAGTTGCGATTTCATAACATCTTTTCCCCCTTCTGTATGTACCATGACAGTAGCGGTGTTGTGGATGGTACTCATCAGGCAGACATCTTTTTTGTCGAGCCATCTTAGTGCCAACATTTTTCCTTTCTGCCAGGCAACTAATTCTCCGGGCTTGAGCTTTTTGTTGGTAAAGGTGGGGGGCATGTCACGCCGGTTAGCTCTAACGGTCCCATACGCATCTGTCTTGTATTGTAGAAGGAACTCAAACAGTTCTGGGGATGTATAGAAATTGTGGTGACACAGTACCCCTGATTCAGCAGAGGCTCAATCAGCGTCAGAACTGAAGCGGTTGCCATTCCATATCTGCTGAACCTTTTGTTGAACTTGGTTCCTCTCCTGGTGTATAGGACCAAATTCCAAATATATCCAGAGCTGGATTTACACAGCATAAATGACTTTATGCAAAAGCGTGCTCTCTTGGACACAATATATTGTATCCAGCTGAGTCTCCCTTCATAGGCCATTAGACTTTCGTCTATACAAATGTCTCTTTCTGGGACATAGGACTCCTGGAAATTTTTCAAAATTAGTTGATAATTGTCCCAAATCTTTTTGAGCTTCGGGGCCGGATGAGAAGTCTCAAATTCGTCATTATTTGTAAAGTGCAAATACTTCATAATGAGTGAAAATTTGTACTCCGACATAACCGTGCTAAAAAAAGGAGTGGCCAATAATTTGTTGGTGGTCCAATACCACTTCTGCAGGGGTTTACCCAACACTCCCTGCAGAATAATTAGGCCCAGAAATTTCCAGATGTCCGCTCTGGTCACGGGTTCCCACATCCTGCTCCTTGAAATCCGCCGATGCGCTGCAGCTTGTTGCTCCTGGTACCGATTGGTTTCCACAACAATCTTTTCGATAACCTCATCTGTCAAAAAGAGTTGCAGGTATGCCAAGGGGTTGTGATCCTCAACATCCACTTTGATACCAGGTGCTCCGGTAAACGAGAACCTTGGGGGCGCTACGTGCTCCGTACCGCAGTCGATCATGCACCAAGTCCGCACATCGCTCGGCACAGTCGCAGCATCGTTGTTGAAATCACTTTCTGCGTCCGATGACGAACTTCCCCATGAATTGCTATCACTCCACTCTGCAAGCGATTCTGTATCGCTGTCGCCCAGCAGGTCATATACCGCTTTTGAGGTCGCGGCGCGCTTGTTTGATGCATGGTCGCTCTGCAGTATCCAGACACAAGGTACAGGAAAAATGCAGGAAGTGCAATGGAGAAAGCACTGGGGGGCAATCAACGGTCAATTTATTTTATTTTGGTAATGTAATCCAATAGGATTACAGTGTATCCTAGTGTGTTTGTGCATATACTTTTTGAATTTGCCGCCGGTTCCACCCCCCTGCGGACGTCACGTCGCAGGAGACGGAAGCTCCAGAGGATTGGGAGGAAGCTCCACCGCCGCACACCGCCCGCATACATCGCTGGATCCCAGTGACAAGGTAAGTAAAACCTCTACCAGGATCCAGCGATCCTCCTAGCGGTACCCCGAGTGTGGCTCGGGGTTACCGCTTTTGGCTCTGAAATTTAACCCTGAGCCACGCTCGGGAATACCGCTAGCAAGGTTAATGTCAATAGCACCTTCAGAAATACATTTACCTAGAAAAATGGTGACATGTTCAATATTTATTTTCATAAAAAAAGAATAAAAAATCCCTTAGCGCAAACAGAGAGTGGGTTTGTAGCCTATATACAGTATCTCACAAAAGTAAGTACAACACTCACATTTTTGTAAATATATTGTTATACATTTTCATGTGACAACACTGAAGAAATGACACTTTGCTACAATGTAAAGTAGTGAGTGTACAGCTTTTATAACAGTGTCAATTTGCTGTCCCCTCAAAATAACACATAGCCAATAATGTCTAAACTGCTGGCAATAAGTTGGGCCCAACTAGCCATTCTCCCTCCATGTCTTGTGACTTGTTAGTGTTACAAGGTCTCAGGTGTGAATGGGGAGCATATGTGTTAAATTTGGTGTTATCTCTCTCACTCTTTTATACAGGTCACTGGAAGGTCAACATGGCATCTCATGGCAAAGAACTCTCTGAGGATCTGAATAAAATAATTCTTACTCTACATAAAAATGACCTAAGCTATACGAAGATTGCCAAGACCCTGAAACTGAGCTTCAGCATGGTGGCCAATACCATACAGCGGTTTAACCACTTCTTACGAATCGACGTAGCTCTACGTCGGCTGCAAGAAGTGGTTGTACCAGGGTGATGCCTGCAGCTAGAGGCATCATCCTGGATCCGTTTTTTAGAGCCAGCGGTCGACTTTCAGGTGGTAATGGCCAAAGCGGCTCGGGAGCCGCTTGGTCGTTACCCCAGCAAGCGGGAGGGGATGCCCCCCCATCCCGCCGCCTTCCGCAGCTCTGCCGGCACCTCCGCTGGCACGTTAGAGATGCCATGGGCTCCAGGGAGGCATGATAGCTATCCATAGCATGAGATTCCTATAGGCATCTATATTAACAGAGCTATGGCCACCTTGGCAATTAGTTATGAATAAATCTTAGGACCACATGTATGCTATATATCATCTTTACATATGCAATAGACAGTGAACCGTGTTCCTGTTTCAAAGTCTGTTGGCCACTAGAAATACAGTCCTATTTGGCGCATTTTTTGAAACAGCATACGCCTTTTCAAGCATATATGCCTCGTATAGCTTGCCCCCCTGGTTAGCATTCAATCTCTTTTTTTGAGTAATACTGCAGTAGTAGAAAACTCAAGATCATCTCATTTAAAGTTACATGCCCCTAAAGAAGCGATTGCAAAACATGTCGGGCGCTGTTGTATAAAGTACTCTAAACCCATACTTGAGTAAAAGTACAAGTGCTCGATCAAAAAGTGACTTGAGTAGAAGTGGAAGTGCTCGATCAAAAAGTGACTTGAGTAGAAGTACTAAAGTATTCAACATTTTTTGTACTTAAGTATTGCAAGTAGTTTTTTAAAAAAATTTGCTACTCAAGTACTGAAAGTAAAAGTACCAGTAGTTTTGAAAAAAAAATTGCTACTCGAGTACTGAAAGTAAAAGTACAAGTACTATGTTATGTAGTTATTCAAGAAAGAAGTCAAAAGTTTTAACATCATATTGTTTTTATTATTTCAAATGCAGCTTTTATTTATACATACAGTAGCATTTATTTTCTTATGCGCTCATAATACACATGTTTTGAACTTCATGAAACCTGCCACCTACTGTTCTGGCAGTGGTAATTTTTATAATTGTAACTAGTAACTATGCAGCACAAAAAAAAATATTGGAGTAGAAGTATTGAAATCATTGAAAAAATGTAGTGAAGTAAAAGTGGAAGTAGGAGAAAAAAATTCTACTCTAGGAAAGTACAGATACCGCCTTTCGGTACTTAAGTACAGTAGTGAAGTAGTTCTACTTAGTTACTATACATCTCTGATATTTACTGTATGTTATGTATGGTGTGTGTTTTTGT
Organism: Pelophylax lessonae; assembly: GCF_965119305.1. Classification (NCBI taxonomy): domain Eukaryota; kingdom Metazoa; phylum Chordata; class Amphibia; order Anura; family Ranidae; genus Pelophylax; species Pelophylax lessonae. The sequence continues at coordinate 216,725,325 of NC_138774.1, read as the reverse complement.
GTTCTGATTTTATGGATTATATGCCAATAAAATTTTCTATATTTCTTTTTAAATTTTCATTGTATGAGCTTCTAATATGGTACCATTAAATCCCCCAAGCCCTGCCATTCTTTATATTTTTTCTATTTTCCTTTTCTCTATTTCTTCAGCCGTCCTCTGGTGTGGTTGGCTCTCCCTTCTATGCAGTAATTTTGCTGCTGTCTTCATTCTATCCCTTTGGGACTTGTTAGTCCATTTTAATTATACTATGTTATTTGGGATGTAGGCACCCTTTTCTATTGATTAATCAACACAATCATTATCATATACTAGTAATGTCAATTTATCTATTTAATAAGTTTAAAAACACACAAGTGATAAAAGCATTGCACTCACAAGGAAGAGAGAATATAGGCAAATCATCTGTCTCCTTTAGCGGCTGGTGGCTGCTGGCAGGGGTCCAGGAAGAATGGATGGAACTGTCGTGAATCACTACTGTACCAGGCAGGGACACAGATGTCCGCAGTTCTCCAAGGATCAAAGGTGAGTGTATCCAGAGAACGTCACCAGGTGAACTTAACAGGCAGAGAGAGATGCAGCCTGGAGCCGTAACCAGGCTGGGTAGAATTTTTTCTAAGAAGTTTCTTGAAAACACTTTGAAAACACCCTCAGCGTTTACAAAAATCCTCCGCCCAAAAGTAAAAGTCCGCTACCAAATGAAAATCTATTCAGATTCATCACACAAAATCATTGCCACTATAATTGGATGGAGAGGATCTTCAAAAAACATTGGGTAATCCTTTTTCAAAATCCCATCCTAAAACATGCTTTACCCACCCAACCCAAATTTACTTATTGAAGAGCACGCAATATTAAAAGCCAAGTCGCTCCAAGCCAACTATTGCCACAATGGGTCCCAGGAGGGGAGGTTTTTTTCTCCAACTTAATGAGCATGTATAAATGCCGCAAGAAAAAAAGCTAAACCTGTGCTTTTGTCCCCAATGGCCTCATGTCCTTTAAGGCCAATGACCGAAATTACCCCATAAATAGCTTCTTTGTGTGCTCCTCAGATTTTGTTGTCTATGCCCTTAAGTGTCCCTGTACCCTGCTCTTGCAGGCAGGACCATCAGGACTTTGAGAACCAGATTTGGCAAAGACTGGTTTGCTATAGAAGAGGGGTCTTCAAACTATGGCCCTCCAAGTTGTTCAGGAACTACAAATCCCATCATGCCTAGTCTTGTCTGCGAATGTCAGAGTTTTACAATGCCTCATGGGATGCGTAGTTCCGCAACAGCTGAAGGGCCGCAGTTTGAGGATCCCTGCTATAGAACAAGAGAAGAAAGAGAAAAATAAAAAATACAGTGTACCCAAACATTTTAGAGAAGTGCAGGCAAAATCTACTAAGGGGTTACAACAAGTATGGATTGTTGAACAAATTCCCAGTACCCTCCAGGTAGCAGAAAGGTATAAAAAATGATGTGAATGAGAGACTTACTGGATTTTCTCTTTAAATACTTTAACTCCCATGGGGCTCAACGAGGAAATATAAACACATATGATTATATGATAGCTCAGTGATACAATACCATTCCTATCTGTATTACTAACCATCTCTTAGTGGCCCCCCATATATGGTGTTATCTGAGATATAAGTGCCTAAATCTCCTTTATAAATATTTTATATACAGTATATATATTATAAAATTTATTTTTATATTGAGTTTTCAGATATTTATTATTTTTTCCCCTCCCTTTCTTCTTAGAATTAATTTTATTTATTCATATTTATTCTTATTTTTCCAGGTCTTAGAACCATTTATTATTTATTTTATTAATATTATTATTATTATTATTTTTATTATTATTATTTATTTTTATTTTTTTCACGTTTGAGCATCCGTAATAGAATTATAGTCTAGGGTTCCACTTTAATGCTCTGATTCTGTCCCACTTTAGAGATCCTATCAGTCGTGTCTTTTATCCCCTCCTGCTACATCCATAATTGAGCCACTCCCCCTTGTCCCTTGCACTCCATAAATATAAGCCAAGTACATCCCCTTGCCTTTCCTTTAGGTTTGACAAAGAAGAGAAACTGCTCTGAAACATGTGAATACAAATAGACTCGTGCAAAAAATAGAAATTAAAAATTAATAAGTGACAATGTATTAAAAAATGAACAAATTAGAACTGCTGCTGCTTTAAACCACCATAGGTGCAATATGTGCAATATGTGTAGAAAAATAACCGCAAATATATGCGATCAACAGAGTACGTTCAAAACATTAATAGTCAATCATACTGTAATAGTGAATATACACAATTTATCAACATTAATAATAATTAAAGTTCTCTGTGCAATAAATACATAAATAAAGGAAATATTATAGAGTAAACATTAAAATTGTGAAATTGCAGTCCCAAAACAGTCCAACACTAACAATGTGTAGGTTTCATTGTGAATTCCACCAAGTGAACACACTCCTTCCAAAGTGCCTGGGGGTATTTTTTTAGAATAGTAGTGATGGTGACACCCTCCATGCTGATTTACACTCACCAGATGGTATTGACCCCTCTTACCATACGGTAAGTAGAGGTCCAGATAGGCTTGTAAGATCTCCTTGAAGTGGGTACTAGACTTGTCCTCCCAAAGGTTCCTTTCCATGCACTTGATACCTTTTAGATGAGGATCTCGGGAAACACGAACATAAAGAGAAACAGACTCCTCATGATGTAGTATCCCAAAAATGTGACAGTTTATTAAAAAATGAATAAAGAAAAAACTTGGCCCCAATAGGGCCGTACATAGAGTTAGCAAAAAAACAACACATTCACAAACTTAGCAAAGGCTCCCATGCGCTTTTGCGCACTGTGCTAGGGAGCTGCACCACACCAGAAGAGCCTGCTGGGGTGTGCGTTCCAGGCTGGTGCTCAGAACGAGGCGACGTGTGTGTCAGCTTGACGCGCTTCATCATTCAATTGATGTCATCAGAAGCTGAAAGCACGTCGATGGCAACTGGAACATATACTCAGGGCAGTAAGCCCACCTCCAAATCGCTCCTCCTTATTACAACAACAGATCGGATCAGATAAACCTTTCTGATGCTATCCTGCTAGTCATTAACCCACAATGCTCCTCGGTCCGACCCGATCATTTTAAATCCCAACTGGACAGTGGCGTAGCGTGGGTTGTCAGCGCCCGGGACAAGGCAAGTAATTTGTGCCCCCTAACCTGCGGACTTTTAGCACTCCCTGAGTCCGTTCCTACTATAGTACTGACCAACCTGATCCCTACACTGACCACTACACTAACCTACCTGATTCCTACACTGACCTACCTGTCCACTGCACTGACCTACCTGATTCCAACACTGTCCACTGCACTGACCTACCTGTCACTACACTGACCTACCTGATTCCTACACTGTCAACTACACTGACTACTGCACTGACCTATCTGATTCCTAAACTGACCACAACAGGAACCTACCTGATTCCTAAACTGACCACTACACTGACCTACCTGTCCACTACACTACACTACACTACACTACACTACACGGTCCACTACACTACACTCTCCATTACACTACACTGACCCCTATACTACACTGTCCCCTACACTACACTGTTCAGGCTGGTCAAGGGTGTATCTCACAGTAACATATGCAGACTAGGTCACAATTAAATTTTTTTCCCCTAAATGGGTTTTTATTGATAAGCGAAATACAACAACAGTATCCAAAGGGTGTATCTCACAGTAACATATGCAGACTAGGCTGCAATTTAATTTTTTTCCCTAAATGGGTGTTTATTGTATAGCGGAATAAAACAACAGTATCTAAAGGGTGTTTCTCACAGTAACATATGCAGACTAGGCTGCAATTTAATTTTTTTCCCCTAAATGGGTTTTTATTGATAAGCGGAACACAACAACAGTATCCAAAGGGTGTATCTCACAGTAACATATGCAGACTAGGCCGGAATTTACATTTTTTTTCCCTAAATGGGTTTTTATTGATAAGCGGAATACAACAACAGTATCCGATGGATGTAGCTCACTGTAACATATGCAGACTAGGCGCAATTACATTTTTTTCCTCTAAATTGTTTTTTTTGATAAGCGGAATACAACAACAATATCCAATGGGTGTATCTCACTGTAACATATGAATGAAAAATTTCTATTTTTCCCTTTAATTGGTGATTTTTGAAGAGCAGATTTGAACAGCAGTGTCTAAACGCTGTATGACAGTGTCACAGTAAAGTATGAATGAAAAACTGAAAAATATTTTTTTTTTCTCTAAATACTGAAAAATAATAATTTTTCCCTTACATTGGTGCTTTTTGAAGAGCAGATTAGAAAAAGCAGTGTCTGTCTAAACAATGTATGTCTAAGTAAAATATGAAGGAAAATTTTTTTTTTCTTTTTTAAATGCAGATTAAGCAGACACATATGCACTGAGCTTGCATTACATGGACCCTACACAAGGCACGCCGCCCACCTAACAGACTGATAAAAGTTTTTTTTTCCCAAATCTGTACAATTGTTATCTGCTAACTGATGGATTTTCTGCTGCAAGGAATATAGGAAGCTATGCTTCAGTTCTGGGGAGTCGAACCACGGTGGGTGGTGGGAATTCTGTTAATAATCACAATTCAGGGGGGTTTGGTGGGGGGGGCTGGTTAGTGGGTATAGGAGGAGGAATGTGGTTAAGTTGAGGTGAGAGGGGGAGGGAACCCCACCAGTAAGGGGGAGGGTGGCTGAGTTGGTCTTGGAAATGGGGTTTAAAGCTTGAGATATTTTTGCTTTGATTTGCCCGGTGGGAAGTTATGAACTCGATTTATCTTTTGTGAAACCTGAGAGTTTGGATCTCTTTTGGGAGAGGTATAGAAGGTGCAAGTGCCTTCAGCAGTGGAGTGGTTTGGTGCCAAAGGTGATTTCAAGGCAGCCTTTGATAAAATCGGTGACAATCTTGGTGCGTAATCAGGGCTGGACTCGGACTGGCCTATCGGGATACCAGGAAATTTCCCGGTGGGCCGCCGTCCCTGGGGCTGCTTTGGGGCCGGCCGCTTTATGCATTGGGGCTGCTGTGATGATGGCCACTGCAGGCAGACCTGGCCCCCGCTACGCTCCAGAGTGACGGTCCGACTCTTTCTACGTCAGCCGCTGTCAGCGGAATGACGTCACATCCAGGGCGGGGCGGCTGTGCGGCGGTGGATCAACTGACTGGCTGAGACTGACGCCGATCCATCCCACACAGAAGAAGCGCCAGCAGCAGCCAGCAGCATGATCGCAGGTGAGCCTGAGGTCACACTGAGACTGAAGAAGAGTAAAGAAGACTGAGAGACTGAATGAACGGCTGCAGAGCAGAGCCTGAGAGTGAAAGCTAGAAAGAGTAAATGGGCTGGGGGGGCCTCGTCCTCTTGCATTTGGGGGGGAGAATCAGCATATTAGGGCCCCTACTGCTAACCTCCCCCCCTCCCCCTAATACAATGCTGGCCTGACTTGCCCCCCTCCCCCTCATACAATGCTTATCTGCCACCCCCCCTGGGGCCCCCTCCCCTCCCCCTAATACAATGCTGATCCCCCCCCCCTAAATTTAGGGGGAGGGGGGGGACAGTATTGTATTAGGGCGAGGGGGCCGGGGGGTCATTATTTTATTAGGGGGAGGGGGGTTTGTCCACACATCCTCTGACATCTCCTGTACATGTCCGCACATCCTCTGACATCTCCTGTACATGTCCGCACATCCTCTGACATCTCCTGTACAAGTCCGCACATACTCTGACATCTCCTGTACCATGTCCGCACAGCCTCTGAAATCTTCTGTACATGTCCGCACATCCTCTGACATCTCCTGTACCATGTCCGCACAGCCTCTGACATCTTCTGTACCATGTCCGCACAGCCTCTGACATCTTCTGTACATGTCCGCACAGCCTCTGACATCTCCTGTACCATGTCTGCACAGCCTCTGACATCTCCTGTACCATGTCCGCACAGCCTCTGACATCTTCTGTACATGTCCGCACAGCCTCTGACATCCTCTTTTCATGTCCACACAGCCTCTGACATCTTCTGTTCATGTCCACACAGCCTCTGACATCTTCTGTACATGTCCGCACAGCCTCTGACATCTTCTGTACATGTCTGCACAGCCTCTGATATCTCCTGTACCATATCCGCACATCCTCTGACATCTCCTGTACCATATCCGCACATCCTCTGACATCTTCTGTACATGTCCGCACAGCCTCTGACATCCTCTGTTCATGTCCACACAGCCTCTGACATCTTCTGTACATGTCCGCACAGCCTCTGACATCTCCTGTACCATGTCCACACAGCCTCTGACATCTTCTGTACATGTCCACACATCCTCTGACATCCTCTGTACATGTCCGCACATCCTCTGACATCTCCTGTACATGTCCGCCCAGTCTCTGACATCTTCTGTACATGTCCGCACAGCCTCTGGCAACTTCTGTACATGTCGGCTCAACCTCTGAAATCTCCTGTACATGTCCGCACATCCTCTGACCTCTCCTGTACCATATCCGCACATCCTCTGACATTTCCTGTACATGTCCGCACAGCCTATGACCATCTCTTGTCTTTTTATCATGTCTGCAGTCTGGAGAGGAGTCAGGAGTGGGAGTGCCGCCGGGATGTCAGACGTATGTGGACTGTGGAGAGGAGTCATAGGATAAAATCAGAGCCAACAAGCTAGAGCCCACTGAATGAGCCCTGCATGGTGCACCTGAGAGGAGGTCAAAGACAGCTCCGCCAGGCCAGTCTAAAGAGGGGGGAGGGGTCAGTGATGTAGGGGGGAAGTGAATACACTAATGTAAGGGGGCATTGATATAAAGGTTACCCCCTTTTATCTGTAACCCCCTCCCCCCATTACCTTAGTGTATTCTTTCTACGGAAGGTGGTCTCTGGTCACATTTCCAGAGTTCCCCTTTACATCAAAGTCTGCAGGATTCCCCATTACAGTGCAAGGAGGAACTCTGCGGACCCTGATGTAAAGGCAAACTTTGATTCTTTTTTATTCTGGTAATATATCACCATCGCAATTAGTAGACTGTTCTTGATAATTGCTCCACTTTTAACTGGAATTTGCTCTTATGTGTATATATATATATATATATATATATATATATATATATATATATATATATATATATATATATAAAAAGCCCTATGTGATTTCATATCTGTCTTATCTATATATCATACACTCTTCACATGTGCTTTAAAATGCATGGTTTTCCCTTATATGATCAAGAAAATAATGACGTCATGCTGTTGGGCTGGTATAATAATGCTGTGGGGCTGGTATGAAATTATTTCCAGGGCTGGTTTTTATTCCCAGTCCGGCCCTGTGCGTAATGAGTCCATACCAGAGGCTGATTTAATAGTATGGCTATGCCGATATGGCGAGGTTCTCACTCCACTGCGGAAGGTCCTTGATGAGCATGGGATATGGAGAGGGGCCTGGACAGTGTCAATAAAATTGGGGATGCTGGGCAATGTAGTTCAACACCTTCCCTGCTCAGCCTTTTCTGGTACAGTGTTCTGGTGAGTGTGGGCTTTCTAAGAGGGGAGCAGTTTGTTTCCTCACCTGCACATCTGGAGCGGATCACCCCAGGACCCACCTAATTTGTGGATTAAACACCAATTATCACCTGATGGACTTTTTGCCAGAATTGAATTTATCACCATAGTCAGTTATACAGAAGTAAGTGTAGGCCAGTATTGACCCCAAAAATTAGCCCACATGGGTTTACTTGACAGCTAAGAACGTAGTATTTGGTGGCTGGAGGTACATTAGGCATTCACAGGATACAGAAGTAAGTGTAGGCCAGTATTGGCCCCAAAAATTAGCCCACATGGGTTTACCTGACAGCTAAGAACATTGTATTCTGTGACTGAAGGTACATTAGGAGTTCACAGGATACAGAAGTAAGTGTCGGCCAGTATTGGCCCCAAAAATTAGCCCACATGGGTTTAGTTGACAGCTAAGAACGTAGTATTTGGTGGCTGGAGGTACATTAGGCATTCACAGGATACAGAAGTAAGTGTCATCCTGTATAGGCCCCAAAAATTAGCCCACATGGGTTTACCTGACAGCTAAGAACGTTGTATACTGTGGCTGAAGGTACATTAGGCATTCACAGGATACAGAAGTAAGTGTCGGCCAGTATTGGCCCCAAAAATTAGCCCACATGGGTTTAGTTGACAGCTAAGAACGTAGTATTTGGTGGCTGGAGTTACATTAGGCATTCACAGGATACAGAAGTAAGTGTCGGCCTGTACAGGCCCAAAAAATTAGCCCACATGGGTTTACCTGACAGCTAAGAACGTTGTATACTGTGGCTGAAGGTACATTAGGAATTCACAGGATACAAAAGTAAGTGTAGGCCTGTATAGGCCCCAAAAATTAGCGCACATGGGTTTACCTGACAGCTAAGAACGTTGTATTCTTTCCCTGAAAGCAATCTCCAGCCTGCCCCTACAATAATCTCCATCATAGGACATCTGGTTCTATGCAAGTGTGTCATCTACTTCTGGTTCCTGTGATGTCCATGAAAGTGTGTGCCTGTCTTGCCCGTCTGTTTATATTGCTAATCTGGAGGTGAGAAGACAGTGTGGCTGGTGGTGGACACTCTAGAGAGGAGCACTTTTGTTTATCATCCATATGCGCATGCTCACTTTGTTTCCACATTGGAACTTTCACTTTTATATGCTATTGATCTTAGCTATATATCTGCTTTAGCGCTGCACTGTTTATTGTTTGTATACTTGATTTGGGATTTGATTTATTGGCCCTTAGTGTTAAGCAGCTTCTCTTATTCTTTTTGTTGTTCAGGTGCGCTGATTTTATATCTTCTTTCTAAAACTTTATACTAGCTACTTTATACCATCCTCTCTGGTCTGTTTAATAATCCTGTGTGCCTGCGCCCCTGTGTCTGTGTATGTGTTTTAAAAAAATAAGCCGTTCTTTACCAATTTTTAGAGCGCCGATCACGTGACCCGCCGGCTCTCTACTCTCCCCGTCTGACAACTACCTGCAGTGAGCAGGCCGAGGAGAGGAGAGGAGGAGGGGAGGAGGAGATGCAGAGCGGAGGAGAGAGGCGGCTGGTCATGTGAGCGGCGATCGGCACTCTGAAAACTGGTAAAGAACGGCTTATTTTTATTAAAGATAGACACAGGGGCACAAAGGATTATTAAACAGACTGTGGACAGGATATGAAACTTTAAATGAAACTACAGCAGCAGGAGGGGAGGAGGCGGGCACTGACACAGGAGCAGACAGGCTGGGAGGGAGGGGGGAGAGAGGACAGAGTGTAATGTTCTGGTACCTTTGGGTACCCTAATTACTCTTTCATAAGTGTATGCGCCCCACCATTCTCTTTTGGTAAGGTGCGCATACACCTTTAAGACTGATGCTGTCATCACTGAGCGCCGGACTGATGGCTATTTAGATCACCGGCTCTCACTCACATGTGTTCGTTCAAACTGCTTTGTGCCTTGATGCTAACCTGTCTTGAAGCTCTCATGCTTGCAAGCTTACCTCGCTGTCGGAACCACGCTGCGCTGATCCCTGTATCCCGCTACTGGATCATCCGCTCTTGCCGAACCTCTCCTCTGCTACATTGCTATTAGTGATAAGTACCCCGTAGGGGAAACCTCTATAACTTTCATACTAAAGCTTACACTATCTAGCTCTGCATACTAAGGACTATTACTACATCTGCATTATCTAAGATTGCTAGCTCTTGAGCCTACTACCACCTGTTCTTGCACTGGGTTGATCTCTCTTGTATGTCCACCTGCTACTCTGTCATCTGCTACCATACATGATTGCTAAACCTATCTGCATCTCATCTGCTACTATCTTACTTTCAAGAACATTTCCTTTCAAGTGTCTGTCATCTACCATCTCTACCCAACCTGTCTCTTCAGCCTATCATCACTGTGTTACTATATACATAAGCCACTCTAGGAAACATCTTATTGAGTGTGTGTATTTACTTGCTGAATTGAGATCCTCCACACATGATGAGTCATTGAGAGTTGGGAATGGTGTCTCAGCGTTTCTCTACATGACTACTGAAGTGGAATATTTCTGCAGCTGAAAATCCACATCATACATAAAACGCAGGAGCGTTACACAGAGGAGGACAGGAGGACCGCGGGTGATGGAGGCACGTAGACTGACCTCGGTGTCAGGGCTCAGCAGCCATGGTATACCGTGGTAAGTTTACAGAGGGGAGGACATAACCAGGCAGGATCAGACCAGGCAGGGCCAAATTACACAGCACAAGCACTGTGCTGTATAACATGCTTTAAGGGAACAGGTTCACTATTATTTTTTTAGGCTAACAAACTCTTTAAAAATAAATTCTGCCATTTCCCCTTTAAAAATAAATACTCGCGAGTCGCGGCTCGCGTGGTGAATGACAGCGCCTTCATGACATTATCAAAAAGGGGCAGAGCATTGGTAATCTTAATGCCCCCCCCCCCCCCCCCTAAAAAAAAATTCTGCAGATGCCCATGGTCATTTTTATTAACAATCAATTACAATAAGAATTGTATATGCTATATTAATTTGTATTTGCTAATTTTACTATCGCTTTAAAGATCTTCTGAGTTGCACTGAGCTACTTCAGAGTTACACTAAGATGCTTCCTAGTCACTTTTGCACACATATTAACTTGTTTGGGGATAAAAAGCAAGCCAGATAAGCCTTAAAGCACAAGTACACCATTAATAAAATATAAAAGAATAATTCATATAAATTGGAATCATCTTTTATAATCATTAGCTAGAACAAGCGTTATCAGCCTGTCAAAAGATTTAGGTTTCTAACTGCAACTGAAGTGTGCAGAAGGTATTGTAATTTATTGTCAGCAGTACCTGTGCTTTGTATGTCACCTGTCCAAAATAAATACAAACTTTTAATGCAACACAAGTAACCTTTATTTCTTATTAATCCTTCATGTCATGGAAAACAAAGGGTGAAAGTAACCCTCTGTTCCTTAGCCAACAAGCAACAAGAATTGTCAGTTATAAAAACAACAAAGATTTTGATGCCAGTAAAATATAGAGAGGAACTGTCGTACAGATCTTTGTGGCAAACACCAATTTTCTCAGGGTGGGCTTCAGAACGCAATCCCCAAATTCAAAATTTACTAATATTAACTCATTGAAAGCTGAGTAAAAATTTAATGATGTGTTGTCTAGCCTTGAAGAAGTTATTTTCCATTTACTCATTAATCAACTATTAAACGTGTTTCTGTTTTGCTGATTTTATTGATCTTTGTAGTAAAATATGACAATTTTAAATTATACTTAGTATTATGATGATTATGGTACCATGAAAGTCCTCAGTGCCTCCAAAATTCGCTCTTTCAGTATTCATAGTATTGGGATGTAAGTACAATTACATTTTAAGAGTTTGTAGCCCATTTTAAAAGACTTACTAAAGGGGGAAAGGTAGACTTCCAATGGATCAAGATGCAAGCCCTAGCTGAATTGATATGATCAAAGGAACTGGCACCTTGTAGTTGGACCAGTGGCGGCTGGTGCTCAAATTTTTGGGGGGGCGCAAAAAGAAAAATTTGCGGCAAAAAACGCGGTAAAAAATTGCCTGACTTTGATGCCACACAAGTGTTAAAGGGGCCATGAGTGATCAAGGAAGAGTGCCTTGATAAAGCATTCATAGTTACCCCTTTAAATAATCCATATTTTGTCATGTTATTTACCACCAAAAAACGTACATGTATTTCATGTGATAGACCGGCACAAAATTGTGAACTGGAAGGAAAATTGAAGAAAAATGAGAAATGTATTGCTTTGAACATTTTATTAACAAAATTCAAACATGAAAGAAGAAAACTAAAACCAAACCACAAAAAGCCAGCGTCCTTATCTGAAAAGAAATTTTGCTCTTCTTTCCTTAAGGGATGCAAATTTCTCGATGACCTTCTGGTTGAAATCGGTCATCTCTGTCACCAGTCTCTTTTCCATAGACAGCATGGCCAATGCATTCAACCTCTCCTGGGTCATGGTGTTCCTCAGAAAAGTCTTGATCCTTTTTAGGGTTGAGAAGCACCTCTCAGCCTCTGCTGTGGTCATGGGTGTGGTGATGAGGATCTTGAGGAGAGTGAAAGTCTCTGCAAAGACATCTGTAAGATTGTTCGCCACAAAAAACTGGAATAAGTCCACAGCTCCCTGACATGTTCGGAATTGCTCCTCGGAGTAGAGGAGACTAAGCTCCGTTTTTAACCTACTCCCATCAAGTACAGGATAGGTTTTCACAGTAGTGCTAAGTGCATCCTTTGGGAATTCCCTCGCATACTGCTCAAACTTGTCCGCTTGAAGCAGGGTGGCACTAACCAGATGGTCTGTGAAGGAGAACCGCTCCATGGTGTGTAGGAGGATGGTATCACAGACCTATCAAGAATGAGAAAAAAAACAAAATTAGGTACTGGTGACAAAATGTCAATGTCATGTGTCAGCTCCCTGAGCATCAGAAATGCATGAAACTTAAATATGTACTCAGAATGTCTTGGGCATTTGTATGGGATGCAGAGAAATTATGATTTCAAAAAGCACTTGTTAAAATTTTAAGGTTTAAGTTATTATAAAGGAAGATCATATTCAGTGTTTTTGAATCCAGAATTTCTCAGAACTCCATACACATCAACACAGGACATTCTAAGTAAATGTTTCTAAGTTGTATGCATTTCTGATGGTCTGGGAGCTATGAATGCTGTAATACCAATTTTGTCCACTAGAGGGAAAAAAAAACATTATTTTCTACAAATAAAAACTAACCTCTGTTGCAATAACTTTATGGGTTGCTGGGTCAAACGGGCACCGCCTCTTCGGTTGGGAACCACCTTCACTCAGTTCACCAACCAGGGAATGCAGAGAATCTCTGAAAAATGTAGAAGTAGTAAGAATAATTAAAACAAAAAAAAAAAAACAACAACATGGAAAGGGATGAATACAGCTGCTACCTGATCTTCTGTATGGCCTGCTGGAACTGCTGGATGCTCCCCTTAATGTGGACTGAATCTATGTCCTTCCGCTGGAGTTTGGCATAGAGGAGGTCCACATGTGGCATGATTTTGTGGAAAAGGTTCAGAAAAAAAATAAACTCCTGATTCTCCAGCATCATGGCAAAGGCTCCTGCCTCTCTGGTGGTAGTAAGGTCAAAGTCACCAGAATCCTGGATTTGTTCAAAACAGCGAATGAGGTCCTCTCTGTGCTCAAAGACTGTATTGACAGCACGGCTGTGGAAGTTCCATCTGACACTGCTTGATGTTGGTAGTCGATGGGCAACTACTTTATCCAGAACATCCGTGCGCTTTGGTGATCTGGAGAAAAAGCTGGCAAACCCTCCAAGGTTAGAAAAAAAAATTCTCACTTTGGATATGCGAGAAGTGGCCTGCTGCATTATCAGATTCAGCTGATGTGCATAGCAGTGGATGTAATGGGCATTTGGGTAAACATCCTGGATCTTCCTTTGCACACCTCCAGTGGCACCCCTCATCACACTAGCTCCATCATAGGCTTGGCAGATGAGTTTACTCTTCTGATCCTCTGGAAGGATGACAGCAAGACGCTCTTGTAGTGCTGTAGCGATGGAATCAGCTGTCGTTGTATGCAGAGGAATAAACTCAAAAAACCTCTCTTGGATGCGGTTGTTGCCATCAATGTAGCGCAGCACAAGCACAAGTTGGCACTGTGTGGCAATATCAGTGGTCTCGTCGGCCTGGATGGAAAGAAAATCACTGTTTTGTGCTTCTTGGACAATTTGGTCTTTAATAACTGACAACATACAGTCCAAGAGCTCGTTCTGCACAGTTTTTGAAGTTCCCTTAAACACAGTGGCGTTCTCAAGGTGCTCTTTCAAAACTCCATCCAGAGAAGATACAAAGTCGACCAAGCCACGGAATATCCCGGGATTATCTGAAGTGGCACTCTCATCATGGCCACGCAAAGCAAGCTCAAAAGCACCACAAAATTTCACGCAGTCTATAATTCTAGACAGGATGTGTCTATTTTTGGTGACTTCCTCATTGTGCTTTCTTATGGCAGTCCTGTAGCTTTGATCTAGCTGTTCAGCAATGCTATGGCTCCCAAAAAGCTGGAGCCTCATAGCATTGGTCAGATGACTTCGGCTACCTTCATGCCGCTTGCACTTGTCAGTGAGATGTTTCAGGTCAGAAACCCCTGTTGATATCCACAATGTGTCAGTTCCATGAGCTTGAAACAGCAAACAGGGAAAACAAAAGAAGGCATTGCTAACATCACATCCAGCAAGCCAACTCCGTCTCTCATAGCAAGTGGTGGAAAAGCTCCGAGTGTAAACTCGACCACGATCACTTGCCTGCTGCTTAATTTGCAAGTTGGGACGATCTGGTCCAAGCTCCTTTAGCCTCTTTTTCTCAGCATCAGAACGCCGCGAGAAGGGGTTTTCTTTTAAAGCTACCACAGAATTTTCTCTATTACTCATCATGGCTGACAAATGTGCCTCACTTCCAAAATGATCAGTACCTAGGAGTCAAAGGACAATATGGGAATGTTTAAAAGAGAGATCCGTATGGCAATTCTATATGCAAGTGTCTATTTAATCAAGAGTTATGATAGTTAGGCTAGGAGGTTTGAAGGTGTTTTGCACGTCACCCTGAAGCCTCGCACACACATTTTTTGTTCGCCTACTTAATGATTTTTACAGTGGTCTACAGTGACATGTTGTACTGACTACATGCAAATGATCAGAAGTGGTATTGCTGAGACAAGCAAGAAAAAAGGTGCAGCAGCATATGGAAACTGACATAAATATACAAAAGCTGATCATTGTGAGCACCTCTGTCAGTGTAAATGGTTTGTCAGAACCTTCTAACTGCAACATTTGCATGACTGCTTGTTTTGTTGAAAACAATGCACTTAGTCTTACTAGCAGGATCAGCAGGTGAACATAAAGAAACTAATTACAGGTCACTATAAAAAAGTCCTCAAGATCCATTCCCTCATCCAGGACAGGGAAGGTGCCACTACCCACTCTGCTATTAGGGATTTCTCCAACCCCCTCCTATGATAATAAGGAGTCCAGACAGCCTGCTGAGCCACCCTCCCATTCCTAGACTGTGTGACCTCCATCAGTGATAACTATTAAAACTGAATTAAAATGTGTCAAGTTTACTCATTTTACCTTTGTGTGAATCTAGGAATAGGAGGGTGGCTCAGCAGGCTGTCTGGACTCCTTATCATAGGATGGGGGGGGGGGGGCATCCCTAATAGAGTGGGCAGTGTGGCATCCTTCCCTGTCCTGGATGAGGCCAGAACTTCTACAAGGACTTCTCATCATGCCACCAGTCCATAACCATGATGGAACCATCTTCTACCAGGCCGCTGTCTGTGTAAATTATTTTACTTTTTAAATGGGACAATTACTCCTCTTCAGAATATTAACTTTATGTTTTAATAAATTTACTGAGTAAGGGCTCTTTCACACGGTCCGCCTCCGTAGGCGGATCCGTGTTGCTCAGCGGGGATCCATCCGCGATCCCCGCTGAGCTGGCAAATGACAGCTCCGTCTCCACTTGCAGAGCGGAGAGGGAGGTGTCTCAGCCCCTGCTGCCCTCTATGGGGGATCGGATGAGAGCGGACCACCTGTCAGCTCTCATCCGATCACTGAACGGATGGAAAAATAGGGTTTCCATCCGTCCAGATTTCACAGACAGGATTGGATACAGATGGCAGCGGGTGTCAGTGGAGGTGTCTCCGCTGACATCCGCTGCCCCATAGAGCTGCATGGAGGATCCGATCAGATCCGCCTAAAAAACTGACAGGCGGATCTGATCGGATCGCCCGTGTGAAAGAGCCCTTAGTGAGTTTTATACCATCTTCTAACAGGCCGCTGTGTGCCATTTACTATTAATAAATATATAGTGCCAGGCCAGCAGCCTGCTTAGCAGTGAGTGTACACCATATAAGACAGTGCAGGCCAGGCCAGGCCAGGCCAATGACATTGTACACTGGTAAAGTGCTATGCTAACTTAGCCAGTGTACAATGTAATTGGCTTGACCTGCACTGTCTTATATGGTGTACACTCACTGCTAAGCAGGCTGCTGGCCTGGCACTATATATTTATTAATAGTAATTGGCACACAGCGGCCTGGTATAAGATGGTATAAAACTCACTAACTCAGTAAAATTATTAAAACATAAAGTTAATATTCTGAAGAGGAGTAATTGTCTCATTTAAAAAGTAAAATAATTTAGAGCCTGCACACTGAATTCACATACATTAGTAAATGTCTGCACATGAAGTAACTCGAACACAGATATATATACTGTACACAGGCTGTTAATATTTATAGGCCACAGATACCCTGTGTATGTAGGCCTTGTGCCCCGTACACACGTGCAGATTATCTGCAGACTTTTGTCTGCAGACTTACCTTTTCTATGTAGTGCAAGGGCCTGCCGGATTGCATACACATTGAAAGTGTTTAGGTTTGACCTCCTATTATATGGTTTCGGTAAAACTGCAGACAAA
This sequence comes from Pelophylax lessonae, assembly GCF_965119305.1. Taxonomy (NCBI): domain Eukaryota; kingdom Metazoa; phylum Chordata; class Amphibia; order Anura; family Ranidae; genus Pelophylax; species Pelophylax lessonae. Next base: position 216,708,762 of record NC_138774.1, on the reverse strand, counting down.
AGTCTGCAGATAATCTGCACGTGTGTATGGGGCATTAGACATGACCAGCATGCCGTGCTCCCCCACCCAATCATCAATGCAGACTGACCACCAGCTTGCTGTGCCCCCAATGATCAGACATCAATGCAGACTGTGACCACCACCATCTATCACATATATCATCATGAATGGATGGATGGATGGATGGATGGATGGATGGATGATCCATCCATGATGATATATATAATGATATCTGCACACTGTGGTCTGGGCCCGGCCTGGGTAACTTGATAAATCTTGCACCGTGACATGCCTGTACCTACCTGTTCTGGCCTGGCCTGGGTCCATCCAACCATCCATGATGGATGGATGGATGGACCCAGGCCAGAACAGGTAGGTAGTACAGGCACTCAGGCAGGTCACGGACGGTGCAAGATTTATCAAGTTACCCAGGCCGGGCCCAGACCAGAGTACAGATATCATTATCATCATGGATGGATGGATGGATGGACCCAGGCCAGGGGAAAACAGGTAGGTACAGGCATGTGAGGTCAAGGTGCAAGAAGAATAACATCAAGTTACCAAGGCCGGGCCCAGACCACAGTGTGCAGATATGATTTTATATATATATATATATATATATATATATATATATATCAATCCATGGATGGATGTATCATCCATCCATCCATGATGATATATATATATATATATATATATATATATATATATATCAACGATATCTGTGCACACTCTGGTCTGGGCCTGGCCTGGGTAACTTGATAAATCTTGCACCGTGACCTCACATGCCTGTACCTACCTGTTCTGGCCTGGCCTGGGTCCATCCATGATGGATGGACCCAGCCCATGGCAAAACAGGTAGGTACAGCAGGCATGGATGGCATTGGTGATGGCAAATTGGCAAGGCATGGCAATCTAATTTGGCATGGAATGGATGGCAATGGCTGCCCAGTGCCCACAGTGCTGCCCACTGCCCAGCATTTTTTTATGGTCTGGTCAATATAGTTGGTACACAAAAATGCAAAGTCTACATTGGCACACAATTTGGAATGGGAGCACCCAGACCTCGTGCTGACTGTGAAAAGCAGTGTTATTCAATGGCTGGCAATGTTCGCTTTTCGGTTCAAATGGATATTCATTTTTAACTGCACTGACCATAAAATTCTAAGGACAGGATGCATATATTGTCTTGACTCTTGAACGAATTAAATTCTGACTGTCAATGTTGTTTGCATTGGGGGAAAGGTTATACATATTATAATGAAATCTGTTTAGAAGGAAACCTCACTCCAAAAAGGGAAAGTTCTACTCTCCCAAACCCTTCTCCCTCCTTTCCAACATATTTGTCATTTTTTTTTTTTTTTTTTACAAAATATGACAAATATTTTTACCCAAATTCTGGTGTATGGTGAGCTCAGCTGAAGCTTATTTTGGGTGACACTGCCCTTCTTGTACACTTTATGGCCCGGGGTTTCCCTAAAATAATCCATCAATGGGAGGGAGCCAAGAAGAGGGAGAGATCATCTGGAATGAGTTGTATGGCAAATGGCAATGCTGGCCGACTGATCAGATTCAGATCCCTCCATTGCCGGCCGCTGAGGAGGACTCACTTACCAGGGTGATCGAGTTCGTGCACTGTAGTGTCTGTCTTCTCTTCCAGATGACCTCCGCTCCTCTTGAGACGCTGCGCGGCTGCGGCCTGGTGAGGTGACTGGTCGGGTCGTCCGTCTCTGAATCCGATTCCGGTCTCCTCTCCGCTCTGCAGTGCCCGTCTGTCCACCGTCCACTCCAGTCGTGACTGACGCACGCGACATCAGCGGGGTCACGGGTCAGCATCGGATGTCCTGGATGATGATTGGTCCAGGCTGGAGACTGGACCAATCACAGCCAGGATATCACGAAAGTGGGGGTGTCCTAGTGCTGTGCCCTGCGCCCAGGTTACGCCCCCAAAAGGCAGCCAATCGGCGCCTCTTCTGGGTCGTAAACCCCACCCCCCCACCCCCACAGCCTCCACATAGGCCGGCGAACACAATTTTTTTTTTTGAAAACTTTATTGATCTTTTTGTATTTTTTTTTCTTTTCTTTTTTTAGGGGGGGGGGGGCGGCGCCCCAGCGTCCCCTATGCACAAGCCGCCACTGCTGATTAATTTTTTTTCCATGTTTTGCAGGGACATACAATCCATCCCTTCTCACCTGTCAGAACAGAGATCTGCCTTGTTTACATAGGCAGATCTCCATTCTGTGTCTCTGCCTGATGAATGGCGTGCACTAGTGGACATCCAGTGCCCAGCACCCGCAGATCGGCTCCTGCTGTGAGTATTCACAGCAGAAGGGGGCCACCGGCAGAGCGCTCACACGCCCCATAGGCGGAAGTGCAGAATCGTGTATCTATACGTGATTTTGCACAGGAGGGCCACCCTGTAGCAGTAAATGTGCTATGGGGCAGTTATAACTGTCATTCAGAAAAACTGTGAGTGTTTAACCACATCTCTGAGAGTAGTGGCAATGTCTTATGGATTGTTTGTATAAAGGCCCGTACACACGTACCGATCGTCGGCATACAAACGTCGGTGGACGAAGGATCTGCCGATTGTATGCGTGTTAGTATGGTGCCTCCGACAGATGTCTGCGCACAATCCGCGGACAAAAGTCTTTCGTGCAAACATGAAAATATTTGTATGCCGACACCAGAACGGACGATTGTTCGCCTGTCAGTACACAATTCGGCCGACAGACCGCAGATTTGCAAGACTGGGCATGCTCAGAAAATAGAAAACACAGGGAAAGTTAACCATTACATGACATCACTTCTGCAGTCGGCGGACAAAATTCTTGTGCTGTCCTTGTGCTGTCTTTGCACTTTTCAGCAGACACCGACATCCCGGGGAGAAAAGAGGAACATTTGTAAGCCGACCATCGGTACGTGTGTACGGGGCTTAACACTTGATAATCCTTTCTTCTTTTTAGCCTAGTACACATAGGCCGAATTTCAGCTGGTTCAATAGAAACAGGCCAACATTCGGCCCGTGTGTATGGCAGCCGGTCTGACAGAAGCCGGCTGCTTGGCCAGGTTCTGTTAAAGGTTCAAGCCAGCAAAAGGTCTGCCGATCGGCTCACAATCAGCCAGTGGCTGAGAGCGCTGACCGGGCTGTCCCCCTGTCAAATAAAACAAGAGAATAGCAAGGGAGGTCACTGTACTAACATTGGATTGTTAGTACAGCAGCTCTGATCTGAGTTGTCAGGTTTTTTTTGTTCAGCCCCCTAAATTGAATGGAAAAAAAATAGTGGTGTGTACTAGGCTTTAGGCTATGCTTGACATAATAAATTACTTGAAATACCTTACAGTGTGTTTGTAAGTGCTAGGTGAGTGAGGTGTGTCATCTTCAAGTATACAGAGGAATTAACAAAACAATTCAGCGTCTCCTCTTGGAGTAGCACTACAGCTGAAACCTAATTAACTCCTGTTTCTATGCTTTTATAGACAATTGTCAATAATGACTCTGATCTACATATACACAGCTATGAAAAAGTGATATACTGTTTGTTGTGTGAACTACCACTATACTTTATTACAAAAAAAAAAAAAAATCTTTTATCAAAAACTGTGGCATATACAAAATCACATTTGTGGACAAATCAAAATACTATATTCAGTGGTGTATTTAGGTTTTGTGCTGCCCTAGGCCTATCTAAACTCGTGCACCCCTAATTTAAATATGACCCCCTTCCTGTCAAGGCCACACCCCTTCCTGTTTAAGACCCTTCTTGTCATTTGCAAAACCACATCCCTTCCTCTTTAGGCTCCACCTTTGCCTGCATGTGTGGGAGTGATGTCATCCCGTCCCCCCCAGCCACTTATATAGCCAGAGGCTGCAAATCTGAAAGGAAGACTGTTGGAAGATGTCAGCCGTCTCAGCGAGGCCCTGGAGGGCTTAGTTCTAACTCCAGTCTGCCCCATAACATTGGCGCCAGGGCAGCCACCAGAAATTCTGGGACCCCTTACACAACTTTAGGCCAGCCCCCCCCCCCCCCCCCATGCCTAACCTAAAACATTCTCCAGGGCCTGCCCACTAAATCCACGCACTGACCATCCCACCATGTCCCCCTCCATCCCATGTCTTCCTCCTCCTCCAGTCCCATCTCACCCATCCATGTCCTCCCCCTCCAGTCCCATCTCACCCATCCCATGTCCTCCCCCTCCAGTCCCATCTCCCCCATCCCATGTCCTCCCCCTCCAGTCCCATCTCCCCCACCCCATGTCCTCCCCCTCCAGTCCCATCTCCCCCATCCCATGTCCTCCTCCTCCTCTAGTCCCATCTCCCCCATCCCATGTCCTCCCCCTCCAGTCCCATCTCCCCCATCCATGTCCCCCCCTCCAGTCCCATCTCCCCCATCCATGTCCTCCCCCTCCAGTCCCATCTCCCCCATCCCATGTCTTCCTCCTCCTCTAGTCCCATCTCCCCCATCCCATGTCTTCCTCCTCCTCTAGTCCCATCTCCCCCATCCCATGTCTTCCTCCTCCTCTAGTCCCATCTCCCCCATCCCATGTCTTCCTCCTCCTAGTCCCATCTCCCCCATCCATGTCCTCCCCCTCCAGTCCCATCTCCCCCATCCCATGTCCTCCCCCTCCAGTCCCATCTCCCCCATCCCATGTCCTCCCCCTCCAGTCCCATCTCCCCCATCCCATGTCCTCCCTCTCCAGTCCCATGTCCTCCTCTAGTCCCATCTCCCCCATCCCATGTCTTCCTCCTCCTCTAGTCCCATCTCCCCCATCCATGTCCTCCCCCTCCAGTCCCATCTCCCCCATCCCATGTCCTCCCCCTCCAGTCCCATCTCCCCCATCCCATGTCCTCCCCCTCCAGTCCCATCTCCCCCATCCCATGTCTTCCTCCTCCTCTAGTCCCATCTCCCCCATCACATGTCCTCCCCCTCCAGTCCCATCTCCCCCATCCCATGTCCTCCCCCTCCAGTCCCATCTCCCCCATCCCATGTCCTCCCCCTCCAGTCCCATCTCCCCCATCCCATGTCCTCCCCCTCCAGTCCCATCTCCCCCATCCCATGTCCTCCCCCTCCAGTCCCATCTCCCCCATCCCATGTCTTCCTCCTCCTCTAGTCCCATCTCCCCCATCCCATGTCTTCCTCCTCCTCTAGTCCCATCTCCCCCATCCCATGTCTTCCTCCTCCTAGTCCCATCTCCCCCATCCCATGTCCTCCCCCTCCAGTCCCATCTCCCCCTTTCCATGTCTTCCTCCTCCTAGTCCCATCTCCCCCATCCCATGTCCTCCCCCTCCAGTCCCATCTCCCCCATCCCATGTCCTCCCCCTCCAGTCCCATCTCCCCCATCCCATGTCCTCCCCCTCCAGTCCCATCTCCCCCATCCCATGTCCTCCCCCTCCAGTCCCATCTCCCCCATCCCATGTCCTCCTCCTCCTCTAGTCCCATCTCCCCCATCCCATGTCCTCCCCCTCCAGTCCCATCTCCCCCATCCCATGTCTTCCTCTAGTCCCATCTCCCCCATCCCATGTCCTCCCCCTCCAGTCCCATCTCCCCCATCCCATGTCTTCCTCTAGTCCCATCTCCCCCATCCCATGTCTTCCTCCTCCTCCAGTCCCATCTCCCCCATCCCATGTCTTCCTCCTCCTCCAGTCCCATCTCCCCCATCCCATGTCCTCCCCCTCCAGTCCCATCTCCCCCATCCCATGTCTTCCTCTAGTCCCATCTCCCCCATCCCATGTCTTCCTCCTCCTCCAGTCCCATCTCCCCCATCCCATGTCTTCCTCCTCCTCCAGTCCCATCTCCCCCATCCCATGTCCTCCCCCTCCAGTCCCATCTCCCCCATCCCATGTCCTCCCCCTCCAGTCCCATCTCCCCCATCCCATGTCCTCCTCCCCCTCCAGTCCCATCTCCCCCATCCCATGTCTTCCTCTAGTCCCATCTCCCCCATCCCATGTCCTCCCCCTCCAGTCCCATCTCCCCCATCCCATGTCCTCCTCCTCCTCTAGTCCCATCTCCCCCATCCCATGTCTTCCTCTAGTCCCATCTCCCCCATCCCATGTCTTCCTCCTCCTCCAGTCCCATCTCCCCCATCCCATGTCCTCCCCCTCCAGTCCCATCTCCCCCATCCCATGTCCTCCCCCTCCAGTCCCATCTCCCCCATCCCATGTCCTCCTCCTCCTCTAGTCCCATCTCCCCCATCCCATGTCCTCCCCCTCCAGTCCCATCTCCCCCATCCCATGTCTTCCTCTAGTCCCATCTCCCCCATCCCATGTCCTCCCCCTCCAGTCCCATCTCCCCCATCCCATGTCCTCCCCCTCCAGACCCATCTCCCCCATCCCATGTCTTCCTCCTCCTCTAGTCCCATCTCCCCCATCCCATGTCCTCCCCCTCCAGTCCCATCTCCCCCATCCCATGTCCTCCCCCTCCAGTCCCATCTCCCCCATCCCATGTCTTCCTCTAGTCCCATCTCCCCCATCCCATGTCTTCCTCCTCCTCCAGTCCCATCTCCCCCATCCCATGTCCTCCCCCTCCAGTCCCATCTCCCCCATCCCATGTCTTCCTCCTCCTAGTCCCATCTCCCCCATCCCATGTCCTCCCCCTCCAGTCCCATCTCCCCCATCCCATGTCTTCCTCCTCCTCTAGTCCCATCTCCCCCATCCCATGTCTTCCTCCTCCTAGTCCCATCTCCCCCATCCATGTCCTCCCCCTCCAGTCCCATCTCCCCCATCCCATGTCCTCCCCCTCCAGTCCCATCTCCCCCATCCCATGTCCTCCCCCTCCAGTCCCATCTCCCCCATCCCATGTCCTCCCCCTCCAGTCCCATCTCCCCCATCCCATGTCCTCCCCCTCCAGTCCCATCTCCCCCATCCCATGTCCTCCCCCTCCAGTCCCATCTCCCCCATCCCATGTCCTCCCCCTCCAGTCCCATCTCCCCCATCCCATGTCTTCCTCCTCCTAGTCCCATCTCCCCCATCCCATGTCCTCCCCCTCCAGTCCCATCTCCCCCATCCCATGTCCTCCCCCTCCAGTCCCATCTCCCCCATCCCATGTCTTCCTCCTCCTCTAGTCCCATCTCCCCCATCCCATGTCCTCCCCCTCCAGTCCCATCTCCCCCATCCCATGTCCTCCCCCTCCAGTCCCATCTCCCCCATCCCATGTCCTCCCCCTCCAGTCCCATCTCCCCCATCCCATGTCTTCCTCCTCCTCCAGTCCCATCTCCCCCATCCCATGTCCTCCCCCTCCAGTCCCATCTCCCCCATCCCATGTCTTCCTCCTCCTAGTCCCATCTCCCCCATCCCATGTCCTCCCCCTCCAGTCCCATCTCCCCCATCCCATGTCTTCCTCCTCCTCTAGTCCCATCTCCCCCATCCCATGTCTTCCTCCTCCTAGTCCCATCTCCCCCATCCATGTCCTCCCCCTCCAGTCCCATCTCCCCCATCCCATGTCCTCCCCCTCCAGTCCCATCTCCCCCATCCCATGTCCTCCCCCTCCAGTCCCATCTCCCCCATCCCATGTCCTCCCCCTCCAGTCCCATCTCCCCCATCCCATGTCCTCCCCCTCCAGTCCCATCTCCCCCATCCCATGTCCTCCCCCTCCAGTCCCATCTCCCCCATCCCATGTCTTCCTCCTCCTAGTCCCATCTCCCCCATCCCATGTCCTCCCCCTCCAGTCCCATCTCCCCCATCCCATGTCCTCCCCCTCCAGTCCCATCTCCCCCATCCCATGTCTTCCTCCTCCTCTAGTCCCATCTCCCCCATCCCATGTCTTCCTCCTCCTAGTCCCATCTCCCCCATCCCATGTCTTCCTCCTCCTAGTCCCATCTCCCCCATCCCATGTCTTCCTCCTCCTCTAGTCCCATCTCCCCCATCCCATGTCCTCCCCCTCCAGTCCCATCTCCCCCACAGTGTTGGGCCACAAAACAGTAGAGCAGCAGAATGTGACCCCTGGGTCCCCAGAATACAATGTAGGACAGCAGCACAGTGTGGTCCCAGGGGCTACAGCATACTATTAAAATGAGGCAGAAGAATATGGCTGCCTTCCATAGCCTTGTGCATCCCGTGGTTTTTCTTTCAGTTTCCCGCTGACTGAGAAGGACTCACTTACCGGTGGCTCGATCTTCTCTTCCAGTCCAGATGTCAGATGACCTCCACTCCTCTGGAGAGAGACGCTGCGGCCTGCTGAGGTGACTGCCTGGTCGGGTCGTCCGTCCGTCCGTCCGTCCGTCTCCCTGCCGATTCCGGTGTCCGGTCTGCTCTCTCCAAGTCTCCGCTCCTCTCTGCTGTGCCGGCCGTCCACCGCACTGACTCGTGACTGACGTACGCGACGTCAGCGGGGTCACGGGTCAGCATCAGATGTCCTGGATGATGATTGGTCCAGGCTGGAGACTGGACCAATCACAGCCAGGACATTCCGAAAGTGGGGGTTTCCTAGCGCTGTACCCTGCGCCCAGGTTACGCCCCAGAAGGCAGCCAATCGGCGCCTCTTCTGGGTCGTAAACCCCACCCCCCCACAGCCTCCACATAGGCCGGCGAACACAATTTTTTTTTTTGGAAAACTTTATCGATCTTTTTGTAATTTTTTTTTTTTTTTTTTTTTTTTTAATTTTTTTTTTTTCCTTTTTTCAGGGGGGGGGCGGCGCCCTGGCGCCCCCTATGCACAGGCCGCCACTGAGTTGGACATTCTTTTTTGCAGATTAAACAGTATTGGGGAAGTAAAAACCAGCACAGAAACATTGACACATGTCAGCCCCTATGGGCCTGACTCATTATGTTCAGCAAACACATATATATCTCATTTAACCAAACCGACCAAATATCTCACCAAGAAGTGAGGATATTTTTTTTGGACAGCAAACTAAGATGCAGTAGGCTAGGCAGCTGGGTCCTGCTCCAATGCTAATCCAGTAAGATCCTGAACCAAGGCACAAACATTTAAGGCTGGATCTGCAGACATGACCAAAATATGTGAAATAACATACCCCTTGATGCCTTACACCTCCAGCAGTTTGAGCCTACAGGCAAACCCCGGGTTACAAACAAGATAGGGTCTATAGGTTTGTTCTTAGGTTGAATTTGTTTGTAAGTCGGAACAGGTACATTTTTTAAGTGTAACTCCAGCCAAAAAATATTTTTACGTTTTTTTTTGGATAGCATAGGGAAGGGTTACTATCCCTGCAATGTTTGCTTTGCTGTCTGTGCCCCTGCTCAGAAGATTTCACCTCACTTTCTGTCCCTATGACAATTGTATTTTGAAAATTTTGGGTTGTTGTGGAAACAAGGATTAGAGATAAAGCTTCAGGGGAGACACCTTTTTCCCCATGAGAACTCTTACAGGAGTGAATTTCTCTTCCTTTAGATTTCCTCTCAAATCATCTCTGCCATGATTGGACAACAGCAGGCTGCCTTTAGCCAATTATGGCTCAGGGGCTAAGTACACGCCCTACACTATATAAAGACAGCTCACACAAAGCCACAGCGTGTAGTGTGACTGTGCAGGCGAGATAGCAAGTTTATCAGACAGTGCAGTGTAGTCTAATTTGAGACATTGCTAGCAGTGAGTTAGGTAGGGAGAGGATTGTGTTTTTCAGGCAGGGAGATGAAAGTGATTTGCAGTTTATCAGACAATGCAGTGTAGTCTAATTAGAGACATCTCTCTCTCTCTCTCTCTCTCTCTCTCATCTGCTCAGTAGCACACATAGGCTCTGTGTACACCATCGGGGTTACATAGCAGATAAGTAGAGAGAGAGAGAGAGAGTAGGAGGCGTCTCATTACTCTGTGAAGCTGACATTTTGTACTGTGTATATATATATATATATATATATATATATATATATATATATATATGGGAATATTGTCTGATTAGAGAACACAAACACAGCTCTTATCGGGGCACATTAAAGGGGACTCCGACAGCATTATTAAAGGGGGACTCCGATGGCATTATTAAAGGGGGACTCCGATGGCATTATTAAAGGGGGACTCCGGCGGCATTATTAAAGGGGGACTCTGACGGCATTATTAAAGGGGGACTCTGACGGCATTATTAAGGGGGACTCCGACGGCATTATTAAGGGGGACTCCGACGGCATTATTAAGGGGGACTCCAATGGCATTATTAAAGGGGGACTTCGACGGCATTATTAAAGAGGGACTCTGACGGCGTTATTAAGGGGGACTCCGACGGCATTATTAAAGGGGGACTCTGACGGCATTATTAAAGGGGGACTCTGACGGCATTATTAAGGGGGACTCCGACCGCATTATTAAGGGGTACTCCGATGGCATTATTAAGGAGGACTCCGACGGCATTATTAAAGGGGGACTCTGACGGCATTATTAAAGGGGGACTCTGACGGCATTATTAAGGGGGACTCCGACCGCATTATTAAGGGGTACTCCGATGGCATTATTAAGGAGGACTCCGACGGCATTATTAAAGGGGGACTCCGACAGCATTATTAAAGGGGGACTACGTCAGCATTATTAAAGGGGGAGTCCGACTGCATTATTAAAGGGGGACTCCGATGGCATTATTAAAGGGGGACTCTGACGGCATTATTAAGGGGGGCTCTGACGGCATTATTAAGGGGGACTCCGACGGCATTATTAAGGGGGACTCCAACGGCATTATTAAGGGGGACTCTGACGGCATTATTAAGGGGGACTCTGACGGCATTATTAAGGGGGACTCCGACCACACTATTAAAGGGGGACTCTGACCAGGGGCACTTTAACCGGGGCTCATACAGGGGAACTCTGACCCGGACACATAAAGGGACACTGATGTAAGGAGGCACTCCGATGGGGACACTGATGTAAGGAGGCACTCCGATGGGGACATTGAAGGGAGCACTCCGATGGGGACACTGATGTATGGGAGCACTCTCCAGTGGGGACACTGATGTAAGGGAGCACTCTCCAGTGGAGACACTGATGTAAGGGAGCACTCTTCAGTGGGGACACTGATGTAAGGGAGCACTCTCCAGTGGGGACACTGATGTAAGGAGGCACTCCAATAGGGACACTGATGTAAGGAGGCACTCCGATGGGGACACTAATGTAAGAGAGCACTCCGATCGGGACACTGATGTAAGGAGGCACTCCGATGGGGACACTGATGTAAGGAGGCACTCCGATGGGGACACTAATGTAAGGGAGCACTCCGATGGGGACACTAATGTAAGGAGGCACTCCGATGGGGACACTAATGTAAGGGAGCACTCTCCAGTGGGGACACTGATGTAAGGAGGCACTCCAAAGGGGACACTGATGTAAGGAGGCACTCCGATGGGGACACTGATGTAAGGGAGCACTCCGATGGGGACCCTGATGTAAGGGAGCCCTCCGATGGGGACACTGATGTAAGGGAGCACTCCGATGGGGACACTGATGTAGGAGAGCACTCTCCAGTGGGGACACTGATGTAAGGGAGCACTCTCCAGTGGGGACACTAATGTAAGGGAGCACTCTGATGGTGACACTGATGTAAGGAGGCACTCCGATGGGGACACTGATGTAAGGAGGCACTCCGATGGGGACACTAATGTAAGGGAGCACTCCGATGGGGACATTAATGTAAGGAGGCACTCCGATGGGGACACTGATGTAAGGGAGCACTCTCCAGTGGGGACACTGATGTAAGGAGGCACTCCGATGGGGACACTGATGTAAGGAGGCACTCCGATGGGGACACTGATGTAAGGGAGCACTCCGATGGGGACCCTGATGTAAGGGAGCCCTCCGATGGGGACACTGATGTAAGGGAGCACTCCGATGGGGACACTGATGTAGGAGAGCACTCTCCAGTGGGGACACTGATGTAAGGGAGCACTCTCCAGTGGGGACACTGATGTAAGGAGGCACTCCGATAGGGACACTGATGTAAGGAGGCACTCCGATGGGGACACTAATGTAAGGGAGCACTCCGATGGGGACATTAATGTAAGGAGGCACTCCGATGGGGACACTGATGTAAGGAGGCATTCCGATAGGGACACTAGATTGGATTGCTAGATTGCTAGAGAAACAGGGACGCAGTGCACAGTGCGTGACAGGTCGGACAAGGAGGCTGATGAGGGAGAGACTTAAAGATATTAAAAGAACATTGTATGAGGAAACTTATACTTGGAATTGCATGAGGAAACTTATACTTGGCAAACCCTTTGACTGTAATTATTGCGGTGAAAAAAGCGAATAGAGCCATGATTAATTTTTAAAGGAAAAAAGCTGTTGCTGTCAGGAAAAGGATCATTTAAACAGAGGAAAAACCTGTCATACTCAGCAAAGCAAATCTGCGACTGTAGAAATCCTGTTAAAGGTACATGGCCTGATTGAAATCTACCACTGTAAGTGCATTACTGTAAAAAAAAAAAACGCAAAACATAGACACGCTATTAAAGGGACATTTATAAGCAAACTGACTTTAGTAGCAAAGTACACCTTACTGGAACAAGTCTGTTTTTACAAATGTTTGACCACATATGTTCCAGCGCCCGTTAATTTAATGGGCTTAATGTCCAGTATATATATATATACATATACATATACATATACATATATATATATATATATATATATATGACAATTGATTTCATATATTAGGCCATTGAGTATCGGTCAGTTCAGTATAGAGCATACATTGATCTCTCTCTATATATAGGACAATTGATTACATATATTAGGCCATTGAGTATCTATCAGTCAGTTCAGTATAAAACATACATTGATATATATATATATATATATATATATATATATATAGGACAATTGAGTATATATCGGTCAGTTCAGTATAGACCATACATTGATATCTAATATATATAGGCCACTTGAGTATATATTAGGCCATTCAGTATCTATTGGTCATTTCAGTATAGACCATATATTGATATCTACATATAAATAGGCAACTTAAGTATATAGCAGGCCATTCAGTATCTATTGGTCAGTTCTGTATAGGCCATACATTGATATCTCTATAGATACATAGACCACTTCAGTATATATCAGGCCATTCAGTATCTATTAGTCATTTCAGTAAAGACCATATATTGATATGTCTATAGATATGTAGGCCACTTGAGTACATATCAGGCAATTCAGTATCTATTGGTCAGTTCAGTACATATCAGCAGTGTATTATATATATATATATATATATATATATATATATATATATATATATATATATTGATCAACCAGTAATAAAACCCCCCCAAAATCCACATCATGTCCGAAAGGCCGACAAGGAGATGCAGATGCTCACAGGCCACGAAAAGAGGGCAAGCAGCCTCTGTGTCCACAGTGAAAAGTGGTGGTCACAGTCGACCTGGGTCATCCCCGACAGGCGGGCACGCCCGTCCTTTTTTTCCAGTGCTGCCCGTGTTATTCAGCCTCAACATGTAGAAGAGTTGGTGGAGTGGATGAATCAGCCGTCCTCCTCCTCTGACACCCACACTCACACTAGTTTGCCTTTCTCCGCAGCTGCTAAAGCGGTCCGTTCCACAGGCTCCTTCTCCACAGCTGCTCCTTCTGTCGCACCACCATCATGCACGGAAGAGTCACCTGAACTTGAGGGCATGTGGCCTGGTATGGTTCAGGAGGGGTCTTAGGTATGTCTTAGGTTGCTCAGCTGCCTTGGTGGCGTTGCTATAAGAATAACAGGCTAGCAAGTGAGAGGCTGTGGGTTCAAATTCTTGGCCAGCGGGTGATTAATAGTCACTTACATATAAGCCTTAAAACGAGGACTTGTGATTTTTTTATGTTCGCTAGAACATTTCCCCTGTTCGAGCTGTTCTGGTGCGAACCGAACAGGGGGGTGTTCGGCTCATCACTAGTTACTGGGTTTTGAGGATGGACCACTGGCCAGAACTTGCTCAATATGCAATGGAGCTACAGGCCTGTCCTGCTTCCAGAGTGCTTTCTGATGGACAAAAGAGTGCGTCCGTCCACAGATTCTGTTTACCAGCTGACTTTTATCAAAATGAATCAGTCCTGGATCAACAACAGCTATCAAGCCCCTGCAGATGTAACTGATTGAATTTGCTAGGGGTCTGCCATCCCTTGAAGACTGCATATGCTGCCTATCCTATTCCTCAACCTTGATTCTGCTAGCTTCCAACAATGTTTTTGGTTTAGGTCACCACCAACCCCCAAGGCCTAATTTTTCCGCACTTGTATGACAGGTGCATACAATTTAAATTTCATATGTAATTTTTAACAGCAGGCTCTGTCCCTGTGCCCTGCGCCCAGCAAGAGTAACTGTGAGGGGTTACGGTGTTCAGGCACCACCAACACCAAAGGCCCAATTTTTTGCACCTATATGACAAGTACATGCGATTTCAAATTTGTATGGAATTCTTACCAGCAGGTCCCGTTCCTGCGCCCAGCAAGAGTAACTGTGAGGGGTTGGTTATGGTGTTCAGGCACCACCAACACCAAAGGCCCAATTTTTGGCACCTGTATGGCAAGTACATGCGATTTCAAATTTGTCGGAATTCTTACCAGCAGGTCCCGTTCCTGTGCCCAGCAAGAGTAACTGTGAGGGGTTGGTTATGGTGTTCAGGCACCACCAACACCAAAGGCCCAAATTTTGACCCCTGTATGGCAAGTACATGTGATTTCAAAATCTGTATGGAATTCTTACCAGCAGGTCCCATTCCTGCTCCCAGCAAGAGTAACTGTGTGGGGTTGGTTACAGTGTTCAGGCACCACCAACACCAAAGGCCCAATTTTTGGCACCTGTATGACAAGTACATGCGATTTCAAATTTGCATGGAATTCTTACCAGCAGGTCCCAGACCTGCACCCAGCAAGAGTAACTGTGAGGGGTTACGGTGTTCAGGCACCACCAACACCAAAGGCCCAATTTTTTGCACCTATATGACAAGTACATGCGATTTCAAATTTGTATGGAATTCTTACCAGCAGGTCCCGTTCCTGCGCCCAGCAAGAGTAACTGTGAGGGGTTGGTTATGGTGTTCAGGCACCACCAACACCAAAGGCCCAATTTTTGGCACCTGTATGGCAAGTACATGCGATTTCAAATTTGTGGGAATTCTTACCAGCAGGTCCCGTTCCTGTGCCCAGCAAGAGTAACTGTGAGGGGTTGGTTATGGTGTTCAGGCACCACCAACACCAAAGGCCCAATTTTTGACCCCTGTATGGCAAGTACATGCGATTTCAAAATCTGTATGGAATTCTTACCAGCAGGTCCCATTCCTGCTCCCAGCAAGAGTAACTGTGAGGGGTTGGTTACAGTGTTCAGGCACCACCAACACCAAAGGCCCAATTTTTGGCACCTGTATGACAAGTACATGCGATTTCAAATTTGCATGGAATTCTTACCAGCAGGTCCCAGACCTGCACCCAGCAAGAGTAACTGTGAGGGGTTGGTTATGGTGTTTAGGCACCACCAACACCAAAGGACCAATTTTTGGCACCTGTATGACAAGTACATGCTATTTCAAATTTGTATGGAATTCTTACCAGCGGGTCCCATTCCTGCTCCCAGCTAGAGTAACTGTGACGGGTTACGGTGCTCAGGCACCACCAACATCAAAGGCCCTATTTTTGGCACCTGTATGACAAGTACATGCGATTTCAAATTTGTATGTAATTCTTACCAGCAGGTCCCATTTCTGCACCCAGCAAGACTAACTGTGAGGGGTTAAGGTGTTCAGGCACCACCAACACCAAAGGCCCAATTTTTGTCACCTGTATGACAAGTACATGCGATTTCAAATATGCGTGGAATTCTTACCAGCAGGTCCCATTCCTGCACCCAGCAAGAGTAACTGTGAGGGGTTATGGTGTTCAGGCACCACCAACACCAAAGGCCCAATTTCTGGCACCTGCATGACAAGTACATGCGATTTCAAATTTGAATGGAATTCTTACCAGCAGGTCCCGTTCCTGCGCCCAGCAAGAGTAACTGTGAGGGGTTACAGTGTTCAGGCACCACCAACACCAAAGGCCCAATTTCAGTTTCAGTTCCTGCTGATACTAACCTTCCAGGTCCCCATCACTCCAGCAGGTTTGCATTGCCGACACCCAATCTTGGCCAGGTCAGATGACAGCACAGTGCCTCTGTGCCTCAGATACTTAATAGCTTGGATTGCTTCAAATGGGTTTAGTGTTTACACCTATGATAATGTGTATTGAACTTCAATTTCAGAGACAGGCTCTCCGTATTGTTTGCGTATTGTATTTCAGGAGGTCGAGGTCAGATGGGTGCTAGTTAATTGGCTCAGGATGATTGAATCATTGTCATCTGTTAGTTGCTGAGTGGAGATAGTATACAGTTTGTGTTGGTTGTTCATTATATGGATGTTAATTATATTTCTGTATACAATTTCATCTGAATATGATAATGTAACCAGGCAACCCCTGACCTGATAGGGTAATTTGATCAGGAGAGGGATGTGCTCATGTGTGTATAAATTGATTGTGAAACGTTTGCTCGCTTTGTATGGGGGTGGCTGGGAAAATCTGATATCTATGTTCACGACTGGGAGGAAGCCGTATACTGATGAAAGTCCACAGACACAGTGTGGGTCGCAGTTCCATTACATTGGTGAGAAGCGGTGGGATTGCCTTTCCATTGGAAGATGATATGGATGATAAATCACCTGTCAAAGTGTTGACACTGGGCCCGAGAGCCACCAGCCATTGCCCTGGACTTTCAGCAATTCCAGAGGCTGGGGATGGAATATACTCTTCTGCTGAGGAGGAACATCCCAGTGAGCCTACAGCAGGAGAGGGGGCATCCAGGCATAGTGCTGCCGACCTCTGCCTGCAGCAATTGGTGACCCAGGAAGATGTGTGCAAGGCCGCTGACTTTTCAGTTTACTTTCCTGCAAAACAGTTGGCATCAGGGCTTAACAGCACTGAGCACTGCCCAACACCAACAGCTGCTTCAGCCTTCCTAAGAGAAGAGGCAGCTGACCTTTCTCCTACACCACTGACAGGGACCTGGGATTTCCTGCCAGCAGCATCTGTGGAGTTACAAGAAACGTATCCAGTTGAAGCACTGACAACTGGACAGAGGGTCCAAGACCTCTGCCCCACACCTGTGGCGGTTCCAGAGGCCCAGAGTGAGAAGGTGATGATCACTCCCCAACAGCAGCTACACAGTTGGGAGAAGAAGGTGGTCATCCTTCCTCCCCAGCGAGAGATCCACAGTCTGGGAGTGGGGGAAGCCAGTCTCCCTCCCCAACAGTTAGTCAGGAGTGGATTATGTGGAGTCCCCAGCAGAAGTTCTGGCAACAGGGTAGAGTGCTACCAACCTCTGCCAAGCACCCGCAACAGCTACAGAGTTCCAGGAAGCTGGGGCAATTGGTCCCTCCCCCCAGCGACAAGCTGATGAAGTGAAGCTTCTACACCCAGCTGAAGTGCTGGCAGCCAGACAGAGAGTCAATGACCTCTGCCCCACACCTACTGAAGACAACCCTTTCCTGTGGCCAAGAATGGAAATCAGGTTGATTACCTATGTGAGTTCACTCTGCCCTCAACTAACAAAATATGGAGTTCCTGTGGTAGTGGATGGGACTGCATTCTTCACCTCTATATCCCAGGGATGTTGGACAGTCGGTCCAGATCCCCAACAGTCTGACGAAGTGAGCCCCGCCACCTTGTCTTCTCTCCAGCGGCTGAAAGGACTCCCGAGAGAAGGGCCAGTTCACACTTATCCCCAGCTGCGGGTATGTTCTACGAGAGAGGCAGTGGTTGGCTGGGTGAGTAACACTGATTTCTGGACAATTTGTTTGGGGTACTGGGTGGGTGCAGACATTGGGAGGGCGGTGGAACACAGCCTACCTTAGAGAGGTTGGAAAATCCCTCTCTCAGCCTCCTAGGCCCCTCTTATGTCTAAGTCACCCTGTGTCTATTAGGGACACAGGGTGACCAAGAAGCCCAGTCTGGCCTGCCCAAACCATACTTCCACAGACTGATCGGCTACTTACAAACAAACTTACAAACTATGTGGAAGCTGCCATAATGGATTGACTCTTTGGGACTTGTTACCTGACTAACTCAGGCACAGACCGATTGGAGGTCTGGTACCTGGTTAGTCTACCTTTGGGGGGGGGAGATATGTGACGGTACCCACCGTCACTGGGAGTGAAAGACAGAATAAAGGTTTGGATTGCTTCAGATGGGTTTAGTGTTTACACTTATGATAATGTGTATTGAACTTCAATGTCAGAGACAGGCATTCCCTATTGTTTGTGTATTGTATTTAAGGAGCTCGAGGACAGCCGTCTGCTAGTTAATTGGCTCAGCTTGATTGAATCAATGCCATCTGTTAGTTGCTAAGTGGAAATAGCATACTGTTTGGGTTGGTTGTTCTTTGGAGATGTTAATTATATTTCTATATACAATTTCATCTGCATATGATAATGTAATCAGGTAACCCCTGACCTGTTGGGGTAATTTGATCAGGAGGGGGGTGTGCTCATGTGTGTATAAATTGAGTGTGAAACTGTTCAATAAAAGAGAAGATTCCAGTACAAGCTAAATTGTCGGCTAGCTTTATATGGGGGCAGCTGGGAAAATCTGATATCTATGTTCATGACTGGGAGAAAGCCATATACTGACGGAAGTCTACAGACACAGTGTGGGTCGCGGTTCAGTTACAGCCCCCTCTAGATCACTGATAAGAACAAATACTACACTTGGATCTTTGCCAATTTCAAATTGGTATAGAATTTTTACCAGCAGGGCCCGTTCCTGCGCCAAGCAACTGCGATGGGTTGCGGTGTTCAGGCACCACAAACAACCAACGCCCAACTTTTCTGCACCTATATGACAAGTTCATGAGGTTTCAAAATTTGTATGGAATTTTTAGCAGCAGGGCCCATTCCTGCACCCAACAAGAGTAACTACGAGGGTTTGAGGTGTTCAGGGACCACCAACAACCAAGGCCCAATTTTTCTGCACCTGTATGACAAGTACATGCAATATCAAAATGTGTATGGAACTTTTAGCAGCAGGGCGCGTTCCTGCACCCAGCAAGAGTAACTGTGAGGGGTTACAGTGTTCAGGCACCACCAACAACCAAGGCCCAATTTTTCTGCACCTGTATGACAAGTACATGCGATTTGAAATTTGTATGTATATTTGTATATGACATTTTTTCCTTTAGAAATGTCAGTATAACTGCAGCAGGCTACATACGTCGTATAGATGCACTACTTTACAGGCACATTCAGGGGACCCCCCAGGCACAATGTTTGAAGGAATTTTTTATTTTTATAGTTTCACTTTAAGCCTCATTAAAATAAGTAAATCACTGCTCCTTTAAAAACAATCGTTTTTAAAAAGATTTTTTTGCATTGCTACATGTTCCCCAGGTCAGTACCCGGACGCCCATACACTTTTTTTGGGCAATAACTTGCATTTAAGCCATCAAAATGAGGCAGTTTGATTTTCGAGGTTCGAGTCCCATAGATTTCAATGGAGTTAGTTTGTTCGAACAAACTTTTCCCCTGTTCGCGGTGTTCTGGTGCGAACCGAACCAGGGGGTGTTCGGGTCATCACTATCCTTAATACCATTAAGGTTTATTGTTGTATTGCATTCATTCTATATTTAGCTTCACTCACCTCTCAGTTACAGAAATTCACCAATAAATGCAGATTTTTATGAATGCACATTTGCTGAAAGATAACATTCTGACAAGAGAACTGAGTAAACAAAGGGATGACCTCCTCAATGTGCTGCTTCTCCTTCACTGGCCAATCATAAAATGGGGGGGGGGGGGCAGATAGGTGACCATGCTTTATTGGCTGCATCCTTGCTGTGCTATCTGGCAGGGCTGTGTAAATCTCAGTGCTGGATGGATATAAATACAATAATTTGGCAGGAAAACAACACCCATATATGAAAATTCATTGCATAGGCATGCACATGTGGTGTGCCAAGTGTGTCTGGGCACACCCTAATCCCTATGTGCAGTGCCGATTCCCCCTCCTGGCCAGGCTACCCCTATGTTGGAGTCTCCCCCCCGCAGTGCTGCTGGCTTCCCTCCTGTCCTGTCCTCTCCTCTCCCCCCCTGCTGCTGCCGGGGATGTTTCAGAATGGGGGAAGGGGCTAGTAAATATGTAATTTACTGGCCCCTTCCTTTTCTAAATGAACACAGCCAACACACTCACTCACTGTGTTCATTCATAACTGAAGCATAGTAAACTGTGAAAAGTTATAATGGTAGTTAACCTTTCTTTAAAAAAAAAAAAAAAGCACCACTTTGGGTGACCTTAGAGTCGGTCGACTGTTATCCTCTCTTGACGGCTAATCTTTGACTTCAACCCTCCGACCGACGAAAGCTATGTAACCCCATTATGTGCCACTTCCATACTATCTGGGATTGCCTTAAATCCTGATATGCCTTACAGTCTCTGAGCAACCCTCTCCTGTCCTTCCTTCGCAATCCGAAGAAATAGTATACCATATAGCAATGTTTCTGGTTGTAAAGTTCCAAGAAGCTCCGACACGTCAACCTATATGGGTCCTCTTGGAACTTTACAATCATAAATATTGCTATATGGTGTACTATTTCTTCTTTTTTTCTCCACTGTATGTTCACATTGTCTTAATGTTTACAGATAATTCCCCATATGAAGGTGTTTACAGGGGATAGTTTAACCACTTGCCGACTGCCTAACGCCGATCTACGTTCGGCAGTCAGCCCCTCACAGGCAAAGTGACGTAGGGCTACGTCACTAGCTTGTGAGGGTCTAGGGAGCGAGCGCGCGCCCCCGGAGGCGCGCTCCCGCGTGGTCACGGACCCCCCCCCCCCCCCGCGCGTGTGACCAGCGGACCCGATGTCCGCCGGTCACTCGGCGATCGGCGGGGGAGAGGGAGAATGTCAGGCAGCTTGTGTAAACAAGCCACCTGTCATTCTCCTCGCTGTAAAGACACTGATCAAACGGATCTAGTATGTAGATCCGTTGATCAGTGTCCTTACAGCTCAAGCCACAGCCAATCACAGTAGAAAGCACGCCCCTAGGGATACACACAGCCCCTCCCTCCCAAATAAAGTTAACCCCTTCACAACCAGTGTATTTTTACAGTAACAGTGCATATGTATAGCACTGATTACTGTAGAAATGTCACTGGTAACCCCCTAAAGTGTCACAAATGTCAGTCAAGGGTCCGATCTGTCCGCCCCAATGTCGCAGTACCGCAAAAAAAATCGCAGATCGCCGCCATTACGCGTTAAAAAAAAAAAAAAACAACAAAAATGACAAAAATCTTTCCCTTTGTTAGTAAACGCGATAACTTTTACGCAAACCAATCAAAATATGCTTTTTGCGATTTTTTTTTACCAAACATATGTAGCATAAAACAAATTGGCCGAAAATTTTAAAAAATTTTGATTTTTACTTTTTTTGGGGGGGGAATTTCATATAAAAAAATGTGAAAAATATTGTTATTTTTGCAGAATTGACGCTCTTTTTTTGTTTATAGCGCATGATCAAAAAATCGCACAGGTGATCAAATACCACCAAAAGAAAGCTCTGTTTGTGGGAAAAAAAGGACGTCAAATTCGTTTAGGTACAGCGTCGCACGACCGCGCAATTGTCCGTTAAAGTCACGCAGTGCCGAATCGCAAAATACCCCCTGGTCAGGAAGGGGGTAAAATCTTCCGGGGCTTAAGTGGTTAATATTCTTAAATAGAATATTTGTTTTTATGCTATTCTAGCTGTTACCCTTCTTTTGGTATCACAAAGCCCCGATGCTCTTTATTTACCATACCCCTTGGGGATTTTTGTTTTAAATCCCTATTGCTCTCCTAATTATGCAGCCCACTCCACCTGGATGGTGAGGTTTTCAACCCGCCTCTTTTCAACAGTCTCCATGGTTCTTTATCCATGCCTTCCCCCACCTGCTCTACTTGCTTCCCTCTCCTCTTTTACCCCCCTCCGTTTCTTCTATCCCCACTAACTTTTTCTTAGTCTACTTTGCTCCCGCTACTGTACATTCCATCCTCTACTCTGCTCCTTTCTTGTTTTAATTACCACCCGATTCAATGATCTTTCCACAATATCGACCCAATGACATTGGCCTCAGCTGATTATATATAATATTGTCCCCTTTTTTGTTAACTCCTCCGGGCTTAATTTATGTCCTTAAGTCAACATTGTTTACAAACATTCACGTTCTCTTTCCTAAACCCAAGTGGAATAATCATCAGATTACTATACATTGTTGACTATCTTTATACCGCTTTGCTGACTGACATGCAATACTGATATTTCCAATGTTGTGTTCCTTCTTTATGATTCAATAACCAAGAAAAGAAAAAATATGGGCCCCTGGGTGGTTCAAGCCATAATGAGCTAATATGTATCGCATATTAGCACATTTTGACATACTTACATTAAAACGAAGCCCACTGTTACTGCTGACAGGGCTTCCATCTTCATCTGGTCTTCTTTCTAGGTTTGCAGGCTGCGGCCGATTGAATGGCCGAGCCACAATGACATCACTCCTGCGCATTTGTGCGGGACTCATGGCACCCGGCTCTGAAGGGACAGCATGAGTATGCAGTCCCTTCAGAGCGCATGCACTGGTGACGTGACTGGCTGCATCCTGTGTGAATATCTCCTAAACAACACAAGTTTAAAGAGTAAGTCCACTTTGATTAGAAAAAAAATGTTCCCCTCTGGGTGATCAATGTACATTGTAGGGATTTTAACAAACTTTGAGTCCTACCTTTTGTTATTCTGGAGAAGTAGCTGTCTGTTTGTCTGTGTCCATGTGCCTAGTGAATCTGTATGGGAGTGGTTTTGAAATTTTGTAATCAGTTTCTGCACCTGCAGGGCTCTAATGAGGAACATTGCAGCATCTGCATCCCTTGAGACGTGATTTCCTTTAAAAATATCTCACCAAAAATGCAGTTTTTGTCAGAGGGGATGCTCAAAATCTAAATGACATACCTGGAGGCATTCTGTACACCATCTGTGTACAGAACGCCTCTAGGTAGCCATATTGCAATTTGTTTTACAGAGCTGCAGATTGGAAAAGGAAAAGTAATTTTTAGTAACATTCAATTACAATAAGACTTGTGTCGCAATTGTATACGCTATATATATATATTTTTTTTTTTCTTTTTTGCTAATTTTACTATGGCTTTAAGGATCTTCTAAGTTGCACTGAGCAACTTCAGAGTTACAGTAAGATGCTTCCGAGTCACTTTTGCACTCATATTAACTTGTTTGGGGGTAAAAAGCAAGCCAGATGAGCCCTAAAACACAAGTACACCATTAATAAAACGCAAAAGAGAATAATTCATATAAATAGGAATAATCTTTCATAATCATCAGCTAGAACAAGTGTTATCAGCCTGTCAAAAGATTTAGGTTTCTAACTGCAACTGAAGTGTGTAGAAGGTATTGTAATTTATTGTCAGCAGTACCTGTGCTTTGTATGTCACCTGTCCAAGATAAATACAATCTTTTAATGCAACACAAGGAACCTTTATATCGTATTACTCCTTCATGTCATGGAAAACAAAAGGTGAAAGT
The DNA here is from genome assembly GCF_965119305.1 of Pelophylax lessonae. NCBI lineage: Eukaryota > Metazoa > Chordata > Amphibia > Anura > Ranidae > Pelophylax > Pelophylax lessonae. The sequence continues at coordinate 216,685,242 of NC_138774.1, read as the reverse complement.
AATACTCTGTTCCTTAGCCAACAAACAACAAAAATTATTGCCAGTTATATGAACAACAAATATTTCGGTGCCAGTAAAATAGAGAGGAACTGTCGTACAGATCTTTGTGGCAAACACCAGTTTTCTCAGAGTGGGCTTCAGAGCCCAATCCCCAAATTCAAAATTTACTAACATTAACTCATTAAAAGCTGAGTAAAAATGTTTTTACTGTAAGCAGAGCCCTGTCACAGCCCCATATTGGAGACAATTGTGTAATCTGCCCCGCTGCTCCTCTCCCCTTAACAATAGCATTGAAAGCTGTATTGAGAGCTTAGTCAATGGCTCGGATAGGATGGCCTGTTCTCCCTGAATATGTCACACAATATAATGCCTTATGGATAAACCCAACACTGCCAGAATATCCACATATTTGGGCATCAAGGGGCAATAAATATCTCCAACAGAACAGATTTGTACAGGGGAAGAGCTAAGGACCTTTGATAGCTTAAAGCAGCAGTACGACCTCCAAAAAACGCAAATTTATTTAGATATTTGCAGCTTAGACACGCCTTTTGTGCCCAATTTAGCACTCAACCTGTTATCCTTTATGCCTCAGCCCTCAAAACTCTACTCAGAGATGACACTTTAGTTTAACCCCTATCCAATATATATAAAGAACTACTTCCTTCCATCCATACGGGATTTAAGGTTCTCAAAACCAAATGGCTAGTAGACTTCCCAGAGCTGGATTATGAAGACTGGGAGGAAATGTCCCATGTTCCTTTTTGCAATTGGTCTCTCTGCCAGAGACAGGCTAATACAGTTTAAAATTGTCCATGTAATCTACCTTGCCCCTGTACATTTACACAGGATATACGCTTCTATCCCTCTTGATTGCTGGAGGTATGCAGCGGACATGGCAGACTTCATCCACATTTTTTGGCAGTGTCCCCATATCCAAACTTTCTGGAGGGCCATAGCCTCCGCCATTTCTTCAGTGAATACTATTCAGGTGGAATGTGTGTCTGCTGGGGCTGGTGGACCCTCTGGCACATCATAGAGCCTCTAGAACTCTCCTGGGGCTACTATTGTTTTACACAAGAAAAGTTATTGTGCTCAAATGAAAATCCCCGGCCGCCCCTACTCTTAACTTTTGGACAATTCAACCCATTATATAAGGTCACATATTTATCAAAGGGTTGTCCAAAAAAAATTCATAATGTGTGGGATATTTGGGTAGACACACCTTCCACTAATGCAGACCCCGAATCTCCTACTTGATTTGCTTTGACTTATCTTAGGATTTATATGATGACCCTTGTGCTTTTACCACTATTACCTAACACTTTTGTATGGGGTGAATCTTGAAGGTTGCCTCTTCTGTCCGATTGTTGATTGTTTTGTCTGTTTGCCCTGGGTTTCTTTTTTGTCCTAATATACTGAGCCTCTACGACGTATGTAGCCTTCTGCAGCTATACTGACATTTCTAAAGGAAAAAATGTCATATACAAATATACATACAAATTTCAAATCGCATGTACTTGTCATACAGGTGCAGAAAAATTGGGCCTTGGTTGTTGGTGGTGCCTGAACACTGTAACCCCTCACAGTTACTCTTGCTGGGTGCAGGAACGCGCCCTGCTGCTAAAAATTCCATACACATTTTGATATTGCATGTACTTGTCATACAGGTGCAGAAAAATTGGGCCTTGGTTGTTGGTGGTCCCTGAACACCTCAAACCCTCGTAGTTACTCTTGTTGGGCGCAGGAATGGGCCCTGCTGCTAAAAATTCCATACAAATTTTGAAACCTCAAGAACATGTCATATAGGTGCTGAAAAATTGGGCCTTGTTTGTTTGTGGTGCCTGAACACCGCAACCCATCGCAGTTACACTTGCTGGGCGCAGGAACGGGCCCTGCTGGTAAAAATTCTATACCAAATTGAAATTGGCAAAGATCAAGTGTTGTATGTGTTCTTATCAGTGATCTAGAGGGGGCTGTAACTGAACCGCGACCCACACTGTGTCTGTAGACTTCCGTCAGTATATGGCTTCCTCCCAGTCATGAACATAGATATCAGATTTTCCCAGCTGCCCCCATACAAAGCTAGCCGACAACTTAGCTTGTACTGGAATCTTCTCTTTTATTGAACAGTTTCACACTCAATTTATGCACACATGAGCACACCCCCCTCCTGATCAAATTACCCCATCAGGTCAGGGGTTACCTGATTACATTATCATATGCAGATGAAATTGTATATAGAAATATAATTAACATCTCCAAAGAACAACCAACCCAAACAGGATGCTATTTCCACTTAGCAACTAACAGATGGCATTGATTCAATCAAGCTGAGCCAATTAACTAGCAGACGGCTGTCCTCGAGCTCCTTAAATACAATACACAAACAATAGGGAATGCCTGTCTCTGACATTGAAGTGCAATACACATTATCATAAGTGTATTGTGACCAGCGGGAATGCTCTCTATATATGGAGGGGATAGCTCCGCTTTCCCCCATGTCTCGCTTAGCCAACATGTTGTTTACCCAGGCAATGCGGCATGATGTTCTGTCTCACCATTTCACATCTGGTCCTCACCAGATGTGACGTTTTCTCCAAAAGTGCACAAAAATGTATTTAACCCCCCTGGTAGACTGATAATATCAGGGAAGAATTGGGTGACAGAATGAGCCAGTTTCTTGGTGGACAATTATTTAGGACCGCATGGTGAATCACTGCCCTCATATATAAAGGACATGTTACATGTTCTTACCATCTTAGAGGGTTTTCACATTACGGCTGACACATTTTTGGTGTCAGTAGAAGCTGAATCCCTCTATTCTAATTTTCCACATAGGGATGGTATTAGAACTATAGATTGTTTTTTTAAGGGAGAGAAGCCATGGAACATTGGGAGTATAACAGCTGTATTCTAGAACTACTAGAATTCCTTCTTACTCATAATGTCTTTATATTTATTGGCTTCCACTACCTACAGGTGCAGGGGGTAGAAATGGGTACTAAGTCTGCCCCATTATATTCCAGCCTTTACCTGTGAGGATGGGAGCGGTGGCTTTTCTCCTGTCCCATAGACCATGTGATTTGTGAGATGCAATGTGCAATAAAGGACCCAATAATAGGTAAACTAGTGGATTTCACTTTGTTATTTAGAGCAAGAATTTGGGAGTAAGATATTACTTTTTTTTGTCTCTTCTTGGCTCTTAGGAGGACAGTGTACAGAGTATCATATTACTTATCACATTAGTGTCTACATAATTCCATCCTGTGAGATACTTTTATGTGGACACTGTCTAAAAGGTGGAGTTTTTTTAAGATGGGAACACTGGATGGCTTGTTTATTTGATATTTAAATAAATTAATTAAATAATTAATTTCCATAATTTTTACCAATATTAATTGACCTTTTTTATATAATTCTATATTTCACATCATTACACAGACTCACGGTTACTTACCTTTTTATCACCAAATTGATATTTCACACATTCATATTTTTAGATATATGTACTCATCACTTTATTTATTCACCAAATTTTTTTAATCCTAATATCAGCTATCAATTTCACGAGGTCACATATTATTTATTTGCACTACAGCACTTTTTATCTTAACCAATCAGGAAGCTATAGGCAGCGCCACATACCTCCCTCTTATCCTTTTTTTTTATTTGATAGTTTACATGTACAGATTTACTTTGTATTTAGTTTTCTTTTGTTTCCCTCTTTTCAGTGAGCCTCTGTTGTCTACTTAGGATTTATGGGCCTAGGTATATACCTTCTTGGTGTTAATACTGTGGCTATTCAATACTACCGCTAGTTGTGCAGGGTAAGTCTGGCTAACCTCTTGGTCCATCTTGTTTGGGGCCAGGTTTGGGGTATGGATGTGGTTATGTAATGGAGGAAGGGTTTGTATGTGGATGCATGTGTTAGCAGTCTGGTGGTTGTTTGGGTGTGTTTTTTTTTTCTCTCCTTCCCTCTTGCTCCCTTTGGACACCTGTATTACTGCGGTATATTATTTTGTTTAATTTCTTTATGCTAAAATGTTTTTTTGTCATTGTTTCTTTTTTGTATAGTTAATTCATTTGCTGTCACATTAAAAGCACAGATCCTGAGGAAGCGACAAGATTACAAATCAATCCATTTCGCTTGTTGTTTGACCTTTGTGGAAGTTTTTAACAATATGTTATAGTTTATTATAAGGAAAAAACATTTTGTAATTTTATAAAATTGTGTGTTATGTCCCTGCAATTGCACATTTACAGTCCCCCTAATTTTTCCCCTCTCTGTTTCCATGGTTTTTTGGTTGTGGTGCCAAAGTATAATTTTAGTTCAGAATATTTACCCAGTCCTTGGTGCTTTCTAAAGTGGTTTGATAGACTATGTCCTTTAAATCCACACCTAATGTTGTATATATATTCTCTCAATATGTCCTTTAGTTTACGTGTCGTTCTTCCAATATCTTGTTTATCGCAAGGACATTGTAATAAACATACAACATACTTGGTATTGCATGAAATAAAAGATGAGCTTCATATTCCTTCCCTGTCATTGCAGAACAGAATTTTACACTTTTTCTCCAACTTTTACCCTCAACAGTACATATTACACATTTGTTATATGGGTAAAATCATCTTAAAGGGGAAAATAGTTACATAGGATTCACAACATTAGGGGAAAGCCTCACCTCAAATTTGGTACTCTCCTAAACACTTTTTCAGGATTAGTGGGGGGGGGGGGGAATCCTTCAAAACCGGGCATAAGGATACCCCAATGTTTACAGATAATTTTATTTAACTTCATAATGTTACATCGAAAAATGTGTACACAAATGGACATATTTTCTATATTTGGGGTCAAAAGAGACTCTCTCTCCATATCACCTGCTTGCTTAATTGCCAAATCTAAGACCTCCTCTGTATATTCTTTCCCTAAAAATCTGGTCTTCAGTATTTGGGCTATTCTAAATAATCCTCCATTCAATTGCAATTTCCCCTACGCATAAACTGACTCTTTATGTTGTCCAACCACTTAGGGTGGTGGCAACTATCCCTCAGAATAAGGCTTTTACCGCCAGTAGATTTGAAATAAGATTTAGTGTGTATTGTATTGTCTTTCATAAACAGAGTCAGATTCAAAAAGATTACCTCATTCCTACAGTAAGTATAAGAAACTGGAACACCTAAATCATTAGCAGTCAAAAACTCTATAAAATCCAGCAAGAAATGTAAATTACCATTAACGGCGACGGGGGCGCTCTAAAAAAAAAAATGTTTTTTCTTATTTATTTATTTATTTTTTTATTTTTATTTTTTTTTTTCTCTGTTCCTTTAAAAAAAAAAAACAAAAAAAAAAAATATTGGATCATTTTTATTGCAGTTACAAGGAATGTAAACATTCCTTGTGACTTTAATAGGCAGTGACAGGTACCCCAAACCCCTTCTCTGTACCTCAAAGTATTTAAAAAGCCAAAATCTACATTTTTGAATACTTTGGATTTTTTTAATCGGCGCAGTTGCTGCAGAGTAAACCGAAAGTGGCGTTGTCGGCGGGGATTTGCGCGGTCACCAAGGCAACGGTGCGGCAGCTTCGGCTTGGTCCGTGGACTTCCAGAATGCTGACGAGTGGACGGAGGACCGGTAAGCGGCTGAAGGTGTCTGCATTGTGATTATATATTTTACCAACGCTGTTTTAACCTTATTTTCTGGTAAGTGCAATTGCGGAGGGGGGGGGGGGGGGCGGAATATTAATAAAGTGTGCATTGTTTTGGCAATACTGCTCTATGTGCCCTTCTTTCATTCCCTCCCATGCACTTCCTGTGAGAGATCGTTACAGCAGTGAACAGGGCTGCAAAGACTCTGTCTGCACGGATGATTCTATGGTCCGGATGAGTTAGGAAACTCTATTTTACAGGCTCGATATACAGTGGGATCTGGTAAGTGTATTTCCTTTGGGAGAAGCGCACGTGGTGAGGTGAAGGGACAAAGTGTCAGCTCTTGTTTTAACACCGGTGATACACTCCTCCCTTGGATCCCATAGGAGCTCTAATGGACTATTCATTTATTGGACTGTTTTATTCTATTTTGGTTTATTTATGAACTTTTATAGAATTTTATTAAGATCATGTTTACTAAGATCATGGTTTGTAGGGAAGGTATATAACTTTTACTGCTCACTGGGTGAACCTTCTGATGGCCGTCAAGCATGTATCCTGTGGCACCCGTGTAGATTTGATTTTACCGCCACGGATTGCATGCAGGCCTGCCTCTTCTTCTCCTCCTCCTACTCCATCCTCCCTCTCCTCCTCGGCTGACTCCTCCTTTTCCGCTGCTACCATCTCTTCCGCTGCGCCACCCATGATCCCCAGAACCTATTCGACATGCCAGGTGAGACGTTGCCATGCTGTGCTGCGTCTGTTGTGCCTGGAAGCCAAGAGCCACACTGGTCCTGCCCTCCTTTCAGCTTTGCGTTCACAGGCAGATCAGTGGCTGACACCGCTCAATTTGACAGTTGGTAAAGTGGTGTGGGACAATGGTGCCAATCTGCTGAGCACACGTCCTGAACTTGGTCGCGCAGCAATTCGTTGCCAAATACCCTGGGGTCCAGGACGTCTTGCGGCAGGCCAGTAAAATCTCGGGCCATTTCAGAAGATCTTACACAGCCATGGCTCGCCTTGCTGACATTCAGCTGCGACACAGCCTGCCCGTTAGGCGTCTTATTTGTGACTGCCCGACGCGATGGAACTTAACCTTGTATGTGCTTGATAGGCTGCTCCAGCAGAAACGTGCAGTTAACAACTAACTGTACGAACTCTGCGGCAGGACAGGTTCTGGGGACTTTTGCGGCCATTTAATGAGATCACCAAACGGGTCAGTCACGACCAGGGTGCCATCAGTGACATCGTACCTTACGCCTTCTTTCTGGAGCCTGCGTCGTGTCATTGATCAATTCGTCGAGGAGCAGGAGCAGGAAGATGAGGAAGTCACAATGTTGGATGAATTCCCAGGGGGTGCTACTCCATCTGAGACAAGTTAACAACAGGAGTCTGAAGAGGAGCCAGAGGAGGATGGTGCTGGGGGGGATGAGGAGGAGCAAGAAGAGCATGCTTTAAACCTTTCTGGGATCCCTGGTGTTGTCCGTGGATGGGGGGGAGGAGAACGAGGACGACATTATCCTGGATGATGAGCTGGAGCCAGGCCACTACACCGCTTCCAGTTTAGTGCGAATGGGGGCCTTCATGCTCCAGTGTTTTAAGGGGGACCTCCGTATAAAAAGCAGAAAGGGCAAGGACTAGTACTGGGTGGCAATGTACTTAGACCCCCGATACAAACAAAAAATGGTGGAAATGTTACCACCATCACAGAGGGCGGTCAGAATGCAGCACTTCCGGGCCTTGCTTCGAGAAATGCTGCATTCTGCTTTTGTGTGCGCTGGCAGAGGAATTTCCACTCACAGAGAAACAGTTGTGGGTAGCGATCCAACAGCGCCTGCAAGAAGAGCGCGTTTTGAAGATGTATTAGTTACTTCAGATATGAAATCATTCTTTCAGCCGACCCATTGACAGCTGTACTCCAGATCCAGCATCAGGGAACGCCTAGATCGACAGGTGTCCGACTACATCGGGTTAACGGCCGATGTGGACGCTCTGAGGAGTGATGAACCCCTGGACTACTGGGTGGGCAGGCTTGACCTCTGGCCAGAGCTTGCACAATTTGCAATGGAACTGTTGGCTTGCCCCCCGTCCAGTGTCCTGTCTGAAAGGACGTTCAACTCAGCAGGGGGGTTCGTGACCGATAAGCGCACTTGCCTAGCTCATGACAGTGTTGACTACCTCACATTTATAAAAATGAATGAGGCATGGATCTCAGAGGTATTCAACACATGTGACCAGTAGACCATGTTTGATTAAAATTCCTCATGACAGGCCACAAATATCCGCCAGACCGCCATCCACCCACAACAATTCATGGTCCTTGTCTTCGGTAAATACAGCGGCATAAAAGGCATTTCATGTCCATTGAATGCCTAATTTTTGGGGCCTTTCATTGTCGACAATTATTTTTCCTGTCAATGCCTAATGTATCTCTAGCCACAGAATACAACGTTCTTAGCTGTCAGGTAAACGCATGTGGGCTAATTTTTGGGGCCTGGAATGGGCGACACTTACTTCTGTATCCTGTGAATGCCTAATGTACCTTCAGCCACAGAATACAATGTTCTTAGCTGTCAGGTAAACGCATGTGGGCTAATTTTTGAGGGCCTGTAATGGGCAACACTTACCTCTGTATCCTGTGAATGCCTAATGTACCTTCAGCCACAGAATACAACCTTCTTAGCTGTCAGGTAAAAGTATGTGGGCTAATTTTTGGGGCCTGTGATGGGCGACACTTACTTCTGTATCCTGTGAATGCCTAATGTACTTTCCAGCCACAGAATACAACATTCTTAGCTGTCAGGTAAACACATGTGGGCTAATTTTAGGGGCATGGAATGGCCAGCGACACTTACTTCTGTATCCTGTGAATCCCTAATGTACCCTCAGCCAAAGAATACAACGTTCTTAGCTGTCAGGTAAACGCATGTGGGCTACTTTTTGGGGCCTGTAATGGCCGGGCGACACTTACTTCTGTATCCTGTGAATGCCTAATGTACCCTCAGCCACAGAATACAACATTCTTAGCTGTCAGGAAAACGCATGTGGGCTAATTTTTTGGGCCTGGAATGGCCGACACTTACTTATTTGTCCTGTGAATGCCTAATGTACCTTTAGCCACAGAATACAATAATCTTAGCTGTCAGGAAAACGCATGTGGGCTAATTTTTGGGGCCTGTAATGGGCGACACTTACTTCTGTATCCTGTGAATGCCTAATGTACCTTCAGCCACAGAATACAACGTTCTTAGCTGTCAGGTAAACGCATGTGGGCTAATTTTTGGGGCCTGTAATGGCCAGTGGACACTTACTTTTGTATCCTGTGAATGCCTAATGTACCCTCAGCCACAGAATACAACGTTCTTAGCTGTCAGGTAAACACATGTGGGCTAATTTTTGGGGCCTGGAATGGCCAATACTTACTTATTTATCCTGTAAATGCCTAATGTATCTTCAGCCACAGAATACAATGTTCTTAGCTGTCAGGAAAACGCATGTGGGCTAATTTTTGGGGCCTGTAATGAGCGACACTTACTTCTTTATCCTGTGAATACCTAATTTTTCAGAGTGGAATTGAAAATCAATTAGTCTGTAAACGTTCCGCCAAATTGTGGAGCGGATGTGGACCCATTTTACAGACATGTGAATGGACCCTATATATGTTTGACATGTATTTTTTTTTTTTTTTTTAATGTGTCTTTTATTGAGAAATATATATATTATTACAACCAAAAATAAATAAGAAAGGAAAAAAAAAAACAAGAAAAGGGAAGGTATGGCCTCCATATACGCGACCTATTTACAGAGCAAATAAAAAGTCCCTACACAAAAGTACAGGTATAGATGACTCCCATGGAATGACCTAACAATTAGATACATAAACCACAAAAGGAGGCATCTTAATATTCATAGGTATTCAGTATTCAAGCGGATTATTAGAACCCATCAGATCATATGTTTAAGCGGAGGCCTTTACAGAGAGAAAAAAAAAAAAAAAAGAGAAGAAAAAAAAAAAAAAAGGAAGCGGGTTAAGAAAAGGAAAGAGGGGAGGGGGTGGGAGGAGAGGGGGGGGAAGAAGTCCCTTGGTGTACTTCAGTCATAACCTTCTATCCTGAAGAGGTATTAGCCAGATGCGATGCGTATGAGCTGGATTGGGTGAATGTTGCCCACCCAGACCAAATCATCCGGGCCAGGGGTGCCTGGCCACGGAGGTCCATGGTCATATCCTCCAGATAATAGGTATGGTCAACAGCACGCAGCCACTGGGACTGCGGGCTGCTTCCAGTATTTCGGGATTAAAGCTTTGGCTGCGTTTAAGAGATGAGGAGTAATAGATTTACGATATTGTGTAAGTGGTGTTTTAGTGTTATGAAACAGAACTGTCCACGGATCTTTCGCAATCGGTGAACCCTGAATTATTTCAACTAAGGATAGTACTGTATTCCAAAATGGACGTATCATAGGGCATAACCACCATATATGCGCGTGTGTGGCTCTGAGCCCGCATCCTCTCCAGCAGATGTCCGAGAGAGATGGAAACATCTTCTGTAACTTGGCAGGGGAATAATGCCATCTAGTAAGGAGTTTATAATTGGCTTCTGCCATTCTGGCAGAGATTGCTGAACTATGAGTCATTTGTAAGATAACCTCCACTTGTGTCGAGGAGAGAGTATAATTGAGGTCCAGCTCCCACTTTTTAATATAGGGTGGAATTGAACTAGGGAGTAATGCTTCTAGAGCTTTATAGAACTGAGATAGCAGTCCTTTACCTAGTTCTGGACGTGAGAGGATTTGTTCAATCGGGTTCAAAGAGTGCATATGACGTAAAGGATGGGGTAGTGCTTTCACAAACTGCTGTAATTGGTAATATTTCCATGAGTCCATGAATTTCTTTGATGTTGAACAGCATAGTTTAGATAATGGCAGTATTCCCTCCGTTCCAGTTATGTGATGAAGAAGAGTGGCTTTACCTTTAGAAAGCCATTGGGAAAAAGAAAGGTCCTTTTGGCCTTGCGGGAAGTATCTATGGCCAAGAAATGGCATTAGCGGTGAATTGTATGGTAACTTGTGATGTTTATGAAGCCCGTCCCAGACACGGAAAGCCGAACTGGAAAGGGGTGAAGCGGTATCGGCTAAGTTTCTAAATGTCGGAGGTATCCAGATTTGGGCATACAGCGGGGTATTTGCCAATTTCTCCTCCAACTGGACCCATAACTTTTCCCCCGAAGAAGATTTCCAGTCGGCTATCCGTACCAGGGAGGCGGCAGTCAGGTATCTCTCGAAATCTGGCACCGCCATCCCACCCCGGTTTTTGTCTCCCATTTAAAAGCGATAACGCCAGCCGAGGTTGTGAACGGCGCCACACATATGTTCTTACTAAAGTGTTTAAGATCTTAATAAAGTTCCCTGGCACATTAAACGGGAGCGCCTGAAACATGAAGAGCACTCTGGGTAACACGTTCATTTTGACAACATTTACCCTACCCATCCAAGAAGTGGCCAGATGCTGCCAATTTGTGAAATTAACTCTGATTGAGTTGAGTAAAGGGATATAATTAACTCTGGCTAAATCTTCTACACAGGCAGTGATGTAAACTCCCAAATATTTAAGTGAGTGGGGTTGCCAAGTGAAGGGGAAGGATGAACGGATACTAGAAACTTCAGCCATGGGGATAGAAACATTTAAGATCTCCGACTTCGCAAGGTTAATTTTAAAATTAGACAGACTACTATATCTGTCGAATTCCAAAAGAAGGTTGGGGATTGAAATCAAGGGTTGTTGTACATAAAAAAGGACATCATCCGCGTACGCGGCATATTTATGTGACATTGGTCCAATAGTGATACCATGAATGGAAGGGTTTGCTTGAATTCTGGCAAGTAGAGGTTCCAGTGTCAAAGCGAAGAGTATCGGAGAAAGCGGGCAACCTTGCCTAGTCCCATTAGAGAGCGCAAATGGTTCGCTAAGGATACCATTAACTCTAATCTGAGCAGTAGGGGATTTATAAAGAGCGTTAATCAGTTGCAGCAAACGAGGACCCAGACCAAACTCCTGAAGTGTAGCCATCAGAAACTCCCAGTCCACCCTGTCAAATGCCTTCTCCGCATCAGTGGAGAGCATCAGGGTGGGCTGGGAGTGCCGACGGACATAGGATACAAGGGAGATGGTACGTGACACATTATCCCTAACCTCACGACCAGGAACAAAGCCTGTTTGACTGTTTGCAATACAGGCAGGGAGAAAAGGGAGTATTCTATTCGCAATTACCTTGGCGTAAAGTTTAGCATCGGTGTTTAACAAAGTAATGGGGCGGTAGCTGGAGCATAAAGAGGGGTCTTTACCCTCTTTCGGAATTACTGTAATGTATGCATGTAGGGTCTCCGAGCGTAATGATGAAACTTCCGAGATAGAATTAACATAAGAGGCCAAGTGGGGGAGGAGAATATCAGGGTACTGTTTAAGGTAGTAAGCCGAGAAGCCGTCAGGGCCAGGGGCTTTTCCCGTAGACATAGAGGTTAAGGCGGACTGAAGCTCTTCCACCGAAACATCAGCCTCCAGGCTTAGCAGTTTCTCTGAAGGAATATAAGGCAAGTAGGCACCCGCCAGATATTCCATCGTCAATAATCTGCATGTTTCAGTGTCCCGGATAGATTTGGGGACGGAGTAGAGATTTGTGTAAAACTTATAGAATTCAGCAGCGATTGACGTAGAGTCATTCACCAAGGAATCATCCTTACGTTTAATTTTTGAGACAAAGGAAGCTGCCTTTTGTTTTTGCAGAGATCGTGCTAAAACCCGGCTCGGTTTGTCACCTCATTCATACACCCTTTGAGAAACCTTACGATTGTGGAAAAAGACAAGAGTAGGGCTCGGATAGTGTGATAACGTTTTCAACTGTTTATTGCTAAAAACACAATCAATCCGCCCCCCCCTGTTAAACATGCTTACATGGGGTCTTGACCAATGCTTAAACATGCTTTCCATTGGTCAAATTGTGTCACATGGTACTGGAGAGTCTGAGAACAGGAAACAGGAAGCTACAGCGTGCAGTGATCTGTATCTATTAACCAGAGATTTGGAGAGACAACTGAAAGGCAATAACATAGAGGCTTCTGATCTCTGTTGGTCTGGTGAGTGTTTAATCTAGAGGGGAGCACTGGAGGTGTGGTGGTGGACCCATTTCACTTTATCCGGATTGAAGTACCACTATTCATTTGATCTGGGATTATGGACTCCATGTCACTCTGACAGTAGAAGACCTCACTGGGGAGTTATAGAGACTGCTCTATGTATTGGACACTTACATTCATATGATGGTCCTGTGCATTTTGTTTTATATTTGACGTTTTTATACTCAGAGCGGATGACTTTGGGTATAGCGCTGCTGAGTGTGATTGATTTTGTGTATTGACACGTGATTAACTGCACTTCATTTATAGTATTGTTTATTTACAGCGGCTGCTAATCAGCTATATATATATATATATATATATATATTTATATTTATTGTTGCACCAGTTCAGTGTAACATGCTAATACTTGGAGTTACATCAGTATTGTGTTGCATGTCAATACTTTGTGTTATCATCTAGTATTTCATAGGGACTACTAGCGCTGGGCGTGTGTTTGATTGGTTTTTATCATCAACCACAATTTTCTACTCTTTTTTGCAGCGCTGATGTCACCGGTTTTTTAAAGGATTAGTTCACTTTGAGTAACATGTTACATGTTTCACTTGTCCTGTATTCAGGGTGTAACATGTGACATGTTACTAAAGCAGCAGCCCCGAATCCCCTCTTGCCCATCCCTTCATTGTGGGATACTCCATTGTGACTGCAGGATCCTCTCCCTGCACCTGCTGTCACAATTTCAAAACATTGGAGGTATAGGCAGACAACTGTACTGAGAGTCTGCAGGAGCCTGACATTGCACTCGCAATATGTAGATCGTGGGTGCAATGCTCCTGAGAAAAAAAAAATAATAGATGCACATTTTTTACCTGCAAGAAAAATATGCTTTAATTATGTTTTTTGAAGGTGAACTTATCCTTTAAATAGTGGGTTTATACAAAACTACTTGATGCAATTGAAAAAATACAATAATTTTTACTATAGCAATGGATCGGATTTGTTGGAAGGCTTTTATTACTATTCCAAAGTTTAGCATTAACTTAGAGCTATAAACCTGAGCTGACTACTTAAAATCTGGAATGGGTGTTGCATATACCTTTATTTATCCTTCCTAACATCTGCGAGTCGTACATTCCAGGATGTTTAATATGATGTTGAATTAAGCTCCAAAGTCAGAGCTTTGTCACAACCACCCCCTCCATTCCTTGTAAATTTAGCTTATTTATTGACAAGAGAGCCTGCCATGTGGGATAAAGGGGGAGTTCCAGAGTTCAAAGATGCAGTTTGAGTGCCTTGGGCACAGATACCATTTTATAGCTAGACAAGTTTATAAAGTATACAAAAACTCATAATGGCAATATTGCAAACAGGGCCATCTTTAAAAACCTACTTAAAGGGCAACTGTTCATTTGAAAATTACTCTCTCACCCTCCTCATTACATTGTGTAATATAAGCATAGACTTGACTGGCCGGGCCACAAACAGTCATTTTCACACTCCCTTGTTATAGTAAAAAATAAAATGATCATGCTAACTTGTTCCAGGTAAACTGCACCATGATTAAAGATTGATCACCTTAAGCCCCATCAGTTGAAATCACGTGGCTACATACTTAGGTACATGGGGATCATGTGGTCTGCACCAAACCCCTGTTTTCCGCTACCTGCACTTTGCCTTTTGTGACCTGTCTAGGTCTATCTATTTGGTAAGGGCATATCAATGAAATTTCCGGTGGTGGAACTATTTTACTCTTTTGCACTATCAAGCCTGCTGGTGGGATTTTTTTGCTTCACGTGGATTTATATTACCTCTTATGGACTGATAATTATTTGTCTTTTGGATTAGCACTACACCTCCACCCATATTGTTATTAATAATTGTTTAAGAATTATTTGTATATCATCATTGTATTTATGTATACGGTTTAATAACATTTTATTAATTTATTCTCATACTATTAGCACAGCAAAACCATAACCTATACACTATTATGAAAGTTTTTTGGGGGGCCATTGGTTATTCACACCAGTTATAATACTTTTTTCCCAGTAACATTTGTCATTGTGTGTAGCAGAGGGAACTACCCAATCACACTATTATGAAAGTATATTGTTATATAACACCCCGCTTCAAATCCACTATAATATGCTTTCTATATTAGAAAGTATATTATAAGTGTATTACACCCCTATATTTTGCACACCAAGCAATAGTACACCTATACCAGTCCTTAAAATGACTTTTGTGGACCTATTAGCTAGCGATTTGTGTCACTAACAGTCTGTCCCTGCTCCACACAGCAACCTCTCCCTACACTGACAAAAGACAGAATATAGGCCAAATAATAGTAAACCTATAGTAGTCCTTAAAAGGACTTTTGTGTACCTATTATCTAGCGACTTGTCACTAAATGTCTGTCCCTGCTCCACGCAGCAACCTCTCCCTACACTGACAAAAGACAGAATATAGGCCAAACAACAGTACACCTTTACCAGTCCTTAAAAGGACTTTTGTGGACCTATTACCGAGGGATTTGTGTCACTGACAGTCTGTCCCTGCTCCACACAGCAACCTCTCCCTACACTGACAAAAGCGTCTATACCAGTCCTTAAAAGGACTTTTGTGGACCTATTTGCTAGCGATTTGTGTCACTAACAGTCTGTCCCTGCTCCACACAGCAAACCTCTCCCTACATTGACAAAAGGCAGAATGTAAAATGGCAGCCAGATGAGGTCTATTTATAAGGTAGGGGGTATGTCCATGTGCTGAAATGTCTCAATTGGCTGTCCTGTACCACCTGATGGATTTGTCATGGGTCAAAGTTCTTCACAATGTAAACTAATATGGCGGTCGCGAACATTGCCATATGTTCGCATGTTCGGCGAATCGTGAACGAGTAAAGTTCGCCGCAAACCGACCGCCGGGGGAACCACAAGGCCATCCCTAGTCACTAGTGCTGCGGGTTTCCTGATAATGGATAAAATGTGCCACCTCAATTCCTGTGACCCCCTTCAGGTGGGTATCTCACCTTAAGGTGTGCGACCTTGCAACTAAGCTCGGTCAAATGTAGCTTCGGGTAATCCTAAGGGATGCTGGAATGGTTGGATTCCTTCACCTTGAGCGTTCCCGATGGATCCGTGTCACTTAATAGTGGCTCACATATAAGGGAAGAAAGCGTTCCATAGTGCAAATATTGTATGATAAAATCCACTTTATAAAATAATAATATTACACTTACATTAGTTGGGTGCTTATAGCGCACCGCACTTAGACAAATAGGATGGAGTAAACCCGGATGTGCAGACAGATATCCCAAACTGACTGTTCATTAGGGTTGAGCGGACACCTAGATGTCCGTGTTCGACGGGTTCGGCCGAACTTTAAAAAAAAGTCCGGGTCCGTGTCCCGGACTTTTACCGAACTTTTCCCGGACACCGAACCCCATTGAAGTCAATGGGGACCCGAACTTTAAGGCACTAAAATGGCTCTAAAACACCAAAGGAAAGGGCTAGAGTGCTGCAAATGGCAGCAAAACGTAATTAAGAGCATGGCAAGTGCTCTGCAAACAAATGTGGATAGGGAAATAACTTAAAACAACAAAAAAAAACAGAAAAATAAAACAATGTTCTTCTTCATCTCTGAAGGACGAGGCCCATATGGAGTAGGAGGGAGGTTGAGGTGGTGGTGGATGTGGCGGTGACATAGGCGTGCGCACAGGGTGTGCTGGGTGTGCCTGGGCACACCCTAATCACCTAGGGCACATAGCATTGCCAGTGAGGAGATGGGAAAGATCTCCCTGGGACCTGCTCTGCTCTATTTCTCCTTGCCTACAGGTACATGGCCCCGATACATTACTCTCCCTGCTGGCAAACACATGCATGTGTATTTCAACTTTGGGGTGCACACCTTAATGCAATAGGCTGCGCACACCTATGGGCGGTGTAGGTGGAAGCGGCGGTGGAGGAGGACCAGGGCCGGATTAACAGCATCATGGGCTTGGTGCTGAGGATTTTGAAGGGCCTTAGGGCCGTGCCTTGCCATGCACCCAGAGGAGGAAGGGTGCAGCCATGCATGCCTAATTCAACATGGGATGCTGTCTCTGAAGCCCATAAACACATCCATGCATCGCCAACTGTCCCTCCTTGTCCGGCCTTCACGCTGTGTGGGGAGGTTCTGAGGGTGCTGCCTGGGGAAGCGAGCATAGAAGCCAGACTTCTGTGTTTACAAGTGACAGAAGAGCGGTAACAGTGAATATGGCCAACCCGGGGCCTATATAAAAGGTAGGGGCCTGGAGCTGCAGCTCCAATAGCCCCTACATTAATCTGGCCCTGAGGAGGAGGACGAGGTAGCCAACACTGCTTCTTTTCACAAATTTTAAATGAGGGTACACCCCAAAAGAGTGAGAAAGAGCAAAAATGGAACAATGGGTGGGTAAGGTCGGTATCCATTGCTATTCTGCATAAGGTACGGAAAAGTCCCGTGGGATCCATGCCTGGTTCATTTTAATGAACGTGAGCTTGTCCACATTGTCTCTGGACAGGCGGCTGCGCTTGTCTGTTATAACGCCCCCAGCCGTGCTAAATACCCGTTCAGATAATACACTGGCTGCAGGGCACGCCAGCACCTCCAAGGCGTAAAGGGCAAGCTCAGGCCATGTGCCCAATTTGGAGACCCAGAAGTTGAAGGGGGCAGACCCGTCATTCACTACATGTAGGCGTGTGCACACATACTGCTCCACCATGTTGGTAAAATGCTGCCTCCTGCTAAGACGTTCCATCTGAGCTGCTGGTGCTGCTGTTTGTTGTGGCGTGCTGACAAAGCTTTTCCACATTTCGGCCATGCTAACCCTGCCTTCTGAGGTGCTGGCGGTGCCCTGGTTGCGTTGGCGACCTCCTCCTCCTCCTCCTCTGCCTTGTGCTTCCACTGTGGCCCCGCTGTCAGATGGGAATGCCAGCAGCATGGCGTCTACCAGCGTGCGCTTGTACTCGCGCATCTTGCGATCGCGCTCCAGTGAGTGAATTAAGGACGGTACGTTGTCCTTGTAACGGGGATCCAGCAGCGTGGCCACCCAGTAATCAGCACAAGTTAGAATGTGGGCAACTCGGCGGTCGTTGTGGAGACACTGCAGCATGTAATCGCTCATGTGTGCCAGGCTGCCCAGAGGCAACGAAAGGCTGTCCTCTGTGGGAGGTGTATGGTCCGTGTCCTCTGTATCCCCCCAGCCACGCACCAGTGATGGCCATGAGCTGGCCTGGGTGCCACCCTGCTGTGAACATGGTTCCATCTCCTCCTCCAGCTCCTCCTCCTCCTCATCCTCCTCATCCTCCAGAACTGTGCCCCTGCTGGACAATTGCGTCCCTGGCGTTTGCGTGTGCAGGAACCCACCCTCGGAGCCCCTTGCGAATGACTGCCCTGAAAGCCTTGGAAATGTTACCTCTTCATCCTCCTCCTCCTCCTCATCCTGTGCCACATCCTCTTCCATCATCGCCCGAATTGTTTTTTCAAGGAGGCATAGAAGTGGGATAGTTAAGCTGAGAACGGCGTCATTGCCACTGGCCATGTTGGTGGAGTACTCAAAACAGCGCAACAAGGCACACAGGTCTCGCATGGAGGCCCAGTTAAATTAAATAGCGGAATAGAAAATATGATCCAAAAAAAGTGTATGTATATCACACGTACACAACCACACTGGGCCCCAATTACTATTGTTTGTACCCCTAAAAGGCTAGATGAGGAGTAGGGGGAGTATGGAACAGGCAGCAC
The DNA here is from genome assembly GCF_965119305.1 of Pelophylax lessonae. Taxonomy (NCBI): domain Eukaryota; kingdom Metazoa; phylum Chordata; class Amphibia; order Anura; family Ranidae; genus Pelophylax; species Pelophylax lessonae. The sequence goes on along the minus strand of NC_138774.1, from coordinate 216,666,694 downwards.
CCTCAAACCTTCAGAAGTATGAGATGAACCCCAACAACTTGGAAAGGTGGATCTCTCTCACACGTACCAACACAGACTATCCCCCAATTTAACTGATCCCCAAAGGTTTTTGATTAAATAGCGGAATAGAAAATATGATCCAAAAAAAGTGTATGTATATCACACGTACACAACCACACTGGGCCCCAATTACTATTGTTTGTACCCCTAAAAGGCTAGATGAGGAGTAGGGGGAGTATGGAACAGGCAGCACCCTCAAACCTTCAGAAGTATGAGATGAACCCCAACAACTTGGAAAGGTGGATCTCTCTCACACGTACCAACACAGACTATCCCCCAATTTAACTGATCCCCAAAGGTTTTTGATTAAATAGCGGAATAGAAAATATGATCCCAAAAAAGTGTATGTATATCACACGTACACAACCACACTAGGCCCCAATTACTATTGTTTGTACCCCTAAAAGGCTAGGAGTAGGGGGAGTATGGAACAGGCAGCACCCTCAAACCTTCAGAAGTATGAGATGAACCCCAACAACTTGGAAAGGTGGATCTCTCTCACACGTACCAACACAGACTATCCCCCAATTTAACTGATCCCCAAAGGTTTTTGATTAAATAGCGGAATAGAAAATATGATCCCAAAAAAGTGTATGTATATCACACGTACACAACCACACTAGGCCCCAATTACTATTGTTTGTACCCCTAAAAGGCTAGGAGTAGGGGGAGTATGGAACAGGCAGCACCCTCAAACCTTCAGAAGTATGAGATGAACCCCAACAACTTGGAAAGGTGGATCTCTCTCACACGTACCAACACAGACTATCCCCCAATTTAACTGATCCCCAAAGGTTTTTGATTAAATAGCGGAATAGAAAATATGATCCCAAAAAAGTGTATGTATATCACACGTACACAACCACACTAGGCCCCAATTACTATTGTTTGTACCCCTAAAAGGCTAGGAGTAGGGGGAGTATGGAACAGGCAGCACCCTCAAACCTTCAGAAGTATGAGATGAACCCCAACAACTTGGAAAGGTGGATCTCTCTCACACGTACCAACACAGACTATCCCCCAATTTAACTGATCCCCAAAGGTTTTTGATTAAATAGCGGAATAGAAAATATGATCCCAAAAAAGTGTATGTATATCACACGTACACAACCACACTAGGCCCCAATTACTATTGTTTGTACCCCTAAAAGGCTAGGAGTAGGGGGAGTATGGAACAGGCAGCACCCTCAAACCTTCAGAAGTATGAGATGAACCCCAACAACTTGGAAAGGTGGATCTCTCTCACACGTACCAACACAGACTATCCCCCAATTTAACTGATCCCCAAAGGTTTTTGATTAAATAGCGGAATAGAAAATATGATCCCAAAAAAGTGTATGTATATCACACGTACACAACCACACTAGGCCCCAATTACTATTGTTTGTACCCCTAAAAGGCTAGGAGTAGGGGGAGTATGGAACAGGCAGCACCCTCAAACCTTCAGAAGTATGAGATGAACCCCAACAACTTGGAAAGGTGGATCTCTCTCACACGTACCAACACAGACTATCCCCCAATTTAACTGATCCCCAAAGGTTTTTGATTAAATAGCGGAATAGAAAATATGATCCCAAAAAAGTGTATGTATATCACACGTACACAACCACACTAGGCCCCAATTACTATTGTTTGTACCCCTAAAAGGCTAGGAGTAGGGGGAGTATGGAACAGGCAGCACCCTCAAACCTTCAGAAGTATGAGATGAACCTCAACAACTTGGAAAGGTGGATCTCTCTCACACGTACCAACACAGACTATCCCCCAATTTAACTGATCCCCAAAGGTTTTTGATTAAATAGCGGAATAGAAAATATGATCCCAAAAAAGTGTATGTATATCACACGTACACAACCACACTAGGCCCCAATTACTATTGTTTGTACCCCTAAAAGGCTAGGAGTAGGGGGAGTATGGAACAGGCAGCACCCTCAAACCTTCAGAAGTATGAGATGAACCCCAACAACTTGGAAAGGTGGATCTCTCTCACACGTACCAACACAGACTATCCCCCAATTTAACTGATCCCCAAAGGTTTTTGATTAAATAGCGGAATAGAAAATATGATCCCAAAAAAGTGTATGTATATCACACGTACACAACCACACTAGGCCCCAATTACTATTGTTTGTACCCCTAAAAGGCTAGGAGTAGGGGGAGTATGGAACAGGCAGCACCCTCAAACCTTCAGAAGTATGAGATGAACCTCAACAACTTGGAAAGGTGGATCTCTCTCACACGTACCAACACAGACTATCCCCCAATTTAACTGATCCCCAAAGGTTTTTGATTAAATAGCGGAATAGAAAATATGATCCCAAAAAAGTGTATGTATATCACACGTACACAACCACACTAGGCCCCAATTACTATTGTTTGTACCCCTAAAAGGCTAGGAGTAGGGGGAGTATGGAACAGGCAGCACCCTCAAACCTTCAGAAGTATGAGATGAACCCCAACAACTTGGAAAGGTGGATCTCTCTCACACGTACCAACACAGACTATCCCCCAATTTAACTGATCCCCAAAGGTTTTTGATTAAATAGCGGAATAGAAAATATGATCCCAAAAAAGTGTATGTATATCACACGTACACAACCACACTAGGCCCCAATTACTATTGTTTGTACCCCTAAAAGGCTAGGAGTAGGGGGAGTATGGAACAGGCAGCACCCTCAAACCTTCAGAAGTATGAGATGAACCCCAACAACTTGGAAAGGTGGATCTCTCTCACACGTACCAACACAGACTATCCCCCAATTTAACTGATCCCCAAAGGTTTTTGATTAAATAGCGGAATAGAAAATATGATCCCAAAAAAGTGTATGTATATCACACGTACACAACCACACTAGGCCCCAATTACTATTGTTTGTACCCCTAAAAGGCTAGGAGTAGGGGGAGTATGGAACAGGCAGCACCCTCAAACCTTCAGAAGTATGAGATGAACCCCAACAACTTGGAAAGGTGGATCTCTCTCACACGTACCAACACAGACTATCCCCCAATTTAACTGATCCCCAAAGGTTTTTGATTAAATAGCGGAATAGAAAATATGATCCCAAAAAAGTGTATGTATATCACACGTACACAACCACACTAGGCCCCAATTACTATTGTTTGTACCCCTAAAAGGCTAGGAGTAGGGGGAGTATGGAACAGGCAGCACCCTCAAACCTTCAGAAGTATGAGATGAACCCCAACAACTTGGAAAGGTGGATCTCTCTCACACGTACCAACACAGACTATCCCCCAATTTAACTGATCCCCAAAGGTTTTTGATTAAATAGCGGAATAGAAAATATGATCCCAAAAAAGTGTATGTATATCACACGTACACAACCACACTAGGCCCCAATTACTATTGTTTGTACCCCTAAAAGGCTAGATGAGGAGTAGGGGGAGTATGGAACAGGCAGCACCCTCAAACCTTCAGTATGAGATTGTGTTCACTGTACCCCACAAAGATTGAGTTCACTGCACCCCACAATGATTGTGTTCACTGCACCCCACAAAGATTGTGTTCACTGCACCTCACAAAGATTGTGTTCACTGTACCCCCCAAAGATTGTGTTCACTGCACCCCACAAAGATTCTGTTCACTGTACCCCACAAAGATTGTGTTCACTGCACCCCAAAAAGATTGTGTTCACTGCACCCCAAAAAGGATGTTGTTCACTGCACCCCAAAAAGGATGTTGTTCACTCCACCCCAAAAAGATTGTGTTCACTGCACCCCACAAAGATTGTGTTCACTGCACCCCAAAAAGATTGTGTTCACTGCACCCCAAAAATGATTTTGTTCACTGCACCCCAAAAAGGATTTTGTTCACTGCACCCCAAAAAGGATGTTGTTCACTCCACCCCAAAAAGATTGTGTTCACTGCACCCCAAAAAGATTGTGTTCACTGCACCCCACAAAGGATTTTGTTCACTGCACCCCAAAAAGATTGTGTTCACTGCACCCCAAAAAGGATGTTGTTCACTGCACCCCAAAAAGGATTTTGTTCACTGCACCCCAAAAAGATTGTGTTCACTGCACCCCACAAAGGATTTTGTTCACTGCACCCCACAAAGATTGTGTTCACTGCACACCAAAAAGGATTGTGTTCACTGCACCCCAAAAAGATTTTGTTCACTGCACCCCAAAAAGATTGTGTTCACTGCAGCCCAAAAAGATTGTGTTCACTGCAGCCCAAAAAGATTGTGTTCACTGCAGCCCAAAAAGATTGTGTTCACTGCAGCCCAAAAAGATTGTGTTCACTGCAGCCCAAAAAGATTGTGTTCACTGCAGCTCACACACAGAAAAATGGATGTGGATCACTGACACCTGCCTATCTCCAATCCCACACCACACAGCAATATCGATTGTAGTTTGTAGAACACAGTTTCCCTAAAATTCAGCAGACTCTGTCCCTAACAGGATTGAGAAGAGATCGTAGATCAGGATTGAGTGCAGACCCCACCCCCCACACAGCAATATCGATTGTAGTTTGTAGAAGACACTGACCCTATATAATTCAGCAGACTCTATCCCTAAAATGCCTACAACTCGCCCTGCCTAAACACTCCGACCTGTCCCTCAATTCTATCCGGACACAAATGGTTTTTTCCTGCCTATCTTTCCCTAATCAGCAGCCAGCACGTTGATGTGTGCTCTGTCCCTGAATCTAAGCAGCATAATGACGCCGCTGCGGCTGCCTCGAACTTATAAAGACTTGGTCACATGCTTCAGACGGCCAATCACAGCTACTGAGACATTTGCAGGCATGGCTGGGATGGCTTAAGGCACACCAGTTAAACGATTGTTGATTGGCTGTTGAAAGCCCGCCATGAAAAGAGCGCCAAAGCATGCAAAACCCGGAAATAAAACGACCGAACACGGATTTTTACCCGAACATACAGTAAAGTGTCCGTGTCCGTGTTCGGGTACAAAAAATCCAATTATTCGGTACGAACACGAATAATACAGTCCGTGTTCGCTCAACACTACTGTTCATGGTTAGACAGTGCTCCTCTCATAGCCACTCTCTCTCTCCGACGTGTGTATGGAAGTGTGGTACGCTATAAACACCCAACTAATGTAAGTGCAATATTGTCATTTAATAAAGTGGAGCTCCTGGGCTAGAGGATGCCAAACATGCTGCGGGGCAGGATGTAAAGGGATAGCCACACTCAGGAGGTCCAAGGAGGGACAGTGTTGAAACCCAGTGGGTCGGGGAATGCAGATTGATTCCTGTGCATGTAATGATAGCAGGCTGGGGACACCAGGGCAGATGGACGGCAGCCAGGACACCTGAAAGTGAGGGCCTCTTGAAGGGAGAAAGCCGCCTGGAAATTACATCACAGACTAGCAGAAGACAGCCGGTGTCACGTACCTGATCCGAAGCCGGAGTGTAGAGAGGGCTCCCCCTTGCGGCTAGGTGCAGAGCACCCCTGAAAGTGGGACAGGGAGTGCTGTGCCCGAAGTTGCACGGGTTGCCGGTTGGGATGACCAGATGGAAGCAGGAACAAAGCTTATTGTGAAGTTCCAAGCAGGTCCGGAACACTTTGGCTAGTCAGGCAGTAGCAGGATGCAGACAGGAACAGACTGGGAGAATGTTGTAGAGAAGTCAAGAGCCAAGCCGAGGTCAAGTATAGGAGAAGACAGGAATCCAGGAGCAAGCCAAGGGGTCAGGAGCCAGGAGAAACAACGTCAGACAGTCCGGGTCGGCAACAGGGAATCACGATCAGCAGGTTTACAAGGCACAGGGAACACGGGAGGCTGTTGATCATCCAGCAACTAGTTGTTGAGATTGCTGGCTTTAAATAGGCCGTTTAGCGCCAAGCGCCATTACGCACTCGCGTATGCGCGTGCGCACTGGCGCACGCACATTTCGGACTGCGTTCACCCGTGATTGGGCGCGCATGCGTATTCGCGCCAATGCGCAAATTCGCTGATTAGCGAAGATATTGGTAGTACCCTGACAGTGCCCCCCCCCCCCCCGAGGGGCAGCCTCCGGATGCCCAAGTAAGATCGCTTTTCAGGGAATCTGTTGAAGAATACTCGCAGGAGTCTGGGAGCGTGTATGTTCTCCGCCGGTTCCCACGAACTCTCCTCAGGTGCATAGCCTTTCCATTTTATCAGGTACTGAACCTGCCTTCCTCTTTTCCGGCAATCCATGATGGATTCGACCTCGTACTCAGTTTCTCCAGCTACCGTAACAGGAGGTGGAGGCAAGTCATCTCTTCCAGGAAAGGGACCAGGATTTGCGGGCTTTAGCAGGGAGATGTGAAAGACTGGGTGAATCCTGTATGTGCTTGGAAGTCAAAGTTCAAAGGCCACGGGATTGATCATCCTTTTGACCGAAAAGGGGCCAATAAATTTCGGACCCAGCTTTCTGGACGGGCAGGACAACTTAAGGTTCACTGTGGAGAGCCACACTTTGTCTCCTACCTTCAGAGCTGGACTGTCCTTCTTCCTTTTGTCATAGAATTCCTTGTAATCCATTTGTGCTTTTTGCAAGGTTTTCTGTAAGAGTAGGAAGTTTTCTTGTATAAGGGCTACCCTGTCTTGGACGGCAGGTACAGTAGCTTCGGGCATAGGTTTAGGCAGAGAAGATGGATGGAATCCGTAGTTCGCCCAGAATGGAGACTGACGAGTGGAGGCATGGATGGAGTTGTTATATGCGAATTCCACACATGGCAGTAAGACTGCCCAGTTGTCCTGGGAAAAGGTAGAAAAGCAGCGGAGGTATTGCTCCAATGTCTGGTTAGTTCTTTCAGTTTGGCCGTTAGTTTGAGGGTGGTAAGCTGAAGACAAGCAGACCTGGATGTTTAAGACCTTACAGAGCGCCCTCCAGAATCTGGAGGTAAATTGTACCCCACGATCGGACACGATGCTGCCGGGTAGACCATGTAGCCTTAAGATCTCTTTCACAAAAGTGTGTGCCGTGTCCATGGCCGAAGGAGTACCTATCATGGGCAAGAAGTGGGCCATTTATGATAGGCGATCCACCACCACCATGATTGTGGAGAATCCGTCTGAAGAGGGTAGATCTACTATGAAGTCCATAGACAACATTTCCCATGGCCGCCCTTGTTACGAAGGCAGGTTGTACAGGAGCTCACGTAATTTTGACAGTCCTGCTTTAAGTTTGGCCACTAATAGGCTCGTTGGATTAGTTCCAGAGTTTTGCGGACCCCGAAGTGGCCAGCTAGTTGGTGATCATGGCATGCTTTAAAGACTGCGAGTCTGGTTTCCTGAGGTACAAAGATCTTGTCCTTGTGCCAAAAAAGTTTTCCTCGTTTCTCGAGTGAAGAGATCTCAGGAACAAAACATTGGGCAGAGGCTGATTCCAGGGTAGACCTAAGGTCTGGTTGCATTAGGAGAAAATTTTGGGAGGACAGGATAGTGCTGGGGGTGGCATCCACAGGGGTTTCAGGGAACATCCGTGAGAGAGCGTCCGCCTTCCCATTTTGGAGCCCGGACGGTACGTGAGATGAAAATTGAATCTTGAGAAAAATAATGCCCATCTGGCTTGTCGAGGTCTCAAATGTTTGGCCGATCTGAGATATTCAAGATTTTTGTGGTCGGTGAATATCATTATCGGATGTGCTGACCCTTCTAACAGATACCGCCATTCTTCAAAAGCAGCCTTAATGGCCAACAGTTCCCGATCACCCACATCGTATTTCCTTTCAGGTTGGCTGAGCTTCCAGGGAGAAAAAAGCAACTAGGTGAAGCATCGCCTTTGGTCCTTGGCGTTGGGAGAGAACTGCTCCTGTGGCCACTTCCGAAGCATCGACCTCTAGGAAGTAAGGCAAGGCTGGATCTGGATGTTGTAACACAGGGGCACAGGTAAACAGGGCTTTGAGCTTGTCAAATGCCATCTGAGCTGCTGAGGACCATTGAAAACGGGTGTGTTGCCGGGTCAATTGGGTAATGGGAGCAATAATGCGAGAAAAGTCTTTGATGAACCTCCGGTAGAAGTTTGCAAAACCCACAAACCTTTGGATGCCTTTCTTGTCTGTGGGGGCAGGCCACTCCAGGATGGCAGATACTTTTTGAGGATCCATTGCCACTCCATCTGTTGAGATGATCAAGCCCAGGAATTGTATAGACGATTTTTCGAATTCGCACTTTTCTAATTTTGCATAAAGTCCGTGTTTCCTTAGAGTAGCCAGTACCTTCCTTACGTGCATTCTGTGCAGTTCCAGGGTGGCAGAAAAAATAAGGATATCATCCAAGTAAACAATGAGAAAATTGTCCAAAAATTTTCTGAAGATATCATTCACTAGGTGTTGAAAAGTGGCCGGGGCGTTGCACAGCCCGAAGGGCATGACAAGGTATTCGTAGTGCCCGAAGCGGGTTCGAAAGGCAGTTTTCCACTCGTCGCCCACACGGATCCGTACCAGGTTGTAGGCCCCTCGCAAGTCTAGTTAAGTGAAAACTCGGGCGGTACGGAACCTTTGAAAGAGTTCGGGAACGAGGGGAAGAGGGTACTGATTTTTAATGGTAATTTTGTTTAGGTCCCTGTAATCCACACATGGCCTGAGAGTGTGATCCTTCTTCTCCATGAAGAAGATCCGAGCTCCTGCCGGGGAAGAAGAAGGACGAATAAATCCCTTCTTGAGGTTCTCATCAATATATTGACGTAAGGCTTCAAGCTCTGTTTCTGAAAGTGGAAAGATACGCCCAAAGGGAATTTCTGCACCGGGCAACAGTTCAATTGGGCAATCATAGGGACGGTGAGGTGGCAGTGCGTCCGCTTTTTTCTTGTCAAAGACATCTAGAAAGTCGTGATAAACCGAAGGGACATCTTGGCTGGCATTAGAGACAGGCTGAATGGAGAGACAGCTTGTAGACTGCGGGATTCCAGATGGCATACAGTGTTGGAGGCAGTACATTGATTTAAAGGAAACCTCCCCCTTAAGCCAGTCTATCTGTGGATTATGTGCCCGTAACCAAGGAATTCCCAAAATTATGGGAAACATGGGTGAAGGAAGAACATCGAAGTGAAGGAATTCCTGATGGTTGGGGCCAGTTGTGGAAAGGATGGGTAGGGGTTCCTGAGTAATGGGCCCTGATCTGGGCGTAGTGCCATCTGCAAGGTGGATCTCTAGTTTATGGCCTTTAGTCTGAAGCGGGATATGAAGGGCCTTTGCTAGAGAGATATCCAGGAAGCAACTGCAGGCTCCGGAGTCAATGATGGCGGGCAGCTTGACTTCCCCTTCCGAAACCTGCAAAGACACAGAGAGGACTAGGTGAGTTGGGGAAGGTCCCGGAATCTGGAGATGCATGCAGCTGGGAGAAGGAGCCTTACTTGGTCTCACCGGGTAGTTGCGAAGGAAATGTCCATCTCCTCCACAGTAAAGGCACAGGTTTGCTTGCTGGCGACGAAGTCGTTCAGCAGGAGTTAAAGCTGTGCGGACCGCCCCAATCTGCATCGGTTCGTCAGGGGGAATCGGACTGGCAGCAGTGGGCAGCGGTACCGGAGTTGGCAGAACTTTGGGCAGCATCCAAGATGGCTGAAATAATTGTGCACGTTCCGACCGACGCTCTCGTAAACGTCTGTCCAGCTGAATAGAAAGCTGAATGAGACCTTCCAATGTGGTGGGGGTCTCTATTCTTGCTAGCTCATCCTTAAGGGTCTCGGATAGGCCTAGCCGATACTGATATTTGAGGGCGGCCTTATTCCAACCCCTGTCTGCAGCCCACCTACGAAAGTCCATGGTATAGTCCTCCATGGGGCGTCGGCCTTGCTGTAACTTGTGGAGGGTTGCCTCGGCAGTGGCCGTGCGTTGTGGGTCATCATACAATTGACCCATAGAAGCAAAAAAAACGTCTATAGAGTTCAAGGCAGGGTCTTTCTGTTCCAACAGATGGTGGGCCCATGATTGGGGTTCATAGGATAATAAGGAAATAACAAACCCCACTTTAACTGTCTCTGAGGCAAAAGTTCTAGGCTGTAGAGCCAGATATAGCAGGCAAGCGGCTTGAATTTCTTGCGGTCACCAGAGAAACGTTCTGGAGTGGGTACCCTCGGCTCAGGGGGAGGAGCCATCACAGCAGGTGCTGAGTGTCCTGAAGCTGAAGGAGCGGAGGCGGAGACTGCAGCGGATGGACCAGGAGTTGCCGGCAAAGATGGTGCTGACAGGTTCTGGAGGCGACCTTCTATCTGGAAGTAACCATCTTGGAGGTTCTTAACCGTCTGGGTTAATGCTGTTACTTGTTGACATAAAGCTTCCAATGGGGAGACATCTCTATCGGCTTCTGTCATGGCTGGATGATACTGTCACGTACCTGATCCGAAGCCGGAGTGTAGAGAGGGCTCCCCCTTGTGGCTAGGTGCAGAGCACCCCTGAAAGTGGGACAGGGAGTGCTGTGCCCGAAGTTGCACGGGTTGCCGGTTGGGATGACCAGATGGAAGCAGGAACAAAGCTTGTTGTGAAGTTCCAAGCAGGTCCGGAACACTTTGGCAAGCCAGGCAGTAGCAGGATGCAGACAGGAACAGACTGGGAGAATGCTGTAGAGAAGTCAAGAGCCAAGCCGAGGTCAAGTATAGGAGAAGACAACCGGAATCCAGGAGCAAGCCAAGGGGTCAGGAGCCAGGAGAAACAATGTCAGACAGTCCGGGTCGGCAACAGGGAATTACGATCAGCAGGTTTACAAGGCACAGGGAACACGGGAGGCTGTTGATCATCCAGCAACTAGTTGTTGAGATTGCTGGCTTTAAATAGGCCGTTTAGTGGCAAGCGCCATTACGCACTTGCGTATGCACGTGCGCACTGGCGCACGCACATTTCGGACTGCGTTCGCTCGTGATTGGGCGCGCATGCGTATTCGTGCCAATGCGCGAATTCGCTGATTAGCCAAGATATTGGTAGTACCCTGACAGCCGGGGAGATCCACCAACTCAGGGCAACACCAGGCATAGGGGATAATCCGGGAAAGCTGAGGCCCGGAATGCAATAGAGAAAAAAACCGACAGCAGTGACTACATGTTTCAGGGTGTTACCCCTTCCTCAGGTCAAAAAGCTTTTTGCTTTTAATTACCCAAGTTTGAGTTGTATTAAATTGCAATGGCACAGTGCTTTTATTCTCCATTTTTGGTTCTTCCTATGTCTCATTGGTCTATGAGTTTTGGATAGCAGCGGCCCTAGCTTGGCAGCCCTCATCCACTTGGGCAGTTGTCTATGCACCTGGATATTTGTATGTTTGTGCTGTGAAAAAGTCTCACACATGTGGTATCCATATATATGGGGGAGGCTTAGCAGAACATGTTTTGTGGTGAAATTCTGTGTTTGAGACATAACTTGTTAAAATTACAACTTTGTGAAAAAAAATTCTTAATTTTCCAAAAAATTGTAATAAAAAAATGTCATCTTTAAAAAACTCACCATGCTTCTTACTCAACACCTTGGATTGTCCAAAAACGGGCCATTTGGGAGGTATTTGTAACTATCCTGGCATTTTAGGGGCTCAAAAAATGAGATAGGCAGCCAGTACATCATGATTATTTAATTTTGAAATATACTGTATATACCATAGAATGTAGACTCTATAACAGTAGTCTCCAAAGTGAGGCCCGGGGGGCCAGATGCAGCCCTTTGCTTTCCTTTATCCGGCCCTTGGGCACTATTTATCTCACTGATACAGGACACTTTTCTGCAAACTGACACCAACAATAGGGCATAAGTCCTGTCCCTGACACCAACAATGGGGTACTTTGCTCCACCTGTTATCAAAGATTGGATACTGTTTATTCCCGCTGGCCACAGTTCGGTCCCCCTATAATCTGAAAGACAGTAAACTGGCCCTTTATTTAAAAAGTTTGAAGACCCCTGCTCTATAACTTTCACACAGATTAAATAATATAAACAGATTTGGGATATTTTTTATCAAAGAAATGTATCAGAATACAGTATGGCCTAGATTTAGGAAGAAAAAGTATTTATTTGCAAAACATTTTATAACAAACTTTGTTTTTTCAAATTTTCTGTATTTTTTAATTTACATAGCAGAAAAAAAACTCCCAAAATAAAGCACTATCTGTCTCAAAAAATGATAGAAATTAATTTGGGTGCAGTGTTCCAAGAGTAATGTGGGTAATTGTCATTGAAAGTGCTGAAGACGTAAAATGGCCTGGGCAGGAAGGTGGTGAAAGTGTATGGTATAGAGGTGGTTCAGGCATTATTTACTATAACAAGGGAGTACAGTGCTCATATGACAGCAAATTTCTGTCTTCACTAAACAGAAACTTGGTCACAGGCAGGAGACATAGAATCCTCACTCACATGCTTTGCAGAACACCCTGATAACCCCAAAACACAAAGCTATTATGCACATTTCCACATGCCCATGCCCAAGAGGTCAGGCTTTCCACTTCCTTTCAACCTACAAGGTACATGAGCATGTATATGGTCACCTCTACGGTCACATTGCCTTCAGTTCCTGCTGCTGATTTACAGTAGCTTTTAAAATGAATACATAGTCACTTTAAGCTTGATAACATACAGTACTGTGCAAATGTTTTTAGGCAGGTGTGAAAAAATGCTGTAAAGTAAAAATGTTTTCAAAAATATACATTTTAATTGTTTATTTTTGAAGATTTATAAAATCCAAAGTGAGCACACAAACAAAACCCTACATCAAATCACCATTTGGAGTGGCTACCCTTCGGCTTAAAACCAGCATCATTTCTTCTAGGTACACTTGCATACAGTTTCTGAAGGAATTTAGCAGGTAGGTTGTTCCAAATATCTTGGAGAACTAACCACAGATCTTCTGTAGATGTGTGTTGCCTTAAATCCTTCTCTTCATGTAATCTCAATGATGTTGAGATCAGGGCTTTGTGGGAGCCAAACCATCACTTCCAGGGCTCCTTGTTCTTCTTTAAGTTGAAGATAGTTCTAAATGACAATGGATGTATGCTTGGGTTGTTGTCCTAATGTAGAATAAATTTGGGGCCAATTACACACCTACCTGAAGGTATGTCATTATAGATGAGTATCTGCCTGTAACTTTGAGGACCGTAGAAGCAGTGGTTTATCAAGGAAGCTTAATGTAGGAGATGAAAGATACATCGTGCTCACTTCCCTTCGACATTGGAAGATGTCCAACAGTGCCATCAGCAATGAACTGGCAGAAACCAATATGATCCACCCTTTTCCTGTCCAGCCAGAAGTGGTTCTCATGAAAGTGACTAAACTATGCATGAAAACATAGGAACTGGGGTGCGGAAAATTAATAAAAATCTGAGAAATTTGGATGTAGCAGGAGTCAGTTTTTTTGCCAAAGGGCTGGAGAGCGGTACGATAATGAGGGTCTGCAGGCAACAATAAAGCATGGTGAGGTTGCTTGCAAGTTTTGGGCTGCATTTTAGCAAATGGAGTTGGAGATTTGGTCAGGATAAATGTTCGTAATGACAGCTAATTTCAATAAGAACTATCTTCAGAGCAAGGAGTCCTGGAAGTAATTGTTTGGCCCCCACAGAGCTCTAATCTCAACATCATGGAGTCTGCCTGGGATTATATGAAGACGATATGTGGTGAGTTCTCCTAGATGTTTGGAACGACCTACCTGCGGAGTTCCTTCAAAAACTGAGTGCAAATCTACCTAGAAGAATTGATGTTGTTTTGAAGCAAAGGGTGGTCACGCCAAATATTAATTTGATTTGGCTTTCTCTTCTGTTCATTTATATTCCATTTTGTTAATTGATAAAAATGTAACTATAAGAGCCGGTTCACACTACCACGACCAGAAAGTCGCCCCGTGACTTGGAAGAGACTTGTGCACTACTTTAAAGAGACAGGCGACCTTGTCTGTGGGGAATGCCTGGCTAATCTCTTTCTTCTTCCTGTAAAGTCTGATAACAAGTCGCTTCAATTAAGATAAGGAGGCGACTCCCATTGAAGTATATGGGACAGTCGGATCACAGGTCGCCTCAAAGTAGTACAGGACCCTTTTCTGAAGTCGGAGCGACTTCAGTAGTGCCAATTAAGACGGCACTGATTGATTAACATTGCTTTTGTTATGTCAAACGACCTGGGGCTACACAAGTCGCCTCACAAGTCATGCTAGTGTGAATGGGCTCTTAACACTTCTATTTCTGAAAGCATTTTTTCACACCTGCATTAATCGTTTACACAGTACTGTATATCTTACAGCCTTTAATTTGACTAAATTATCAACTACACATGTATTAATTGCCTATAATGATATGCTGGTTGAATCTAGACTACAATTAAAGCCTAATTTAACTGTCATGGGAGAATAATATAAGCTGAACTTTTGAAGCTTTTTCTCAATGTATTAAAGTAAAAAGATAATAAATTGAAGTAAAAAAATAAGCATGACAGACAGACAGCTGGCATGTTTGTGTTTATTCCATGAATAGTTTACTTAAAGGCCTCGTGCACATTTGCCTTTGTACTCTGAACACTAGAACTCCTAGCAGGAGTAAAGTTGCCTAAAACAAAACATGCCTAAAGCTGCATATTGCACATGTATTTAGACCATTCTGGCCACTGGAATGCATTAGACATGTTTATAGGCGTTTAGGCGCATCAAGTGCTTCTTCTGCTCAAAAGCTCCTCTCCTGAACATGCTGGTAAAAGTTTTTTCACACAAGTTCACACATGTCCAGCTGTGATTTGCAGATCTGAGTCCAGTGCATTTAAGTTCACCTGTTCAGGTGAGATTCAGGGCCAAATCTTTCCCTGAATTCACACCTGAACCGGACACAAAAATGCACAGAACCCTTTTCCAAACCGCACGGAGGCCGCCCCAGACATGTGTGAACCAGCTCCTTTGAAAGCCGGTCACATTCAAATGTTACGTGAGTTGGATGCGGGTAAAAACACATTCAATTCACATATTTGTGAACCCAGGCTAAATGCTTCTCTTCTTTGCCTGTAAATGCCTAGGTGTACATGGACACATAGGCTAACATAGAGGTACTTTTGCAGGCTGAAAAAAAATGCCAAACGCCTGCAAACGTGCCTTTTTTGTAATGGTCTTAAAGAGATATCTATTTTATTTTTTATTTAGTTACTTGACCTTTATGTAAATAGTTCAATCTGCTAGTGTTGACCTCCACAGCTTAGAACTCAACTCAACTGAATGTAATACTGTATTTTCTGGCATATAAGACTACTTTTGAACCTCAAAAAAATCCCCCAAAAATGGGGGGTCGTCTTATACGCCGAGTATAATATCTCCAAAGTAACATAAGTATAAGTATTACCGGTAGATGTAATCTCTCAAGACGCTGGCTGTGTGGGAATCCTGTACCGGTATACCGTACAGTGTACCACGCTGAGCCAATCAGGGAGAGCGATGTATTCAAATATTGAATGCAAAGCCTGCTCGGATTGGCGGAGTAACATCAGCCCACCTCTCTGACTCTGACCAATCCGAGCAGGCTTTGGATTCAATAATAGAATACATCTCTCACTGTGATTGGCTCAGAGCGGTATACTGTATGTAGCCGAAGCTACGGTACATACGGTATACCGGAACAGGATTCCCGCACAGCCAGCGTCTTGAGCTTACTTCTACTGGTAATACTTATACTTAGGGTACCTTGGAGATATTATGAGAGATTACATGTATTACAGTACTTGGGGTACCTTGGAGATCTATGAGAAATCTGATGTTTTTTAATGGTGTTGCCTTGCTTCGGAAGGGGGGTAGTCTTATACGGTGAGTATAGCCCAAAACCTATGTTTTAACTTGAAAATTAGGGGAGTCGTCTTATACGCCCAGTCGTCTTATACGCCCAGTCGTCTTATACGCCGGAAAATACGGTACATTAGTGCAGCGCACTTGTCTTTAGATTGGCTGCAATACCAGCTATAACAAGAAAAGGCAAAACTTAGAACTGTAAAATGTGGACCTATAAAAGGGATCCTCTGTGGTATTAAACGGGGGGGGGGGGGTAGAAGTCATTGTGTATTAAAAAAAAAAAAATTAAAGGAAGTCTGCTTTAGGGAATAATTTTTGCAGATCTTTTACAAAATAGTAGTTGGGCCGCTTTCTTGATGCTCTGGTTTCTCATGCTGTAAAGTATTGGGTTTAATAAAGGAGTAATTGCTGTATAGAGCAAAGACTTCAATTTGTTCTCATATGGTGTGTTTCCCCCGACAGGAAACATATAGATGGCTATCAGTGGTCCGTAATAGGCACACACAGCCGCCAGATGAGAACTGCATGTGGAGAAGGCTTTCTGTCTTCCGTCATTTGAAGAGATCTGGATGATAGCTATAAATATACAGATATAGGATACTATAACAAGTATAAAAGGTGTAAATGCCAAAAGAATGGACAGAACAAAGTCTTCAAATACCACTTTGTAAGTGTCTGTGGAGGCCATTTCCAAAATTGGTACAAAATCACAAAAGAAGTGGTCAATAATTTTGGAACCACAAAAACCCATTTGACCAACAAAAAACATTTCACTTGGAATGAGGATGATGGGGATAGCCCAGGGCCAGAAGGCCAGGTTGAAGCATAGTTTATTGATCATAAGAGCAGAATACCGGAGTGGGTGACAGATGGCTAGGTATCGATCAAAAGCCATGGCCGTGAGAATCAGAGACTGCGTATAGGTTGCGATGCAATGAAAATAGTATTGGATGAAGCAGCTCATTTTGGATATGACTGTTCCACCTAACCAAGTCACCTGTAACATTTTTGGTGTGATGTTGGAAGTCAGGAGAAGGTCTGCCAGTGCTAGGTTCCTGAGAAAGATGTACATGGGGACATGAAGATCATGGCATGATGACACAAGTGTGACAATCAGGCAGTTTTCAGTGACTATTAGGAGATAAACCACCAAGAAGAGGAAGAACAGCAGAACTCTGAGATGGTGGAATTCATGAAATCCAAGCAAGAAATACTCCGAAAACTCTGTCTCGTTAATCTTACACATTGTTTTTGTATCTTGTTTTTTTTTTTTTTTTTTTCTAAAAGACAATAAGATAGGATAAGTCAAAAACAGATTGAAACTTAACATTCCTAGTCACACAACCTTTGTGATTGAATATTGATGACCAGCTTTAAAAAAATGTTGTTATGACTTTGAAATAACAATATAGAAACAGAAAATAATGTGGAACTAAGTGTGTCTGACAGTTTGCACAATTCTAGTGTAGAGGTTTCTGTATCTTCTTACAATATTATTCCAAACTTATATAGCAGCCAGAACTTAGTAAGTATTCCTAACCCTTAGTGTATACATTAAATGTAAATATAGCAGCACATTTGGTGACAATATCCTTCCTAGAATAGCAAGTGAACATGTTGTCCCTGAAGTTGATGTGTTGACAGCAGAAAAAATGGACAAGCAAAAGGATTTGAGTGACTTTGACGTGAGCCAAATTATAATTTCCAGATGACTGGGTCAGAGCACATCAACATCAGAACTATACCACAGAGCAATGGAAAAACGTGGTATGGTCTGATTGATTCAAGAACGGTTTGAGGAACATAATAACCAGTTTGAGTTTATGATTGGTTTCTATGCAGAGCTGCACCAGATGTTGCACTCTCCAGTTTTAGTAAATCAACCCCTTGTCCTCTGTGATGACCTAAAAATGAAGAACTCTACACCAAGTTTACTATATGGACCCCTTATGTATTTATACATGGTGATCATATCCCAACTTAATCTCCTCTTCTCAAGAGAGAACAAATTGAGTTCCTCTAATCTTTTCTTGTAGCTGAGCTCCCCCATGCCTCTTATCAGTTTGGTTGCCCTCCTCCTCTGCACTTTCTCTAATTCCCCAATATCTTTCTTGTAAACTGGTGCCCAAAACTGAACTGCATATTCCAGATGAAGTCTTACTAATGATTTGTACAGGGGCAAAATTATGTCTCTCTCTCTCTCTCTCTCTAGGAGCTGTCTGCTTAACAGGGAGCTGTGATTGTTAGATAGGACCTGCCCAATGTGCTCTGATGCTGCTCATCCTGGCTTGATGTTTCACACTGATCCAATAGTGCTACAGTGTTTTGGACAGTGGGACAGTGAGAGGAAACCATGCAGTTGAGAGCAGGGGATATCTGTACAGCCCTGGTGGTGCCCCGGTGCATGCTGGGTGACTGTACTTATATCTGAGGTGCACATGTGGCTCCGGGTATTCGGCTGGACAGCGGAGGCCAGGTGGGATGGGGACTGTCGCCTCTACCCAGCACAGGCTGCCATGCGGCCTCAGGTGGTTGACCTGAGGGCCAGAAACAGAGATGCCTAAACCTAGGGACTTTTTTGAGGGCTGACTGAGGGAGGATGTCCATGGAGGGAAGTGAGGCCAAGTGAAAGCTGTCCTCACCTGTACATAGTTGAATTTGGAGTATCCCACTAATCCTTTCTTCTATCCAGGTTCTTCAAATAAAACACCAAACCAAATCCCCTAGACTGGTCATTGGAGACTCAGACAACAAGCGAAAGTGTGTGTGTGCACTGGATGTGTGTTAAAATACCCGGTACCTGGCAACAGGATAATCTGAGGGAGACCCAAGATAGATCCATACTCGGCAGCCCCAACAGAGGTAGTACTACACTATTATTGTGCTTATGATCTACCATAACACCCAGATCCTTCCCCACCATGGATTACCCCAGTTGTACTCCCCCTGGTATGTATGGCGCATGCATATTTTTAGCACCCAATGGCGTAACCTTACATTTATCAACGTTACACCTCAATTGTCACATACTGTAGTTGCCCAATTAAACAGTGCATTGAGGATGGCTTGTAAGTCTGAGAATGGATGTTATTTCACTACATTGCTTGGTTGCATCTGCAAAGACTGAAATAGTACTGTCAATCCCACACTCTAAATCATTTATAAATATATTAAAAAGTAAGGATCCCAACACTGAACTTTGGGGTACACCACTAACAACCCTAGACCATTCAGAGTATGAATAATAACATTTACTCTATGAATACGGTCTTTTAGCCAGTTTTCTATCCATTTAAAAACTCATTTTTTCCAAGCCTGTAGACTTTACCTTACCAAGTAGCTGTGTGTGGAGAACTGTGTCAAACAATTTTGCAAAATCTAAGTATACTACGTCCACAGCCAGTCCTTTGTCCAAAGTTTTACTTAACTCCTCATAAAAAGAAATCAGATTTGTCTGACAACTTCTGCCTTTCATGAATCCATGCTGGCTATTGCTTAAAATATTTTTTTTTCCAACAAAAACTCATCTATGTGGTCTTTTAATAAACTCTCTAGTATCTGCCCAACTATAGAAGTTAAACTAACAGGTCTATAGTTACTTGGTAAAGACTTTTACCCCTTTTTAGATATACTGTAGGCACCACATTGGCCTTGTGGTACTATTCGGTTCATCCTGAGTCTCTAAAAATTAGAAACAATGGCTTTGAAATGACAAGAGCTCAATTATTTTAGGACCCATGGGTGTATGCAGGGCCGCTGATAGGGGGGGACCATCACCCCTCTTGCAGGGGCCCGAGCACACAGGGGGGCCCACACAGAGAGGGGGATTAGTGATGGACAACAAATACAGAAATCTTCCTCCAGCACCTGAATCTGATCTATCCCTCTCCCTGCTATCAGCTTTTATCTGCTGAGAAAGAGACAGTTGTCCCTCACTAATCCCCCTCCCTTGTGTGGGCCCCCCCTCCCAGGACTTATCTCAGGAATTTATTTGTAAATTGTAACTTTGTTTCTCTCTCTCTGTCTCTCTGATCGCTGAGCTCCAACTGACCAGCCTGTATATTTTTCTCATCTCATCTTCTTTTTTTTTTAACATAGTTTTTTTTTTTTTTTAGATTTAGCAGGAATTATGCGAGTTATGTTATATTTGTGTCTGATAATAGTGATTTTGTTGTAATTTTAGCTAAATATATCTTTAATATTTTCTTGGGGGAGGCCCTGCCAGGTAGTCTGTACGGGGCCCCGCGATTTCTAACAGCAGCCCTGGGTGTATGCCATATGGTTCAGGTGCCTTTTACACCTTTATTCTGTATAAATAGGACCACATACATTTTGAGCCATAGTGGTTCATTTGGGGCTGTGTCAATATCATTCCCATTATGGACATCAGCTCCCCCATGCTCCCTTGCAGACACAGAGATGAAGAAGGTTTTTAACAAATTTGCCTTCTCTTTGTCCCCAGTCATCCACTCCAGATTTTTTTGTAAAAGGCCTACATGCTCAAACTTAGTGCCAGATCTAGCCTGTTTAATGTGAGTGTGCAGTGAAAATGTCAGGGGGACAGAGGATGGGAGGTAAGTAAGGCTTTATTCAGGGGGGCATTAGGGCAGAGAATAAGGTTAGCAGTGTACAGGGGTCAGCAGGGCAGAGGACAGGGGTCAGTAGTAAGTAAGGCAGAGATCAGGGGTCATTAGTAAGTGACACAGGGGACAGAGTTTGCCTAGTAATGGGAGGAGCTTAAAGGGGGATGATTAAAGCGGAGTTCCGGCCTTGGAAATTTTTTTCAATAAAAATACCCCCGGGACAGTCAGGGCTAGTACATTTCATAATGGATAGCCTCTGAACTGTCTCAGGTCGCACATACCTTTTAGAAGAAATACTTACCTTGAAAATTTCTTGTCCAGCGCTGCCATCTCAGGTGTGGGCAGCTGAAGCCAGGGCGTCCTGTTCGGTGTCCTCTTCGTCCCAGAATGGCCTGCATCAGCCCCGCTCTTCACTTCCGGGGAAGGCGCGTCATCCCTGCACAGCTTCTGGGCATGCCCAGAAGCTGTTTAGCAGGGAATGACACGTCTGCACCGGAATTGACGAGCGGGGCCGGTGCAGGCACATTGACTCCTGGGAGCGATGGCGTTCAGCTCCCAGAAGTCAACACAAGCAGGAAGTGACAGCGCGGGCCGCGGCTGCAGAGGGAGGAAGTAGAAGGAAGGTAAATATACTTTCTTCAAAAACAAGACAAGTAAAGAAAAAAAAAATCAGTACTATCCATTTCTTTTGCAGGTGAATGTCAGCAAGCGGATGGCCCAAAGTCGTTTTTGAGGCCGGAACTCCGCTTTAAACAGAATATGTGCCTAGTTGCTGTATACTTTGCCCACATAAAGCACAGTCCTTGTACCCACAAAATACTACTTATTATGTCACAGTCTCACAGATACACATAACCCTCAGAACAAAAGATCATTTTTAAAAATGTAAACGTTTCCATCACATATGCTTTTCTGAGTACAAAAAGTGATCATTTTGTCTGACTGAGCCTACCTTAACCGCTTAAGGTTCACCCTATAGCAGTTTTACTGCATCATACGTGATCCGGCTCTTCTGGGTAGCAGGCGCGAATGCACATTGGCAGCAGCTCGCTTCCGCTGTGATTATACACAGCGGGAGCTGATCAGACTTGATGCTTTCCGGCACCCACCAATCCTTCGGTACAGAGGCAGAACAACTGTTAACAAGACAGATCTCCGTTCTGTCAGTAGGGAAGGCATGGATCCTGCAAAGCAGAGACAAGGATCCATATTTTCCCCTAGTGAAAGCACCTCCCATAGTACGCAAAATCACTGGCTAGGCACACAGTTAAACCTTTGATCGCCCCTGAGGTTAACCCCTTCTCAGCCGGTGTCATTAGTACAGTGGCAGTGCATATTTTTTAGCACCGATCACTATTAGTGTCACTGGTCCCTAAAAAGTGTCAGCTAGTGTCAGAATGTCCACCAAAATATTGTAGTCCCTCTATAAGTTGCTAATCGCCGCCATTACATGTAAAAAAAATAAAATAAAATGAAAATAAATAAAAATATTCCATAGTTTGTAGACGCTATAACTTTTGCACAAACCAATAAATATACGTTTATTAGAATTTTTTTACCAAAAATATGTAGCAGAATACATATTGGCCTAAATTGATGAAGAAATTAGATTGTTTTCAATTTTTTTTATTGGCTGTGTTTTATAGCATAAAGTAAAAAAGTTGTTGTTTTTTTTTTTCAAAATTGTCATTTTTTTTTTTGTTTAAAGTGTAATAAATAAAAAAATGTAGAGGTAATCAAATACCACCAAAAAGCCCTGTTTGTGGGGGAAAAAATGGACATCAATTTTGTTTGGGTACAGTGTCGCACGACCGAGGAATTGTCAGTGGAAGTATTGCAGTGCCATATCGCATCGCATAAAATAGTCTGGTCCTGAAGGGGGGTAAATCTTCCAGAGCTGAAGTGGTTAAAGAAGAACTTAATTAAAACCAGCAACTGTTGCAACAATGTACATCTTGGTCAGATCTATATACAGCATAATGTTTAAAGTACAGGGGTCAGGAATAAGTAACATCAAAACAATGGAATTCAGCATCAGTGTAGAATTAGGACGAGCCCACCTGTTCACAACAGATTTCCCCCCTTACATCAAGAATCCCCATCAGAGTGCCCTACCAAACAGAGCCCCCAGAGTCCCCCCTCTCCAACAGAGCCTTCGCTCTTATATCAGGATCCCCAGAGCCACCCCCCAACATTAGGGTCCTTAAAGTCCCCCCTTAAATCAGGGTTCCCAAGGTTTCTCAGCCTTACCCACCCTTAGATCAGGGTCCCTGAGTCATCCCCCTTCTTACATCAGGTTCCCTAGAGTCACTACTTTAAATGAGAGTCCCCAGAGTTTTCCTAGTTACAGCAGGTCTACAGAGCCCCCCCCCTCTTGCATCAGGGTCCCCCCCTCCTCTTTACATTAGGGTCCCAAGAGCCCCATCCAAAGATAGATTGAAATATGACTGGCTCCTGCTGAACTGGCTGAATTTTAATCTACCTACAGGCCAGCTGGTTGCACGGACGTTAAGATCGATCAACTTCAGTACAACCAGCCTGTAGGGTTTTTTTCGTATGATCACTGCCGTTGGCTATAGCAAACTACCACTGTCAGAATACAATAGCGCAGCGAAGGGGGGGGGGGGGGTTACCACCATTCACATTGACTGTGTTGAGTAATTTTCTTTCCTTCCACCCATGGTTGAAGGAAAGTGTCAAGAGTCTGTGATAGTGAGCCCTTGCAGATTGCCAACTCTGGGTTCTCCAGGGTGCAGAGTCTAAGTCCCAGCCTGCTTCTTCCCCAGAGCCCTTAATAGTGGGGATGGACTTGCAGCAAGCTGGAACCAAGTCGCGGCCCCCAGGTACTCATAGCGGAGGATGCAGAGACCGAACGTGTGTGCAGAGAAAAAGCAGCAGGAGATAACAAGAAATCCAGGAGACAAGCCAAGGTCAGGGCAGGTAGTGAAAAAGCATAGATGTAAACAAAGCCAGGGTTGATACATGGGTAGTCAGGCACAGGATACACCAGAGACAAGCAAATGGGAGCTCAGAGAACTGTGAAGTTGCTCAGGCAAGGAGCGCTGCACTGAGCATTTGTATATATAGGGAAGCAAACAAAGAGGCGACACAGGAAGTAATAGAATGCAAAAGAAAATAAACCCAAAAAATGGAGCAGGCGATGCCCAAAGGTGAACAGAGAAGCCAAACACCATATGTGAAATGGAGTCACTGATCTACCAGAACCCTGCAGCAATAATTGGACAAACAGAAATCTGCAGGCTAGACCCTGACAGAAAGAACATTGCCTAATGTACGGCCAGCCTAAAGCTGGGTACACACGGGCCAAAACTCGGTTGGTTCGGCCCGTGTTTACAGCTCCTCGTCTGACAAGCTGGTCTCACAAACTGCTTCTGTCGAACGGCATGCTGGAAAACCAGCATTTGATCGCCATCTGATCACACTGGCAGTCAATGGCTGCCAGCGCTGATCAGTGTGCCTTGCTGGAGGGGTGGTCAGAACACAATAGCTCAGCGGGGAGATCGCCGTACCAATATAGGATGTGTTATTAAAGCGATCTCTACATTTTTTTTTCATTCAGCCCACTTGGTTGCTGTGTGTACCCAGCATTACCCTAAGAATAGTCATGCAAACAAATGCACAGAAATAAACGGTTAAATTAAAGTAAACCTTCCCACTTGATAACAAAATTTTAACTGCACACAGCTTGACATATTGCTAGGCTGATTGAGTATCTCCACTCTTTGCTGACAGGTCTGGCAAGCAGGCATGAAGGATCACTGCACACTCTGGCTCAGCTTTATTTACTGCCAGGCTGACAGTATGCACTGACATTTCAGCATAGAGTGGAGATAGAAATGCAGGATCAGCCAGGAAGTAAGCAAGGCTGTTTGCAGTGAATATTGTCTTATCCGGGGAGAAGATTTACTTTGATTCAACACTTTTTTGTTGTGCATTTGTTTCTCTTCTTTTAGAAGAGGGAGAAGGGAGCTGATGGAGCTCTTAGTATGCCCCTGCCTGTATCCACTGCACCAGCCCCAGGAGAAGGAGTTCAGCAGCTGGGCACAGAGTCTCGGGATAGTGGAGGCCAGAGGGGGTTGTTGGCTTTGGGGGGGCACAATTGGAATCGGGGGGGCGTAGCCTAAATCCGGCCATTATAAGGCCTGACCTTTTTCCTATTATTATATTGAATAATATCCTAGGATTTTTCCTAATCTCCTTTGCAATCTGTAGTTTGTTTTGAATTTTTGCAGCCTTGCTTTTGACATTTTCTCTTACTTTCCTTGTAGCATTTAAATGATGATAGTGTTCCTTCATTTTTATATTATTATAAAGCTCTTTTATGATAGTTTATATTTTTTTTTAACTTTGGGTGTGAGCCACATATGCTTTATTTTTAGCCTTTTAACAACTTCAAGCCCAGACACTTTCACCCCCTTCCAGTCTAGGTCAGTTTTTAGCTTTCGGCACTGTCACACTTTGACAATTTAGGCATGCAACACTGTACCAAATAAGATTTTTATCATTTTTTGAGACAGAGCTTTTTTTGGTGGTATTTATTTCACCACTAGATTTTTTATTTTTTGCAATATAAACAAAAAAATACTGAAAATTAAGACAAAAAAACTCACTTTTTTCTTAAATTTTGTTATAAACTTTTGCAAATAATAAATCTTTCTTTATAAAATGGTGCCAAAATATATTCTGCTACATTTCTTTTAGTAAAAATAACCCAAAACAGTCTATATTATTTCGTTTGTGTGAAAGTTGAAAGTGAAAGTCTATAAACTATGATATATATATATATATATATATATATATATATATATATATATTTGAAAATTGATTATGTACTGATTTACTGATCTTACTTCTTAAGACCCTAAAATGCCAGGACAGTACAAATACCCTAAATGATCC